>NC_142440.1:11620937-11943125 GCF_059453495.1 Arachis ipaensis
TTTGAACAATATCCGGTCTAGAAGAAGTAAGATACATGAGTGAACCTATCATTCCTCTATACTTTGTTTCATCCACATCTTTACCATTATCATCCTTTTCAAGTTTAGTGTTTGGATGCATTGGAGTTCCCATTGGTTTGGAATTTTCTAGGATAAATTTATTGATTAATTCTTTGGCATACTTTCCTTGGTGAATAAAGGTGCCACTAGGAGTTTGTTTAATTTGGAGGCCAAGAAAGAATGTTAGCTCTCCCATTAAACTCATTTCAAACTCACTAGTCATGAGTTTTCCAAACTCTTTACACAAGGATTCATTGGCCGACCTAAACACAATGTCGTCCACATAAACTTGAACTAGGAAAATATCATCATTAGATGCTTTAATAAATAGAGTAGTGTCGGTGGTACCCCTTTGAAACTGATTTTCCAACAAGAAGGCACTAAGCTTTTCATACCAAGCTCTTGGAGCTTGTCTAAGACCATAAAGAGCCTTTGAGAGTTTGAAAACATGGTTTGGAAATTCTTTATCTTCAAAGCCAGGGGGTTGTGCCACAAACACTTCTTTATCAATAAAGCCATTAAGGAAAGCACATTTGACATCCATTTGAAACATTTTAAAACCCTTATGGGCAGCATAGGCAAGAAGCAACCTAATTACTTCCATTCTAGCTACCGGAGCAAAAGACTCATCAAAATCTATACCCTCTTCTTGATCGTAACCTTGGGCCACTAATCTAGCCTTGTTACGAACAACTTTTCCATCCTCACTTAGTTTATTTTTGAAAACCCACTTAGTACCCGTTACCTTCTTACCATCCGGATGAGGTACTAATGTCCAAACCTCATTCTTGTCGAATTGAGCAAGCTCTTCTTGCATGGCTTTGACCCATGATGGATCTTCAAGGGCTTGCTTTACATTGTTGGGCTCCATTTGTGACAAGAGGGAAAAATTGCTTGGTTCACTTTGCCTTTTGGATGAGGATCTTGTTGTTACACCTTGTGAGGGATCACCAATGATAAAGTCATGAGGATAACCCCTCATGGACTTCCATTCTCTTGGCTTTCGAAGTGGTGTTGAGCTTTGATGAGCTTCAGTGGGTTGTTCTGTTCCAAATTCTCTTGCTGGCTCAGGAGACAAAACAGAAATGTCTCCTCCATTCTGACGAGACAAAACTGGACGGACAGATTCTTCATTTTTGCACAAAAATTTTCATTCTCTCCTTCCAATAGGTATAGTTTTTTCCATTAAAAAGAGGAGGTCTGTTGCTTGACTGTTATTCTGTCAGGTTGTAAGACACCAGGTTTGAGCCACTACTTTCTGCCATCTGGATCTTTTCTCCAAGCTGCAAAGCTTGATCTCTTTGAGACAAAGCTCTGATACCAATTGATGATTTTCAGTGGCTAAGAAAAGGAGGGTTGAATCTTAGCCCCCTTTTTTGGTTATAAAACTTGCTGGTCTTTGAAACAACTTCAGGAGACTTTTTTATTTTTGTCTCGTACCCAGCCACGAGACTTTTCTTTTTATCTCGTCATCCGGCACGAGATATTTTTCGCTTTTATCTCCTATGCAGTAGAAATAGAAATGGAGTAGGAGAAAGAGAGATAATCACACCACGATATATCCTGGTTCAGCTACCCAGTGCAATGCAGCCTACATCTAGTTTCTATCACAATAATGATGGAATTTCACTATAATCTTTATTATTACATACACCAATTTTCCCTAGGAACTACCCTTCCTATCCGGGACAAGTCCAGAATCTAAACCCCAATCATGAACTTGACTTGGTCACAACCAAGCTTTCAACTGCTAAGTGCTAACCCAACTTGCAAGGGGATTCCTACAAAATCATGAAACATAACACAGATGTACAAAGGACCTCTAAGGACATCTATGGCTTTTTCTTTTAATTTTGCACTCTCTGCCTTTTTTCGCTCTCTGGTTTTTTCTTACAAACCTCACTGTTTGCCTTTTTCCATGAGACTTAAGACAGACAAAATTAAACAGAAAAATACAAACTGATAAACATGGAAGGAGAAGAACTTCTGTTAGCTTAGGTAGCTATGAGAACAATGTACTCACTCTTTTCCTTGCTTCAAGCCCTGGCTGTTCTCCCTTATATATAGAGGGGGAAGCCTCCACGGTTGAAACCAAATGAACAAAGCTAAACTTCTTCTTCTTCATGCAAAACCGGTTCGGCCAGAGAGAGAGGAGAGATAATCGAATGCTAAAACCAACATGCAATTACCTCTGAGTCTTCTCTTTACACCAAACTTCATCAATCTGAGCCATCCAACTTGACTTGCATTCCAAGAAGGACTCCTAGCCCTTGATGCTTCTTGATGTATGACAGCTCCTCCTGCTCCACTTTTCTTCCTCCTTCACGTAGCCACCCTAACTACCTTCTGTGATGAGTGAACACAAAAGCAGAGACGAGCCATCCCTCTGAGATCTCTTCCTCTGACCGAAATCTTCTTCATCCATTTTTGGTATGGAGAGGTTGAGCTTACTTCACCAAATCTTATCTCCTTTGGTGAAAATCTCAGCCACGACATACTTTTTGTTTTCTTTTTCTTGCCATCATTGCAATGGTCTTGTTGCTTGCATCTTCTTCTCTTCGGTAGCTTGCCATAGCTTCCATGCTTTCTTTGTGAAGTGACCGAATGAAGAAGAGAGATGATAGAGAAGAGAGATTAGAAAGAAAGGCATGTAATGGATTTGAACAAATTAAATCAAGCTAAATTAATTCCTACTCCCCTTTCTTTCTTAGTGGCGTGTAATATTAATGAGGCCATCAAATCAATTGCATATTCTCTCTCATGTTTCCAATGCAAGTTAATTCAAGTTAATTGCATTTGAAATCCACCACATGATGAAAATGAGATCTGTTGGAAGTATGAAGTAAAACATTTGCTTTCTCTCAAAATTGGTTTCGGACCAAGTCTTGGGTTTTCAACTAAAATTTGAGTTGGGCTAATAATAATGTAAATAGAATCTGGCCCATTAACAAAATATTGATTCAGCCAAACAATTTAACCAAAGCTAAAAGTAAAATTTATATTTGGGCTTGCAACAATTTTTTTTTCTTTTTTAGCGCAATTAAAACCTGCACAGCAAAATTATTTAGTTAACATATATGATCAAAAATCAAATTAATAATTTTGCAATTATATTAATAATGTTTGATCATTACTAAATTAATTTGGAGTTTTCCAAACTCATCACCACTAAAATCAGTCACCAATATAAAATATATATTAAAATATAAATATATATTGAAAATAAATTAAATTATATATATATTTATGTACAAATATAATAGTGACTGATTTTAATGGCGAATTTTGGTGTACGAGTAACATTTTTGAATTAATTACGTTGGTTACTATCATGTAAACTAGTGCTAAAGTTTTCAGTCTCATCACAAGATAATTCTAGAGTATTCTTAAACCAACCTAATGCAAGGTTCAAGCACCTTGCGGTGGGTGACTATTTTCCAAATTTCCACACAATGCGTTTTTCTTATTCTAGAAACGCATACTTTTCTCCCACACAGAGATTGAAATTGGGAAATTCTCATTCAATGGCCGGCCCTTCTTTTCTTAATATATTGCATGCAAGATGCAAAGTGCTCTCTCTGGTCAATGGCAATGCTGATGCTTTAATTTGGGCCTTTGCATTTCGTTTGTGACGAGAACCTTGAAATTAGGATGGATGCTAGTGGCTATTATTTATAGTTTTAGTCAAATTTTATATCCGTGACCGTAACTCCAACCTGCCTGAAATTGTCAAACTATCAGAATATTTATTTAAATTAACTACGGTTTATTCTTTTTTCTTTTTTTTTGGTGACAAACTCCGGTTTATTCTGATTAGTAGAAAATATATCTGAACAGAAATATCCGCTATTTCATCACTTTTTCATCAATAAAATATAAAAATGACAAAATAAAATACACTACATCCGTATACTATAATACTATTTCATATAATATTAGAGAAATTAGAGGGTAACGACAGGAGCCATTTCAAATATAAATAGAAATTTTAAATTATTAAGTTACTCAGCTTCTCTAGTAATATAGTCCACTCTTATAGATCAGTTCCTACCTCGTCAAACATGCTTAATGGAAAACTTAGAGCAGATTAATTATTTTAATTTTAATATAATAAAAACTGGAAAACACTCCTATGTGATGTAATGTAATTATTTGATTTTTTTTATTAGTTGAAGAAAATACAAGACAAAAAATAATAAAGATCAACGGATCAATTAAATGTGATGGAATCACAATGAAACGGTTCGTAGATAAAAATAAGATTGTTGTTCGTATGTGATAATCAAAGCAAAGCGTAAGATTCGTTGACCATTGACTTTTGAGTTCTGTTTCATACATTCATACTTAGGCTTCTCTAGATGATAGTGCCGCACCAGTCACTACAAAAACCATATATTGCATCTCTTTGCTCTGCACAAAAGCATAATCAAACTAACTGAGCGCCTATTTTGGTTTGAGATTTGTAGTTTTTGTATCATGGCAACTAAGAGCAAAATCCTAGTGATTGGAGGCACAGGGTACATTGGAAAGCACATAGTTGTGGCAAGTGCAAAAGAAGGTCACCCCACTTTTGCTTTGGTGAGGGAGAGCAGTGTTTCTCACCCTGAAAAGTCAAAGCTCATTGAGAGCTTCAAGAGCCATGGAGTCACTCTTGTTTATGTTTGTATCATCCCTCAATCACCAGCCATCTCATTTTTTCTTTTATTTATTTGTGAAGCTACTACTACTTCAATTTCCAAACTCCAAACTAATTGGCACTTAATAATTGCATACTGTAGGGCGATTTAAGTGATCATGAAAGCCTTGTTAAGGCGATCAAGCAAGTTGATGTTGTGATCTCCACTGTAGGAGGACCACAAATAGCTGATCAATTCAACATCATCAAGGCGATAAAAGAAGCCGGGAACATCAAGGTATACAAACTATGTCAAAATATATTGATAAAAATAAAATCAAGAAACGATACTGATTTTTACATGTTACCAGAGGTTCCTGCCTTCAGAATTTGGGCTAGATGTGGATCGTCACCATGCCGTTGAGCCAGTGGTGAGCTTCTTTGGTGTAAAAGCGAAAATTCGGAGGGCGGTGGAAGCCGAAGGGATTCCTTACACTTATGTCAGTTCTAATGGTTTTGCTGGATACTTCTTGCCAACACTGTTCCAGCAAAATGTCACAGCTCCTCCCAGGGACAAAGTTGTCATTCTAGGAGATGGCAATGTCAAATGTATGATGTGTCACAATATCATTTCACATATTTTACAAACAATATTAATCGACATGCAACTGAAATAGTTTTGTTTTGGTTTGTTTTGTTTCAGCAATTACTGTGAAGGAGGAAGATGTTGCTACATACACAATCAAATCAGTGGATGATCCAAGAACTTTGAACAAAATTCTGTACCTGAGGCCCCCTGCCAATGCTTTAACTTTCAATGAACTCGTTTCCTTGTGGGAGAAGAAGATTAACAAGACCCTTGAGAGAATTTACCTTTCAGAGGATCAAATTCTAAAGAGCGTTCAGGGTGAGTACTGAGTAATAAAGCCTAACAATAATTTGTCACAGATATTTGATTTATTTCATAGTGTGAATATATATCCTTTAATATTATTATTGTTGTTGTGTGCAGAGACTCCTTTTCCCGGGAACTTGATGCTGTCATTAGGCCACTCAACTCTAGTAAAGGGAGATTCAGCAAACTTTGAGATTGAAGCTTCATTTGGGGTGGAGGCTTCTCAACTTTATCCAGAGGTGAAATACACCACGGTCGACGAATATCTGAATCAGTTTGTTTGAAATTTAAGTGTGTAAACTCTGGCCAGAGTCAATAAGTCAATAACACTTATCACACTCACACACCATAGTCTCTACTCTGTGTTATTGTATATTTGTATCTCCTAGTCTTTATTTCGTTGTGTTTCTGTTAATAACTTGTTTGCGTTGTTGTGTACTATTATTGTTCAGAAATCTTAATAATATAAACATCGTATTCATATCAAAACTATAGCGTGTATCACTTTGTTTCTATGGCTGTTCATATTATTTTTGTACATTTTCTATTCTTGACTGTTTTACCAATATGCCACTGCTACTAAAATTTGTTATTAAAATGTTATTCTCTTTTAAACTATCCAACAAGTGAAATGCTAATCAGAAAATGTATTTAATTTTGTAATGATCGATATTTCAGATCAGACAGTTATTTTTAAATACAAAGTAGATAATCTAAATAAATCAGGTTATGCAATTCAATTTAGTATTTTTATACTCTTACAGATCATCTCTTACTTCGTCAAACACCGCTTATTAAAAAGAGGGAAATTAAATATGCAATTCTTCAATTTATAACGAACTACAAGACAATGAATCAAATGTCATGAATGACAACAAAACGCTTCGTATGAACAATAATAATGTTTGTAGTTCGCATATCACAATCAAACCAACGTAAGATTCCAATTGCCAAACATGGGGTTTTCTAAATATTAGAGCAGCACAGAGTCACCACTGTTAATGTTGCAAGTGTGAGGAGTGTTGAAGTTAGTCTCACATTAAAGAAAGCAAAGAAGAGTGAGGAGTTTATAATAGGAGAGCTCTCCATGGTTCGCCCAACAACCACAACTAAGTGACTAACATGTATTAGCTCTCTTTCTTATTTACTTGTGCGTTGTAGTTTCTGTTACCATGGCAGGAAAGAGCAAAGTCCTAGTGATTGGAGGCACAGGGCACCTTGGAAAATACATAGTTGAGGCAAGTTCAAAAGCAGGACACCCCACGTTTGCTTTGGTTAGGGAGAGCACTGTTTCTCACCCTCAAAAGTCTAATCTCATTGAGAGCTTCAAGAGCTATGGAGTCACTCTTGTTTATGTTTGTATCCTCCAATCACATATCAGTACTCATTTGTATAACTACTTCAAATTACAGTCTGTTAATGTGATTTATTGTGTAGGGTGATCTAAGTGATCATGCAAGTCTTGTTAAGGCAATCAAGCAAGTTGATGTTGTCATCTGCACTGTAGGTCCATCACAAGTAGATGATCAACTGAACATCATAAAGGCAATAAAAGAAGCTGGCAACATTAAGGTGCATACACGCGATATGTCCAAATATATGTATTTTTGTTATGTAGCAAAAGGAAAATAGAAAGTGGTGTTATACTTTGAAACAGAGAAAACACAAACATAATGTGTTTTTTGTATTATCAGAAGTTTCTCCCATCAGAATTTGGGGTGGATGCGGACCGGAATGAAGCGGTTGAGCCGGCGGCGAGCTTCTTTGAGAAAAAAGTGAAAATTCGAAGGACGATCGAAGCCGAAGGAATTCCTTATACTTATGTAATTTCCAATGGCTTTGCTAGATACTACTTAGCAACAATGTCACAGGAAAATGCCACGGCTCCTCCAAAGGATAGTATAGTCATTCTAGGAGATGGAAATGTCAAAGGTAATGACTCTCATTGATTTATGTAAACTGTAGTTTTGTATGCTGAATTATATTAAGTAAAGTTGAAATTGTTGTTTCAGCAATTTATGTGGAGGAGAAGGACATTGCAGCATACGCAATCAAAACAATAGATGACCCAAGAACCTTGAACAAATCTCTCTACCTAAGGCCCCCTGCCAATGTTTTGACTTTCAACGAGCTTGTGTCCTTGTGGGAGAACAAGATTAACAAGACCCTTCACAAAATTTACGTTCCAGAAGATCAAATCCTTAAGAGCATCCAAGGTGGGTAATTAGCAGCAAACTAATTTGTTCACAAAATTAAATCAACTTATAATAAGAACTATTTATGGTGTGCAGAGAGTTCTTTCCCTAGGAACATGATGTTGGCGGTATGCCACTCACTAATAGTAAAAGGAGATTGTGTAAACTTTGACATAGAGCCTTCATTCGGGGTTGAGGCTTCTGAACTTTATCCAGAAGTGAAGTACACAACGGTCGACGAATATATGAATCAATTTCTCTGAAAATCTAAATCTCTAATTAATAACAATAACAATAAGCATATCAGATGGACTAGTTCCTGCTCCTGCATGCAATTATAAATCTTAAGACTGAGTTAATCAGATGCGCAGTTACTAGTTAACACTTTATTTTCTTGGATGATTGACTACCAATAATATAATGTATTTCATTTGAATTATGACATAAATTATTTTTTTTATGGAAGTTAAGGTGGTGTATTGGCCAAATATTGGGAATGTAGGTATATTGCTGAATGGTGGGATTCAGTTTCAACACAGTGGGGGCGTGTTGACAGGGGAATGGATGCTCTCAATTTTTTTTAACAATTGAGTGAGTAAAGTGTGATCTTCCACCATTAATTTTATAAGTGGGACTAAGAATAAATATGAGAGAGAAAACAATGAATAATTAGAAATTACACTTTACACTTTCAATTTTTTTAACAATTAAGAAGATTCATTTCCTGTTGTTGATAGTGCTGAGAGGCATGTCAGGTAATGAAAACACTTATTATTTAAAATATTACTATATATTAGCTTTTTCCAATTGACCACATGGCACATTTACATATATAGAGTAGGATAGTAAGCAAACCAACTTTGACAAGAGAGCAGCGAAATGTTTTGTTTATTATTCTGCAGAAACTCGCACATATGCACCATGGGTTAGTCAATTTTGGTGCGAGCGGGGATCAATGCACGTATCAATTATTTGATGAGTAGATACGATGAGCTAGATAGATTAAGTTTGATGGAAGTAACGGGTGCATGATCTTAAATAAAATGTAATATTTTGAGATTAATTTTGAAGTAGTATCCACAAAAAAGGTTATGAATTATACTTACGTAGATACGTGTACACACCAAATTAATGACTATTTTAAACTATATATTTAAATATAAAATATATATTAAAAATAATTTAAACAACGCATATTTATACACAAATACATATTAATTAATGAAGTAATTAATTTTTTGTGTATACATAATATTTTTTGTTATATTTATTAGGTTTTTAAAAGTAACAAGCCATATTCAGCTAAATATTATATTTTTAATGTAAAATAATAATAATAATAATAATAATAATAATAATAATAATAATAATAATAATAATTAAAAAGAGATTGAAATCAATTTTTCTTACGTATTTTTTCCCTTTTCTTAATCTTTTTACGCATCTACTATTATATTAGTTGATTACTTGATTATTGGTTTAAAAAAAAGTTAATTTTCTAGAAAAACCAAATTAATTAAATGTGTACCAGCGAGTGAGAGAGTAAATGTTAAAAAAAAATGTACTTATTAGATGGCAAAGCAAAATAAACCATGCACAAATTTAAATAGACTATATTGTACTAATAATACTGACAAGAATTTTGTATTTCATACCAAAGATAGAATCTCTCTTGATATCAATTTCATATATAATGAGTTTAAGTTATATTATTTTTTTAAATATACATAAATAGATCAAATAATATAAAATTTAAATATTTATAACTAAAATTTTTTATAATTATTATGATATTTTTAATATAGATATTTATTATATTTAATTAATACTTAATGTTTCACCTAAATAATAATAGAGTGAAGTATATTTTTTCTCTCTAAAATTTGGCAAGAATTTTAAAAATATTTCTAAGTTTTATTTTATTTTAATTTTATCCCAAAAGTTTTCAATTTGCATTAAACATATTTTTGGCAGCTAATTTTTCAAAATATTTAAGACTAATTCAACAACAATTTCATAAAAATAACTCTCAACAAAAGCAAATTAAGCATAATTTTCATGCATTATTATTAGATTGGTCTTAGTTTTTTTGAAAATTTAGCTGTAAGAGGTATATTTGATGTAAATCGAAAAATTTTTAGACAAAATTAAAACAAAATAAAATTTAAGAATATTTTTAAAATTTTTAAAAAATTTTAAAAATAAAATATATTTTACCCATATAATGATAAATTATAAATTTAATTGATTAAAGAAATTAAAATTATAAATTTTATTTTACTTAAAGATGATTATCTTATCATTATTTATTATCATATTTTTAAAATTGCTGACATAATATTATTAAAAAGAAGAATAATGCTACAACTAAAATATTATAAATAATAAATAAAAATATATAATTAATAACATTTTTACTAATAATAGAGTGCAAATCAAGAGTTTTACTCTGTTTTGTTAGAATTTGTAGAGTAATCCTAATTTTGACCTAAGGTAGTCAACGCAATTGAGTGAGGACACTAGTTCCTAAGGGTATAGTGAACAGTGCTCTATCTGATCCTCGTAAAAACTTAACTAACTTATTCTACTTTCAATAATGCTTTACGTGTATATGTTTGGGCGCTATTATTTTAAAAAAAGATTTTTCTTTTATTTTTAATATGTTTAGTAAATTTTTAATAATAAAAATAAAAGTACTAGTAAAATAAAAAAAAAATTTTAAAAAATATTTTTTTTTTAAAAAAAATATTTTTTATGTAATAAATAAATAAAAAAATATTTTTATATTGTTATATCTAAACATAATTGATTGATAAAAAAAAATTTTTTACATGAGATATCTAAATATAAAATTACTTTTACTTCTCTATAAAATCTTTTAAAAAAAATAACTCAAAAAAAAATCTTTTTTTAAAAGCTCACCCAAACAAACCCTACGTCTATAATAAAAAATCTATCCAATTCATTGATCAAGTTTTTTTTTTGTTAACGGGTCTTCTCTTTTTTCGTAAATTACGTGAAATACACGTGTCTTTCTCTCCTATCAACACAACAAATTTACATAAATATTTTTTTAACGTAATTTTTTTTCTTTTTCTCTTTTTCAGCGTTAACAATTTGTATTATAATTTTTAGATGGGAAGTGTTAGGAGAAGAATGAAAATTTTGAACAACATAAATAATCACCAATCAAATAAAAATACACTACATCCTAATTTAATGTTACTAATTAAATTTATTCTTTTAGCCCTATTAATTCACATTGTTTACACATTGTTCAAAAATCTTATTTATTACCTATACTTTTCCTTTTTAGATTTACAATTTTTATTGTTCATTGTTCTTCTTTTTCTTTTCTTTTGTTCATTGTTCTTTTCTACTATTCGTCCTTCTTTTTCCTATTCTTGTTCGTTTTTTTCTTTGATTTTGTAGATTTATCTTTTTTGTTTTTGGATTTCAATATTCTATCAAAATAATGAATGATTTAACTTCAAATTAGTTGAATGAGAGCGTTTTAGATTATTCTTCTGAAATGAATCAAGTAGACGAGGTTTGATTTTTTTAATCCAATTGAATAAAATGTAATTGTTAAATTAAATTGAATTGAATAATGTATGTATGTGTTTTGAATTGAATTGAATTGAATTCATAATCTCTCAATTGTAAAAACAGGTGTTTTGAATTTATATAATGGATAATGTTCCGTTCATTTAGTACTATACAATTGTTTCACCTTAATAATGTGTTCGGTTCATTATGCAGAAAACTGTTTGAATTTGATTTTATATAATAGACAATGTTCCATCTACTTAATATACTAAAACTGGTTTTCCTCTAACTAATGAAAGTGAGGTGTCGATCCTTCGTGACTCTGTTTTCCTTCCAAAATGAATATACTTTTTTCTATTCTAAATTATTTTATACAAAATATCTTTATTATAATTATATTATAATTAATATTTAATGAACAATACATAATTATACTAATTAAGAACATATCTTTATTATAATTATATCAAATCAATATTTAATGTATTATTAAACTACTTATCAATTGTCAATTAAAAATATTTTTAATTATTTTAATAATAATAATAATAATAATAATAATAATAATAATAATAATAATAATAATAATATATGATAATGATATGATAATGGCACCGGTCGTGGTAATCATGATAAAAATATTTGATTCTAATCATAAAATGATCAAATCTTATGATATTAATAACGCACATTGATTTTAAATATTTTTGGTCATTTTAATTATATTACTTTTAAAAATATTGATATAATTCTAATTTTTATTCATTATTCAATAATAATAATAATAATAATAATAATAATAATAACTTGAAAAACCCATATATAATCTATTTCAATTACCCGTGTATTATTATTAAAATTCTATATGTTCCTAAATATAAGTCTTGAAAAATATGACATGGCACGGGCTATTAGTGTAGAGTTGTTTAGGTTTGTTTAGGAAGATATAATAGAATTTATATTTCTAAATCTACTTAATATACTAAAACTAAATTTTCTCTCGACTAATGGAAGTGAGGTGTCAATTTTTCATGAATCTATTTTCTCGCCAAAATGAATGCACTATTTTTGCTTCTAAATTTATTTTATAAAAATATCTTTATTATAATTATACTATAATTAGCATTTAAGTAATAGAACATATTATACTAATTTAAAAAAATATCTTTATTATATTTATATAAAAATATTTATTATAGTTATATAAAATCAATATTTAATGCATTATTAAACTGCTTATCAATTATCAATCGAAAATATTTTTAATCATTTTAATAATAATAATAATAATAATAATAATAATAATAATAATAATAATAATAATAATAATAATAATAATAATTATATGATAATGGCACCGGTTATTAATAACCAATTTATATTTCTCTAAATAAATTTATTTTAAAAAATATTTTTATTATAATTATATTATAATATTACAATTAATATTTAATGAATAATGCACAATTATACTAATTTAAGAAAATATATTTATTATCTATTTATTCTATTATATAAAAATAATATTTTTGCACTTAGTAACAGAACTGATGCGAGATGCTCTTAAGGTGTTTCTTGATTTATTTCATTGAATTCGTTAAAGCAAATCAATTATAATTAATTAATTATATCAATTAATTAATTTGATTAGACATTTAAATTTTACCATTTATTATAATTAATTATATTAATTAATTAATTTAGTTAATTATATTAATTATTTGATTTGATTGGAGTAAATATCGAATTATTTAATAAATAATAAATATGATAACGAAACATATGAATTAATTTAATTAGTTTATTTTTCTCAATACCCTCTATTTATACAAGATCAAATATTTTTTATGTATTCGCTTTCTTTTCCCTTTCTCTCCCTCCCCCCTCTCTCGTGTTTAGGTATAATTTTTGTAATTTATTGAATTTTTGTTTCTTTTATCTTTATTTATACATTTTATTTTTTTATATATTTTAAAGTTTTTGTTTATTTTAATTGCTTATTATTAGGCGCACACCTTTTTTTTATTTTAGCTTCTGATTAACAAAAAAATGTGTGATTTTTATGTTATTTTTAAATAATCTTACTATAATTTTGTTTTGTAATATTCTATTTTATCATGTGTACTTCAATTCATATATATATATTGTTCGTGTATGTGGTTTATATGTTAATATTTTTATTGATTCTCTTTATTTTATTTTATTTTTTGTGTGTCTCTTTGTTGCTCTTTATTTTAGTTATATATATTCATTGATTTTTCCGTATTGATGCTCTTTTATTTGAAATATCGTGACAATTTAAAGTGTATGTTGTGACCCATGTGATATTCGTTAAATTAGTGTATCTTTTTAGATGGTTTATGTTATAATGTGTTTAAGGAGTTGACTTAAAATTATAATATGATATATAAATTTATAATATGATTTATAGTATGCTAAAATATTAAGACATTATCATATAATTTTTTTTATTTGTCCGTTAGATTTAACTATATAGGATCTTGAAAATTATGCAATTATGTAATGAGTTATTTTTTTATATAATTATTGTATTGATCATTTATATTAGTGAGACTATTTTTAATATTAATATTTATAAATATGCTATTATTTGTATAATTGATTGAATCATCTTATTCGTTTAAATCTAATTCTATTGAATTAATTATTCAAGGTGCCATCGCTGTTTCTATTTTTAAAGATTTTTTTAATATTATTTAATATTATTTAATAATTTTAATAATAACAATTAAAAAAATAAGACGGTACAAAATTACAATGATGATAATATTGAAATACCCGTGATAAAATTATGTTGATAATATACACTTGGGTATTACTAACAACTATGTTAGTAATTACTTAAAATAAATAACAAAATAAATTATAGGATATTATTTTATTTAAATTATTAATAATTAAAAGAATAAAAAGTCAGTAATTATTTTTAAAATAGACATTAAATTTAATTTTATGGTACTAATTTATTTAAGTTGTTAATAAAATTTATATTTTTTTAGATTTATATCTACTCAATTTATATATTTTATTTTATTTTACTTTAACACAAAATTCAGAAGTGTATTTTTAATTATTTATTTAAAAAGTATAGCAAAATGAGTTATATCAATTATAATTAATTATCGATAATTGATATCAATAAATTGATTGTATTAATTTATAAGATGAATAACGTGTAATAAATATTGTGAAGTTAATTATAATAAATTAATAATTAATAATTAATAAATAAAAAACTAAAAAAAGACTTTTTTTATTGCTTTTTAATGGATATATATTTTTTTAATTTTACTTTCTCTTTATCTCTTCCTTTCATATTTATTTTTTTTAATCTATTGAACTAAATCAATTATATTAATTATTTGTATTAACTAATTAAGTACTTTTTAATGAGTTATTATAACTGTGCCTTTAAACCATAAGTTAAAAATATTATAAAAAATCTTTTATAAAAGTTGCAAAATAAATATTTTTAAAATGTGTCCTTAAGACGCAAATTAACTAAATTATTTTTTAATTTAATGTGTTTGATTCATTCAATTGTATTAATTATAACTAATCAATTATGTAATTTTATTTGATTAGGATAAATATTTCATCATTTAATATTTTATTTGATTCATTAAATTACATTAATCATAACTTCAAATATTTAATTTAATTAGAGTAAATATCAAATTATTCTAAATTTTGTTTGATTCATTAAACTAAATTAATTATAACTAATTTTTTATTTAATATGATCGAAATAAATATTAAATTATTTAATAAATAATATATAAAACAATGAAATAAATGAATTCAATTAATTCAAATTATTATCTTATTATTTTATATATCCCTTTTCTCCCTCTCTATTTTGTACTTCAGGTAAAATATTTGTAATTTTTTATTTTTGTTTTTTTTATCTTAATTTTACTAATATTTTTCTATGATTTTATTTTATATTAAATTTTTTTATTTATTTTGATTAATAATTCTTAAGGGCATTATTATTTTATTTAAAGATAATTTAAATTTTTTGTAATATTTTTATAAAAGTTGATTAATAGGTTTTTTTTTTAACTTTTTAATAAGATCGTATTTTAATTTTTCTCTTTCATCTTTTGTATTAATTAATTATATTAATCTTCTATTACAATATATTTTTTATCTACTCCACATATTATCTTTTTTATCTTCTTTAACTTTTTTTAATTGCTCTTTTTACTTTATTTTTAATTGTATATTTTACTTTTACTTCTCATATATAGATTTATTATAATTCATCACAGGTTCTTTTTGAATTTAAGTAATTTTTTAGGTTATATTTTACCATTGATGATTTTATTTTGTTTAGTGTATTTTTTTAGTCTATGTTTTATATAATAATCTGTAAATATCTATTCTATTATGTAAAAATTAAATTTCTGCACTTAATGATAAAATTGTCGTAACATGTTTCTGATGGTGTTTTTCGATTTATTTCTTTTAACTCATTAAATTCATTTTATTATAATAAATTAATTATATTAACTAATTAATTTGGTTAATTTTTTAAATATCATACAATTTATTATAATTTCTATCAATCAATTAATTGTAATTCAAATGGAATGATTATTTTGTTACGAAATTATTATTTTTTAATATATTTATGGGTAATACATATATTAATTATAATCGTAAATTAAGCTATTTTAAATTAAGATATTTTGTTGACTCAATTTATATATTACGACTATTTTTTTAATATATTATTTTTATATTTTTAATATAAAATTTCTTTTTTTTTCTGATTTTTAAGTTTATTTTCTTTCTCATTTTATATTTCAGATTAGTAATGTAATTATTAAGAAAAATGTATTTAAAAAAAAGAAAAAAATATTAAAATATCACTATTTAAAAAAAAGAAAAATACGTGAAAAAAAAAGAAAACAAAAAATTAAAACATCACTATTAGAAAAAAAATTGTTAATATGCGTATGAATAGAGTCAGAATTGAGGAATATATAAAGATATAAAAAATAAAAAATTATTGCACAATTGTAGAATAAAAAAAGTCATGTATATAAAACGAAATAATTATAACAAAAAAATAATTAATATATGTGATTTAGATGTTTTTAATAACCAGTAACATAGAGTTTAACAATTTATAATTCACATATATTTTTTATTTATGTATATGTATAGAATTATTTATATATAAGTATATATATTAATAAGAAAAACTACCGTTATATATATATATAACAAAATTAATGTATAAGGTTATGGAAAGTTCTATCCAAATTTGACGAGAACAAGATAACTTACATAGAAATGGTTCTCATGGATAGTAAGGTAAGTTGATTATTTTCCCTGATTCTTTCGAGTGATGTTAGGTCCATTTTATAAATATTTTTTATTCATATATTTTAATATTTTTAATAATAACCAGTAACATAGAGTTTAATAAAATATAATTCATATATTTTTTATTTATGTATATGTATAGAATTATTTATGTATATGTATATATATTAAGAAAAACTATCCTAATATATATATAAACAAGACAATTTACATAGAAATGGTTCTCATAGATGATAGGGTAAGTTGATTATTTTCCATTATTCTTTCAAGTAATGCTAGGTCCAATTTATAAATATTTTTGGTTCATATTTTAAGTTTATTTGATAAGTAAATCCTTGCACGCGAACAAAGACAGTGCGATTTTATAGATTTATAAGTGCTAATAGCCTTTATATTTAATTTGTTTTACAGTGTGATAATAACTAATATATTTATTGGTGGATTTAACTATTACTATATTATTTATGATCACATTATTCAGTATATATGTCTGATTTATTGAAAAAAGTAGATTATTAAAACCGATTAATAACTATTTTAGAGCTAATCCAATTAACACTAAATTTAAAAAAAAATACATAACATGTTACTTTTTTACCAATTAAATTATTATAATTCAAATTAATTTTAAAAAAAAATTAAAATTATAATTTCAACCTTATCACATGCATGACACGGGTAATTATACTTGTTCATTTAGTATTATACAATTGTTTTACCATAATGATGTGTTCGGTTCATTATGCAGAAAGCTATTTGAATTTGATTTTATTATGCAGAAAGCTATTTGAATTTGATTTTATATTATGGATAATGTTCCATTCATTTAGTATTATACAATTGTTTCACCATAATGACGTGTTCGGCTCATTATGCAGATAACTGTTTGAATTTAAATTTATATAATGGATAATTTTCCATTCATTTAGTACTATACAATTGTTTCACCATAATAACATGTTCGGTTCATTCTGCAGACCAAGTGTGTTGTGGATGAACAATTTATCCTAAAAATCGGGATGATTTTCAAGACACTAGAAGAAATCGGAAAGTTCTACAAAAATTATTCCAAACTTGCTGGTTTTTCTACCAAAATAAGGAACATGACTCCGAAGGGAGACGAGATTAAGAATCAACTAATCGAATGCAGCAAAGAGGGGAGGGGAAAATCCAAGATATCTCTAACTCTGAATAGTCATTTTTTTGTGTTAGTCTTTATTAAATAGTCAATTTTTTGTGTTTGATATTAGCTTTTTGAATTTCTTTATTGAATAGTCACTTTTTTGTTTATTGAATAGTCAATTTATTCTATTATGTCAAAGAGTTCAGGTGTTTCTGAAACTAAATACTGATAGAAACTTTTTTTTTTAAATTTAGCTCTCTGCTATATTGATATATGAACTTTTTCGGTTTATTCAGTGTATTAATTTCGGTTTATTTATTTTTTTTGGGGCTCTTGATGTTTGATAAATACTCTAATTTCATTCACTGTGAACCTGGAACAAAATAGCAGCCAGACAGTTTCAACAGATATATATATTAACATCTCAAACTGACAAAACAAGGACTAATCCATGTTGAATCAGATATATACATTAACATTAGATTTCCAATAACATTTACGTTAATATTCTCATATATACATTGAAAGAAGCAGTGTTTGCTTTTTTAAACAAGTTAAACAAAATAGTCTTAATTATAACCAGTCAAACAAAGTATATCCTATTTACTATTTATATCCCCACATGTGAATTTACAATAAGGGATGAAGAGGACAGCAAATGGCTTTGGGAGTCTTATTGCTTCATATGCTCGAATCACGTAGTCTCTGATTTTGGTGATAAATATATTTAATGTGTACATATGCTTATGTTATAGCGCGGTTCTCCTTCTTTTGTCACCATTGTCTTCTTCATTTTTGCTATAAGGACGAAAAATTTGGTCAATACTTCACTTAATATACCAATAAGCACAAGCATGCATCTTTTAATCAAGTGAAACAAAATGGCCAACCCAACTGAACCGAACACCATTCATGTGCTGAATAAAACGTGATAAACATTCAATCATAGAGAAAAACTTTTCTGCATGCAAAAGAACTTAACTGAACACATAACAATCAGGTGAATCAAAATGACCAACACCACTGAACCAAATACCAATCATGCACTGAATAAAACGTGATAAACATTCAATCATCAAGTAAATCATTTCTGCATGCAAAAGGACTCAACTAAATACACTAACAATCAAATGAATGAAAATAATCAACTCCACTGAACTGAATTTCATTGATATTTTGAATAAAACTTGATAAACATTCAATCAACAAGAAAAATATTTCTGCATGCGAAAGAACTCAACTGAACACACTAACAATCAGGCGAATCAAATGACAAACACCAGTGAACCGAATACCAATCATGTGCTGAATAAAACGTGATAAACATTTAATAATCAAATAAATCATTTCTGCAAGCAAAAGGACTCAACTAAACACACTAACAATTAAATGAATGAAAATGAGCAACTCCACTAAACAGAAAGAAAGAACACATTTCTATTCCTATGCCCTAGTTACGCCAAAAAAATGGAACCAGATTAAGTCAATCTGCTAAACGAAGTAACTCAATTCGGTAAACCTAAAAGGCAACTAGGAGAAATGCGAGATTGTAAGATTTTAAATGAACAGTAGTTTTTATCATACCTTTCGCAGTCTCTGTTCTTATTTAATTTTCATTCGTTTTTTCTTCTTCCTTTCAAAATCTTCTCGCGATTCTTTTCCAGTAACAGTTTTTGCAGAAAACACGAATGAAGTTTGAGAGATTCAAAGTTCTCTAGTAGCAGTTTCAATGTTAAAAAAGGAACGTTGTTTCATATTCAAGGCGCGAGTGAATATGTTAACGTTTTCGGTGCTCTGGGCGCGTGTGATACATGCTCACTTAATGGTATTGAATTTTTTTAGTATTGGACCAACTTAAATGGATTTAGATAAAAAATTATATGGATGTGTAATACAACTATTCTGTTTTTCAGTAAGTAAATCTATATATTTTTTAGGCCAATTTTATGATACCTTCTGTTTGATGTCTAATTCATTTTGTATAATAACTTTAATATATTTAATTTTTTAATTTTTATATTTTTAAATTTAAAATTAATTATTTGACTTTTTTTAGTAATTAGACAATAATTTTTAAACATCATAACAAATATCTTTCTTTTAATACAACATAATAGATGTCACGAGACTTAAATACTACTATGACTTTTGGTGTCGTCTTTGGTGCCTAATATATTGCTGCCGAAAATGTAGCGACCCTCAGTTTTAAAAATATAAATATAAATAAGTTATAATTTATTTTATAAATTAGAGTTTTTTATACTTAGAAATTATTTTATTATCGAGTTCGATATCTGCCGATATAAGTAAATATTGGTACTTTTTACTGAGCTTAGCTTTGCTAATGTTTCACCAAATACTTTTCACCCTTAAGTTACTAATGTCATTTAGATTAGTAACTCATATATTATTAACTTTATATATAAATTATTATTATTATTATTATTATGCATGTGCTTTTATATATATATATATATATATATATATATATAAAAGGCGGCAGCCATTTACTTAAGGGAAAGTCATTGCATACGTATACATATATATAATATCTAGTTATGAGTTTCATTAGTCTTATTATGTCATTAGCTATATATATAATAGTATCAACCGAAGAAATTAAGTAACATCTATTTTATTATCATTATTATACTTGCGCCGCCATATATATATATATATATATATATATATACAGGAATGAAAGGTGAGAGAGAAGAGTAACCGAGAGAGAGGAGCGAGAGAACGTAAACTTCACTAAACTTCCGGCTTCGATTTCTTACAATATGTAACTCCAATCAAAAATCTAATCCGGTAAACTAAAAGTATTCGTATTCTCTTCCTCTACACGTTGGTACCACTTTTGATCGGTGGAAGTTGACGGTGACGTAACTCCTCTACTCTTTGAGTTTGGCCAACGGAAGTTTTAGGAGGCACAGACGATTCTGGACGTTTTCTTCTTCAATAGCTCGGTCAGAAAGTTTCTCCAGAGCTTTGAATATTTTGATTCCGTACGAAGGTATGGTTTTGGTTTCTCGTAGTTAATGTTTAATGTCACGTGAAAACTTAGGCTAGAAGACCTTAAGATAGGAATGAACTGAATGAATAATTGATGGATTGGGTATTCAGTATAAAATGTGTGGTTTAGTTGTTGTTAATAATTTGCTGTTGGAGTTGGTGGATTTTGGAAAAAGACTTAATATTGGTATTTGTTTGGTTTTGAAATAATTTGTTACTGGAAGTGATTTGAATGACTGAGAGGTGTTTGGTTTGAGATTGGGACCCTTGAAGGGTGGCAGAAATTCGAGTTTTAGAGGAGGTACTGCCAAAGTTTCTGTAAGAACTGAATGAAGTTTTGGATTTAAAGTGATATTTTAAAAGAAAGAGATTATCATGTAGCTTGTGTATTTGAGACTATTTGTTGACCCTCTGTCGCAAGATGTGACCGGACACTTTAACTCCCCGGATTCCCCCATGGGCATGCATATATATATGAACATTGAATATTATATTTGAGCTTGGAGTTTGATTCCATGAAATATTATTGAGCTTGGAGTGTGACTCCATGGAATATTATATTTGAGCTTGGAGACTGACTCCATGGAATATTATTGAGCTTGGGGATGCGCGCACAGAGGGACTGTCCAATGGTTAACTACCAGGACTTGTTGGGTTGGCTGTATAACCAACAGATGAGACTCATCAGCCATAGGACAAGCATGCATCATATGCATTTGTTTGCTTTGTTTGAGTGTGTGTCGTTTTAGTTTGCTTAACTGCTAAATTCTGCTTATCTGCTACTTGTTCTATTTGCTGTAAATGCTTCTCTATCTGTGTTTTCCTTGCTTGAATTATATGTGTATGTTTTTTGAGAAACCTCTCTTGGCGGAGCTGTGAAGAGGGTTATCCTATGGGAGATTCAGAGGATTAGAAGCGACAGAAAGTAGAATGTTAGGTTAATAAATTTAGATTCAGAACTTGAATACCTTAGATAACTTACCTAATTCTGGTTTAATTGAATCCTTAAGATGAAGTCTGAGTGTCGAAGTTCTAGGAATGCCTCTGGCTTTCCCGGGACCTTTTATATTAACTATGCAGGCACCTTTACCATACTGAGAACCTCCGGTTCTCATCCCATACTATGTTGTTGTTTTCAGATGCAAGTCAAGAGATACCTCGTTGAGCGTCTGGATATCCTCCTTTCAAGCGAAGAACTACATTTTTGACTGTCATATCTTGATTTTGGGCTATGTATACATGTTTATAGAATCTCCACATCTACATTTTGTGTTTTGTCCCTCCTAGAGGTCGACTTGGAGATACATGGGTTTATTTTGTGGTTTGAGTTTTATTTTGGGTTGTATATATATATATAATCATATACTCTGGCCGGCCTTAGTTTCGCAGGTCGAGTCTGGAGCTTGCTATCTAAGTTTTGGAACTCTAATATATATATATATATGTTTTCAGCTTTCTTTTGATTTTTTTTCTGTCTGTTTTACAAATATTCATGCGAGTGTAACACGATTTTCTATTTATCGTTCTTGTTTAACTAATTCTTCAAGGCTCTTGGATATAATTTCTTTCAACTATATTTATATGTCTTTTCTTTTAGAGGTCGTAATACCTTGCCACCTCTGCTTTACGACTTAAGCGTAAGGCTATGTGTGGTAGGGTGTTACAGAAAACTTGTAAAAAATATGTGATAAACTCTGATATTGATAAGTGGACAATGAAATTATGGTGCTTTTTATTTTTTGTGTTGCAATTCAGATGGTATTTTTTAATAATGTAAAAATTTTGTATATATATATATTTTGGACAAATCACTTATTTAATTTAAGGGGATCAAAAAATTACACGAATAAGTCAAATCAAAAATTTTTTCATGAATCAATCAGTTCACATTTTTATATAGTTCGAATCAGCTTAATTCGAACTTCATCTACATGTAATTCGAATCATACTCATTTGAATTACCTACACACGCACACACCCACTAATTCGAATCAGGATGATTCGAATTACACACAGACACGTGTACATAATAATTCGAATTGGGTAGATTCGAATTACTCAATTTAAAAAGTTTTTTTAAAAAAATTTAAAAATAACTTTAAAAAATTTATTAAAAAAATTAATAATTAAAAAATTAAAAAATGTATATTTTATTTCATACATTAAAAAAAAGCTAACAAAATATTTAATTACGAGACTTCTTTAAAATATTAATGGGCTATCAATTCGAATTTCATATAATATTCTGTTGTCCATTTTTAATAGCTCATGAATATTTTTTAATAAATTTATTTCAATTATATGGTGAGATATTACATGATTCAAATTACGCATGGGGAAGTTTGAATCACTCTGATTCAAATTATATGATGAGTAATTCAAATTCTATACAATACTCTTCTACTCATTCTTGATAGCTCATAAATATTTTTTAATAAATTTATTTAAATTTATTTAATATTTTTCTATACAATACATCTTTTAAGCCTTTTTTTTTTAATTATTTTGTATGGAATAACATATATTTTTTAATTATTTTGTATGGAATAAAATATATTTTTTAATTATTTTGTATGAAATAAAATATTTTTTTTAATTTCTAAATTATTATTGACTATGTGGAGTATTTTATTGAAAATTTGAGTACATGCATATATTTACCCAAGTCATTAGAACATTACAAATTTTTATAGTACTCCTAACATTTTTTAAGCCATTTTTTAAAAATTACTTTTCATAGAATAAAATATTTTTTGTAGTATAATTGAAATAAATTTATTAAAAAAATTTATTAAAAAATATTCATGAGCTATTAAAAATGGACAATAGAGTATTGTATTGTATGGAATTCGAATTGATAGCTCATTAATATTTTAAAGAAGTCTCGTAATTAAATATTTTGTTAGCTTTTTTTTTAATGCATGAAATGAAATATATATTTTTTAATTTTTAAATTATTAATTTTTTAATATAATTTTTTTAATTATTACTCAAGAAATATATATTTTTAAATTTAAAAAAAAAATTTTAATTGAGTAATTCGAATCTGCCCAATTCGAATTACTATGTGCATGTGTCTGTGTGTAATTCAAATCACCCTGATTCTAATTAGTGTGTGTAATTCGAATCAGGTTGATTCGAATTAGTGGGTGTATGCGTGTGTAGGTAATTCGAATAAGTATGATTCGAATTATATGTAGATGAAGTTCGAATTAGACTTATTCAAACTACATAGAAATGTGAACTGGTTAATTCATGAAAAAATTTTTAATTTGACTTATTCGTGTAATTTTTTTATCCCCTTGACTTATTTTAATGATTTACCATTTTTTTTATGGATACCATAAATCTGAAAATCATATTTGTAATTTTTTTAATTTATAAATCTGAGAATTAAATTTGTATTTTAGTGTTGAAAAATTTTTTAAACATGCAAATTAAAAGGTTTGATTTATTTTACATGAAAAAATTATTTTTACCCACAAATTTGAGGCTACTTTTTTTTTCTTATTACAAATCGAACCATCAATTTTGTATTCTAAACAAATATGAGTCATTGATTTGTGAATTTTAATTTAAAAAAAAAAAATTCATCTCTATATCTTTAAAAAAAAACCACATTTTTATAGTTAGGCATAATATATTCTAGATATTTGTAACTAAAAAAATTAGCCAAAATATGGTGCAACATTGAAAAATGAAAATAATAATTTTCGAAAGGTTAAAAGGAATAAACGGCGTTAACTCATGTCGTTTTTCTATGCCCTCTAAAAGAAATAATATTTGATTATTTTCACAGCTCTCTGTTTCTTTTCTACTAAGACCTCTTCCATTTAAAAATCAGTTAGCAGTGTTATGAATGTTTTTTCTGCAAAATTTATGAAAGGAAAATCTAAAGATTTTATTGCATTTTATTTTTGGATTATCTTATTTTTTATCGTTAATCATTTACCCTCTTTTAACTTCAATTGGTCACTCTTCTATATTCAAGTCAATTCTTTCTGAAATAAACTAAGAAAAAATTTAATGATATTTGTTACTGAATTTTTTCCTTATTTCATAACTTCATATTCAACATAAGGTTCTTATTTAATATAAGAATATGCTATCTGATCAAGCTTCATAAATATTATTGTATTCTTAGTTTTGGGTTAGATTCGAATAATATTTTGGATAGATTTGGTAGAATTTAAAATGGGTTAATAGTTAAATTAGTTCTTTAAAGATAAGATATTTTTTAAATTTATTTTTAAATTTTTTTTTCAATTAAATTGGTCATTCAAATATTACAAATTAAGCATATCTTTCAGTTACTCAATTTACAATTTTCGTCAACGATTGATGATATGAAATGTTAACTGATTGTATACATGACACATAATATGTTCAATTAGACGTTGACTAAATATGTTTACAAAAATCTATCAATTTAGTGATTAGATCATATTAGGAATAGGATTTTTGTGTTTGAAAAAAATGACTAAATTAATAAATTTTCATAAACATATTTAGTCAATATCCAATTAGACATATTAGGTATTATATATGTTATCAATTAACATTTTACAATATCAATCTTTGAAAAAAATTGTTAATGGAGTGATTAGAGGACAAATATGATTAATTTACAATTTTTGAATGACCAATTTGATTGAAAATATCTTTTAAGGATGAATTTGAAGAATGTCTTACCTTTCAGACTTTCAGAGACTAATTTAACTATTAATCCAACCTAAAATTATATTTTATAACTAAAAATATAAATGATGCTACATGTACAAATTTTTTTGACAATTAAATCCAACAAAGTTGGCTCAACTATAATAGAAAATACTTTTAAAATAAAACGCGTTACACGCACTCCAGTGCTACACTAGCGCACAATTCAAAGAGCTTGCACTATATGTACAAACCTTTCTATATTTTCTGCAGCACACAAATTTTTGTTACACAAATTTCGAAGCATAACACACAAATTTTTAAAGTATAATATACAAAAATTAAAATGTAACACAAATTTATTGATATAACACACAAATTTTTGCTCCACCAAAAATTTGTGTATATATTCTTTTATTAAATTCTGTCACACCATACCATATTACATCTATAAATAAAAAAAAGTTAAACAACACACACCTTCATTTTCGCAGCACACAAGTAATTGAAGCTAATAACTTAGTAGCTCACACTAATTTGGCAGATATCATTAAACAAATTCTAATTTATCATAGCACACAAATATTTAAGCGTAGCACACATTTTTGTTCAACATAGCACACAAATTCACATATATAGTACAAAAATCAGAATCATAGAATAACACTAATTTTTCAAACAACTCAATTAAAAAAACTACGATCATCATAAATAATCATAATCAAGAAAAAAAACCAAAAATATATACAATAGCACACAAATATTGAGTATAGAAAAACAACACAAGTAATCGAAACTAATAGTCTGTTAACTCACACTAATTTGTCAAAAATTATTAAACGAATTCTGATTTATTACAACACACAAATATTTAAGTATAGCACACATTTTTGTTCAATATAGTACACAAATTCACATATATAGTACACAAATATTGAGCATAGAAAAATAATATAAATATTTGTACCTTTTCAATTCACTCAATAAAAAAGATACATTCAATTCACAAAAAAGAAGAAATTAAACAACAACAACAACAATAAGACGTTGAAGAAGGAATGGTGGCAGCGACGATGATGATGTTGAAAGAGAAGGAGGAACAGGAGAAGCATGATTGAAGTTTAAATTTTAATAACTTAGTTAACTTGGTTAATAAAA
The DNA here is from genome assembly GCF_059453495.1 of Arachis ipaensis. NCBI lineage: Eukaryota > Viridiplantae > Streptophyta > Magnoliopsida > Fabales > Fabaceae > Arachis > Arachis ipaensis. The sequence goes on from NC_142440.1 coordinate 11,647,565, forward strand.
ATACTTGGACACCTAGCATTTTTGCTAAAATATATGCCTTAAGATGAAATCATTAATTAATGTTATATTTTTGAGTATTTACCCATTTTGTTCCTCAAAGAATTTTGGGTCAGACACTTTAGTCCCCAACTAAAATTAATTACTCGATTGGTCCCTAACAATTAATTCCATCAGTCACTTAGGTCCTTGACTCCGTCAACTTTAACGGAAGACAAAATGGTCCTTGACAATTCTAACAGGGGACAAAATGATTCCTGACAACTCTAGCAGAGGACAAAATGATCCCTGACCCCTTTGTTCAAAAACGACATTGTTCTTCTCCAATTTTCGTCATATCTCGCATTATTCTAACATTCATATTCTCCGTCTTCACCTTCACAGTCTTCTTTTCCGTCTTTTCCTTCATTCTCTTCAACTCCAAGATCAAGCCATGGTGTAACTGTCACGCATGTCGTACCTACCTCAACATGTCATAGACCACACACTTCCTAAATATTTGTGACTAGTATGTCAACCTCTTCCACACTTCACCCACCAGAAGCATCCACCTCTATGTCCTTGATAATAGCATCAACGTCCACCACATCCTCAAGACCAATTTTCACAACTACCCTAAGAGCACGCCTTTCTCTACTCTCCAGCAAGCAATATAGATTGTTGGACATTAGGTAAATTCTCATTTGGAGTGGACCTCGAGTGCTTCATTCCTTCTTTTCTAAAGTCCAAGTTGGCAGATAGTTTCGACCTCACATCCAAACTATCAGTACAATGAGCAATGTCGCCGTTGTCGCTCATATGAAAACTGAAGCGAATACTGAACATTGGTTCGAAGAAGAAGCTGAAGGAAGCGATCGGAGTGGTGGAAAATGTGGTCATAGAGATGATAGGGCAGAAGAGGAGGGAGATAACGACGACGACGACGGGTCTTAACAAATCAGACTTGTTGTCTAAATTCATGGGATCCATCGAAGACGACAAGTACTTGAGAGACACAGTCATTAGTTTTCTTAGTATGATTTGGTTGAGAACAAGTTGAAGATTTTTCTTCTTGTGAACATTGAATTTGCAGAGTGTGCATTGTGTAGCTTGAAGTTACAGTGTTAAACTGTTAGTGTTATGCGAGATATGATGGAAATTGGAGGAGAACAGTGTTGTTTTCGAACAGAGTAGGTCAGGGACCATTTTGTCCCCTGTTAAAGTTGTCAGGGACAATTTTGTCTTCTATTAGAGTTGATGGAGTAAAGGACCTAAGTGACTGACGGAGTTAATTGTTAGAGACTGATGAGCAGATATTTTATACACTTTTTGGCATCATTTTCATATAGTTTTTATTATGCTTTGTTTAAGTTTTATTATATTTTCATAAGATTTAGTGCAAAATTCATATTTTTGGATTCTACTTTGAGTTTGTATATTTTATGATAATTTCAGATATTTTCTGGCTAAAATTGAAGAGTTTTGGCAAAGTCTGATTCAAAGACAGAGAAAGGACAGCATATGCTGTCAGATTCTGACCTCCATGCACTCAAAGGAGCATTTTTGAAGCTATAGAAGTTTAAATGGTGCGCTCTCAACAGCTATGGAAAGCTAACATCCAGGGCTTTCCAGAAATATATAATAGTCTATACTTTGCTTTGGAAATGAAGGCCCAAAACTGGCATTCAACGCCAGCCACCAACCTCATTCCTGGCGTCCAACGCCCAAAAGGGAGCAGCTGGCGTCCAACGCCCATTCAAGAGTCTAAAGCTGGCGTCCAAAGCCCTAGAGGGAGTACCAACTCGTGCTTCACTCAAGCTCAGACCAAACACTCACCAAGTGGGCCTGAAAAGTAGATTTTCACACTACAAGACTAGTTTATCTTATTTCTGTAATTCTTAGTTATCAGATTAGTATATATAGAACAAGGATCACCCTTATTCAGAACTTTTACCTTATCTTCTTCCCCCACTTTACTTTCGAACATTACACTTTTGACGAGATAGTACTGAACCACAAGCTTGATTATTCATCTCTTAGACGGCTAATCCACGACTTCATTGGGTACTTGTGGTTTAGTCTAGAATCCAAGGACGCAGCATTCTCTGATCCGGAAGATCTGGCCTTGTCTGTGGCACTTTGAGTAGGATCACCAAGGGAATGGACTGCTAGAGCTTCACCCCCGTTCAGATTGGATGACCGCTGACTCGGTGTTTGATCTGAAGCAGAGGAGATTAATGACCGCTGACCCGGCATTAATCATTTACAGCTTGCTATGGAATGAATCATCAGAAGTTGGAGTAGAAGGTGAGAAAAGTTGATCCAGAAGGAAGAAGCATCTCCGAAGCCTCAACCGTTCTCTCATCACTGATTTCACGTCTATCTAGTAACGTTTTATTTATTTATCTGTTTTATGCATTTTCCACAACAACTATCATCTTTTCGAATCGCCTGACTAAGATATACAAGGTAGCCATTACTTGTTCAAACCAACAATCTTCGTGGGATCGACCCTCACTCACCTGAGGTATTACTTGGATGACCTGGTGCACTTGATGGTCTATCTGTGCGAATATTGCGGAGTCAATTTCGTGCACCAAGTTTTTGGCGCCGTTGTCGGGGATTGTTCGAGTTTGACAAACTACCAGATTATCTTTTTGCTTAGATTAGGTGCTTTTTACTATTTTGTTTTGTGTCTTTTGTTTTCTTTTCAAAAAATTTTCAAATCCTTTTCTTTTCTTTATTAATCTGTGTCTTTTATGTGAGTCTTTTGTTCTTGTTCTTGTTAAAAGTTCGAACTTTCTTGTTTTCTTTTTTCAAATTTTTTTTCGAAAATTGTGTCTTTTTGTTTGAGTCTAGTGTCAATTTTTAAGTTTGGTGTCCCTTGTGTGTTTATCTTTTCTTTAAATTTTCAATTTATTCTTGAGTGTTCTTCTTAGTATTCAAGTTGTTCTTGTTTTTCTTCTTTGTTTGATCTTAAAATTTTTAAGTTTGGTATCTTTTGGTGTTTTTCTTTTTAATTTTCGAAAATTAGTATCCTTTAATCTAAAAATTTTAAGTTTGGTGTCTTTTGGTTGTTTTTTCTCTTTCTTCATTTATTTGAAAAAATAAAAAAATATCTTTTTTATCTTTATTCAAAAATTTCAAAAATCTTGCTTTTTTTTAATCTTGATTTAAAAATTTTAAAGTTTGGTGTTTTCTTATTAGTAAAGTCAAATTTCAAATCTTATCTTTTTAAATCTTTTTCAAATCTTTTATTTTAATTTAATTTTTTCCTATCTTATCTTTCTTTTAAAATTTTAAAATTCAAAACTTTTTCAAATCTTTATCTTATCTTTGGTTTATCTTTCTTTAAATTTCAAATCATTATCGTATCTTATCTTAATTTTAAATTTTAATTCAAATCTTTTTCAAATTTTTACCATAACTTATCTTTCCAACTTATTTTCAAATCTTTATCTTATCTTGTTTCAATTTCAAAATTCAAAATCAAATCTTTTTCAAATCTCCTATCTTATCTTATTTTCAAATCTTTCTTAATTAATTATTTGTTTTATCTTACTTTAATTTTAAAAGTTTGATATCTCTTACTCTCTTTTCTCTTTCTATCTTTTTCAAAACTTTCTAACTAATTCCTTTCTCTTCTATTTTCGAAAACTTCTTACATCTCTCTCTTTCTTCTTTTTCGAAAACCACCTTTTAATTTTCAAATATTTTTATTTAATTAGCTTTTAATTTCCTTCTTGTTTTTCGAATTCAATAAATAAATAAAAAAACAAAAAAAAAACAAAAATATTTTACTTCTAATTCTCCTTTTTACTTCTTTTTCAAATTCTTCTACCCCTCTATTCGAATTCTTCTTCCCATTTTCCTATCTTCATTATTCTTTCTTCTTCACATCTCATAGAAAGTTCTCTATACTTTGACATAGAAACTCCCATTCCCTGTCTTTCTTGTTTTTCTTTTTCTTGTTTATGAGCAGGAACAGAGATAAAGAACCTCTCTTTGATCCTAATCCTGAACCTGAGAGGACACTAAGGAAGCATTTACAACAAGTTAAAGCACAACACTCCGGAGAAAACCTCACAAAACTTTTTGAACAAGAAACTAAAAATACAAACATGGCAGCCGATCAGAATAATGGAGGAGATGCAAGAAAGGTTCTTGGTGACTTCACTGCACCCACTTCTGACTTCTATGGAAGAAGTATCTCCATACCTGTCATTAGAGCAAACAACTTTGAGCTTAAGCCTCAATTAGTATCTCTAATACAACAGAATTTTAAATTCCATGGACTTTCACTAGAAGATCCACATCAATTCCTATCTGAATTCTTGAAAATCTGTGATACTGTTAAGACCAATGGAGTAGATCCTGAGGTCTACAGGCTTATACTTTTCCCCTTTGCTGTTAGAGACAGAGCTAGGATGTGGTTGGATTCTCAACCTAAGGATGGCCTAGACTCTTGGAAAAAGTTGGTCAATGCTTTCTTGGCCAAGTTCTTTCCACCTCAAAAGATGAGCACTGTTAGAGACAAAGCTAGGATGTGGTTAGATTCTCAACCTAAGGAAGGCCTAGACTCTTGGAAAAAGTTAGTCAATGCTTTCTTGGCCAAGTTCTTTCCACCTCAAAAGATGAGCAAGCTCAGGGTGGAAGTACAAACTTTCAGACAAAAAGAGGGTAAATCCCTCTATGAAGCTTGGAAAAGATACAAGCAACTGATCAGGAGATGTCCTCCTGACATGCTCTCATAATGGACTATCCTATGTATTTTCTATGATGGTCTATCTGAGATGTCCAAAACATCATTGGACCATTCTGCTGGTGGGTCACTCCACCTGAAGAAAACGCCTGAAGAGGCACAGGAACTCATTGAAATGGTTGCAAACAACCAATTCATGTACACTTCTGAGAGAAACCCTGTGAACAATGGGGTATTTCAGAAAAAAGGAGTTTTGGAGGTTGACACTCTGAATGTCATATTGGCTCAGAACAAGATCTTGACCCAACAGGTCAATATGATCTCTCAGTATTTGACTGGAATGCAAACTGTAGCTAGTAGCACTCAAGACACCTCCTATAATGGAGATGCCTATGATCCAGATCAACCCATGATAGAAGAGGTGAATTACATGGGAGAACCCTATAGAAACACCTATAACCCTTCATGGAGAAATCATCCTAACCTTTTATGTTGAGATCAACAGAAGCCTCAACAAGGCTTCAACAATAATCAAGGTGGAAGAAACCAGAAAAGGTTTAATAATAAACAATTTCCTTCTTCTCAGCAAAACATGGAGACTTCTGAGCAGAGCCTTTCTGACTTAGCAACCATAGTCTCTGAACTCTCTAAGACCACTCATAGTTTCATAACAGAAACTAGGTCCTCCATCAGAAATCTGGAGGTACAAGTTGGTCAACTGAGCAAGAGAATCCCTGAGACCCTCCTAACACTCTTTCTAGTAGCACTAAAGTGAACCCAAGAGAAGAATGCAAGACCATAACTGTAGAAGTGGAGGCCAAATCTGAAGGGGATAATCTAGCATTGAACGCCAGTAAAAAGTCCTTACTGGGCGTTCAACGCCCAAAGAGGAGCCAATCCTAGCATTGAACGCCAGTAAGGAAGTTGCCAGTAAGGAAGTCCTTACTGGGAGTTCAATGCCCAAAGAGGAATCATTCCTGGCGTTGAACGCCAGTAAGGGAGTCCTTACTGGGCATTCAATGCCCAAAGAGATACAACATCTGGCGTTGAACGCTAATCATGGGGCAGCTGGGTGTTCAACGCCCACTAAAAACTCCCCCATTGAAGAACTGAAGGCAACTAAGGCTCATGAGGAGACTATAGAAGTCCCATTGAATGCCTTGTTGCAAATCATGGATTATGAGCATAGTTATCAAAACTAGACCGGACCGGCCGGTTCGATCGAAAAATTGATAAATCGGACCCAATACCGGTCCGGTCCAACCTTCGGACCGCTTAAGACATTTAACCGGTCAAACCCGATATGAACCGGTAAAAACCGGTCAAATTTGGTGAAAATTAGACCGAACCGAACCGGTCGGGTCTGAAGGAGAGCCTATGACGCACTAGCGTTGTGGAAGAACACCATACTCCATATGCTCTCCAGTGCTGCCATGTGTCAAACCTTGTGAATTTTTGGAAAATTTTCCAAAATGGCTAAGCCAAGATTCGAGCTCCTCTACTCAAAGATGTAAGGAGGAAGGTTATACCACCAAGCTGAGACACTTATTAATATATACACATATTATAATACATATACCAAGTTTTTATTTTATTTATTTTAATTTTAAAGCCACTCATTTTTAAATCAATTATATTTTATTTAATTATAAATTTTATTAAATACATACAAATTAAAAAATAAACAAAAAAATTTATTAATCACAATTTATTTTTTCTTTTCATGATTATATGATATCTATTAATATTATTTTTTTAATAAATGCTTTTAGTATATAATAATAGGTAAAGACTCACATGCAGTTGTCTTCATATGAAGTTGATAGTTGAAAATTCTTAGAAGATATTTAGTTAAACTTGTCAAATTATCTAACGGTTCTTAAATATCAACTTCACATGAAAACAACTGTATGTGAGTTTTTGCCTATAATAATATAATAATATATATATATATATATATATATATATATATATATATATATATATACCGGGTTAACTGGTTCGACCAGTGACCCACCGGTTGAACCAGTAACCCAGTGACCCAATAGCCTGACCGGTTCGATCACCGGTTCGGTTATGATAACTATGATTATGAGGATCACTCCTCCTCCGAGCAAGTTGCTCGGTACCTAGGAGTCCTCATGAAGCTAAATGCCAAGTTATTTGGAACAGAGACATTGGAGGAAGAACCCCAAGTGCTCACCAAGGAACTCAATGCATTGGTTCAATAGAAACTATCTCAGAAACTGTCGGATCCCGGACGCTTCCTAATTCCTTGCACCATAGGCAACATTACCTTTGAGAAGGCTCTGTGTGACCTAGGGTCAAGCATAAACCTCATGCCACTCTCTGTAATGGAGAGGTTGGAAATTTTTGAGGTACAAGTTGCAAGAATCTCACTAGAGATGGCAGAAAAGTCAATGCAAAAGGCATATGGTCTGGTAGAGGATGTCTTAGTCAAGGTTGAGGACCTTTACATCCCTGCAAATTTCATAATCTTAGATACTGGGGAGGACAAGGATGAATCCATCATCCTTGGAAGACCTTTCCTAGCCACTGCCAATGCCATCATTGATGTAGCAAAGGGAGAGCTGATTCTACAATTATGGGAGGACCACATCTTATTCAAGATGCCTAACCCCAACTCTCCCTCTGACAAAAGAGAGACAGTTGTGCAACACTTAGTGTTCCAACCTTCTCTCTCAGTGCAAAGCTATATAGAGCCCTCAGACACCAATTCTAAGTTTGGTGATGGGAAATCATCATCAAACACAACCAATTCATTGGACCATTCTGTTGGTGGGTCACTCCACCTGAAGAAAACGCCTGAAGAGGCACAGGAACTCATTGAAATGGTTGCAAACAACTAATTCATGTACACTTCTGAGAGAAACCCTGTGAACAATGGGGTATTTCAGAAAAAAAGAGTTTTGGAGGTTGACACTCTGAATGTCATATTGGCTCAGAACAAGATCTTGACCCAACAGGTCAATATGATCTCTCAGCATTTGACTGGAATGCAAACTGTAGCTAGTAGCACTCAAGACACCTCCTATGATGGAGATGCCTATGATCCAAATCAACCCATGATGGAAGAGGTGAATTACATGGGAGAACCCTATAGAAACACCTATAACCCTTCATGGAGAAATCATCCTAACCTTTTATGTTGAGATCAACAGAAGCCTCAACAAGGCTTCAACAATAATCAAGGTGGAAGAAACCAGAAAAGGTTTAATAATAAGCAATTCCCTTCTACTCAGCAAAACATGGAGACTTCTGAGCAGAGCCTTTCTGACTTAGCAACCATAGTCTCTGAACTCTCTAAGACGACTCATAGTTTCATAACAGAAACTAGGTCCTCCATCAGAAATCTGGAGGTACAAGTTGGTCAACTGAGCAAGAGAATCTCTGAGACCCTCCTAACACTCTTTCTAGTAGCACTAAAGTGAACCCAAGAGAAGAATGAAAGACCATAACTGTAGAAGTGGAGGCCGAATCTGAAGGGGATAATCTAGCATTGAACGCCAGTAAAAAGTCCTTACTGGGCGTTCAATGCCCAAAGAGGAGCCAATCCTGGCATTGAACGCCAGTAAGGAAGTTGCCAGTAAGGAAGTCCTTACTGGGAGTTCAATGCCCAAAGAGGAATCATTCCTGGCGTTGAACGCCAGTAAGGGAGTCCTTACTGGGCATTCAATGCCCAAAGAGATACAACATCTGGCGTTGAACGCTAATCATGGGGCAGCTGGGTGTTCAACGCCCACTAAAAACTCCCCCATTGAAGAACTGAAGGCAACTAAGGCTCATGAGGAGACTATAGAAGTCCCATTGAATGCCTTGTTGCAAATCATGGATTATGAGGATCACTCCTCCTCTGAGCAAGTTGTTCGGTACCTAGGAGTCCTTATGAAGCTAAATGCCAAGTTATTTGGAACAGAGACATTGGAGGAAGAACCCCAAGTGCTCACCAAGAAACTCAATGCATTGGTTCAATAGAAACTACCTCAGAAACTGTCGGATCCCGAACGCTTCCTAATTCCTTGCACCATAGGCAACATTACATTTGAGAAGGCTCTGTGTGACCTGGGGTCAAGCATAAACCTCATGCCACTCTCTGTAATGGAGAGGTTAGAAATCTTTGAGGTACAAGCTGCAAGAATCTCACTAGAGATGGCAGAAAAGTCAATGAAAAAGGCATATGGTCTGGTAGAGGATGTCTTAGTAAAGGTTGAGGACCTTTACATCCCTGCAGATTTCGTAATCTTAGATACTGGGGAGGACAAGGATGAATCCATCATCCTTAGAAGACCTTTCCTAGCCACTGCCAATGCCATCATTGATGTAGCAAAGGGAGAGCTGATTCTACAATTATGGGAGGACCACATCTTATCCAAGATGCCTAACCCCAACTCTCCCTCTGACAAAAGAGAGACAGTTGTGCAACACTTAGTGTTCCAACCTTCTCTCTCAGTCCAAAGCTATACAGAGCCCCCAGACACCAATTCTAAGTTTGGTGATGGAAAATCATCATCAAACACTAAGAATAAAGGTACTAAGAAGAAAGTACCTAAAGGATGGAGGGACAAAATGATCCCCACTGAAGGCTTCTCACGTGACATGAGAGTTGTCTTCACTGACAACCCAGTCATTCTACACACAGTGAATAAAATCTTGTCTCTAGAGCATATAGAGCTCATCCATGAGAGCACAGGCAAGAAGTTCATTGTAAGTCTTTGTAAGGAGCTATCTGTCAAGCTAGTGACGTTAAAGAAGAGCTTGTTGGGAGGCAACCCAACCATAGTTATTTCTGTTTTTCTTTAAGTTTATTTTACATAATTATTTCTTTAAGTTTATGATCATATGTAGTAGTTAGAATAGAAATAGAGACCGTCAGAACTGGAAACAGAACACCCTGGAGCAGGTACCTTGCTGGCGTTAAATGCAGACAAGGGGGCCAGAATGGGCGTTCAACACCCATGAAGAGCAACCAAATCTGGCGTTGAATGCTAGTAAGGAAGTCCTTACTGGGCGTTCAACGCCCAAGCAGAGCAGCATTGCTGGCGTTGAACACGAGCCAGGAAGCAGAGACCTGGCGTTGAACGCCAGGAATGAAATCCCCTATGGGCGTTCAACGCCTATGAGGAGCATAAAGCTGGCATTGAACGCTAGCCAAGAGTAGGAGTTGGGCGTTCAACGCCCACAAAGGGGCAGGAAATTTGAATTCCCTAGCCTTCCAAGACCAGTGGGTCCCACAAAATCTCTACCTACCCCTACCTTCTTCTTTCTCTCACTTTCACTCTTTCCCATATACTCTTTCCCATAAATCCTCAACCAATCACATCCATATCTCTTCCCAAAACCATCATAACTCCCACCAACCCCCACCCACTTCAAATTCAAAATTTTCCACCCAGTTCCCCCTCACATTCAAACCCTACCCCATCCGACCCTTATAAATACCCCTTCTTCCAACCCTTTCAACACACAATTCATATACATAAGCCCCCACTTGGCCGAACCCTCTCTCCCTCTTTCTCCACTCTATTCTCTTCTTCTTCTACTCTTTTCTTTCCTTTTGTTTATATTTTACTCTAGGACGAGTAAAGCTTTTAAGTTTGGTGTTGGAAAAGCCTTACTTTTTGCTTTTCATTCACACTTATGGCACCCAAAGTTGGAGAATCCTCTAGAAAGAGGAAAGGAAAAGCTATTGTGTAAGACCCAGAAATTTTAGAAAATCTTATTAAGAACTAATTTTGATTTATTTATTTATTAAGTATCTTAACCTCAGAAATTATTTTATTAAAGATAATTAAAGCAAATTTTGATTGATTAAGTTTAAAGTAATTTAAGGTTTTATCTGATTTTATAATTATCGAATTATTTTCTATATTTAAATAATAAAGTTTAGCAAATATAAAAATAATAAGAATTTTATATGGCTTGATTTAAGTAATTGAGATTTTGGAATTTAATACTAATATTTTTATAAATAAAGAAAATTAATTATATTATCTTATAATTTCAATTAGAGTATTTGATTTCAAATCAATTAGTATTTTGATACAATAAATAATATTTTAGAGTAATTTTAGAGATTTAATTAGATTTCAGATTAACCCAAAATCCCCAAATTTTATCACAAAATCCTAATTCCCAAATCAAAACCCTAAATCCCAAAAACACAACCCTAACCCTAATTTCTCTAACCCTAACCGCCTATCCCCTTTCTTCTTCCTCACAGCACACACCCACATTAACGTTTAACACACACACAGTTGGGGGTTGTGCCGCCGAAGCTCCATCACCATCCATGGAGCCGCAGGTGTGCATCGCCATCGAGAGGGAGAGCACCACGCTGAGGGAGAACCAGCTGGAGAGAGGGAGAGGCGTCGCGTCTACTGCGAGCCTGCCATCGTCACCCTCATCACGACTTGTCACTGCCGCTGTGAGCCTCTTCTCCTGCCGTTCAAGGAGCTGTACTCCGTCGCCGTTTTGCCACCGTTGGAGCCGCCATCTCTTTGGTAAGCTTTAGACCTGTTCTGGTTTTTCCTCATTGTCGGTCAAAATCCTAGTTACTATAAGAGTTGTTGTTGAGATTGTTTGTGCCAGGGATTGTTTATCGTAAGTTGCTCTGTCGTACGCCACCATCAGAGCCACCATCTCGCTGCTGCCCCCTTGCTCTGAGCCGTTCCGTTGTTGCAGCGAGTGTAGTCGTTGTGGCTGCTCGATTTAGTCGCACCTCTTTAGTACAGTAAGCTATTCCTTGATTCAGTTCAAACTTTGTCAGTCGCTGTTCTATTATATGTTGTTAAGATTCTTGCGACGTTAATGCAATAGAATCAAGATCCAGTTACCGCACGTTGGTGAATTTAAGTTACTGCTGTGGGTGCGGATACCGTGGAGCTGTGGTTGCGGCTATCACCGATGTTGGGCCGAGGGGAAAAGAGTTCAGTTAACATGTTTGGTTTATAGTTTTGACTAACTGAAGTAGGGGCGCTTTCCTTAACTCATTTGATTTCTGAGAATTGTTATAAATCGATATTAATGCAAAATGTATACTTTTGAGATTTCGTAAGTCCTATGAATTGGTTTGAGTTACTTTGGTCGATTGTAATTGTATGTACAGTTGAATTATTGATTGTTGAGAAGATTGAATAATTTGGGTTATTAATTGATTTCTGTTAAATTGGCGATTGCCGAATTGATTTTCTTGAGATTTGGAAATATTTTGATATTGGAAATGAGTTTGATTTATTGAAAAGGATTTGAGACATATTGGATTTAGATTGTTGATTTATCGAAAATATTTTTTGAGAATTGAAAATAATTTGAGATATTAAAATTGGTTGGGTTTTGGAAAGGATTTAAAGGAGTTTGAGGAATGTTTGGATGGGACCCAAAAAGGGTGGCAGAGTCTGAGTTTTAGAGGAGATGCTACCAAAATTTTATAAAAAATTGGAGTTTTTATTTGGATGGTTATTTAAAAAGATTTGGAATTAAGCGTTATAAGGCTTGGTTTTGAGTTATTTAGAAAATGATGACGTTTGAGTTTCAAATTATTGATGGATGCAATGGGAGAAACGATGATGATTGAATGTGAATGAAGGATGATGTGGATATTGATGAATTATGATTGAAATATTCATATGGATTATTTATTTGAATTATCTGATATACGAGTTTTCCTGGGTAAAGTACCGTGGCTTGCCACCACGTGTTCCAGGTTGAGACTCGATACTTTGTTGACTCTACGACGTAAGGGTGACCGGGCACTTATAAATTCCCAGGAATGGTACTCCCATTGAGCGATTTGATATATATATAAGAAAAAGCTATGCATAGACTCATGGGAATGCGCATCGGGGGACTGTCCAATGGTTAGTTACCAGGACGTGTCGGGTTGGCTGTATAACCGAAAGATGAGCTCATTAGCCATAGGACAGACATGCATCATGTGCATTTGTATGCTTTGTTTGGGTTTGAATTTGTTTTGGTTTGCCTAATTACTTAACTGTTATTATCTGCTATTTGAACTATCTGCTGTAACTGGTGCCTATATCTGTGCTTTCCTTGTCTGTTTTGCCTGTGTTTGCTCTGGTATGGTACTTTTGTTGTCTGAGTTTTGGTACTGAACTGTTGATAGTGTTGATTGATTTTGTGATTGGTCTCTGGTTGAAGTATTAGTAAAGTATGAAAAATCAAGCTGGTTCAGCATAGACTTAATGAACCTATGTTTGGACGGGTTGGTCATTCATACAATCTAGGAAACTGATTAAGATTTTCTTATAAGAAAAGAAAGGTTATGGTTTCTGGAAAATTAAATATTGTTCTTTTGAAAAGGTTTTTGGATGATTATCCATTGGTTTTTAAAAGGTTCACAGTACGAATGATAATCACTTCCATGAAACTAATTCTTCTCTTTATATATATATTCTTAAAACAATTCTTAAACCCTCTATTGAGAACCCTTTCGAGGACGATGTTCTCACTCATCTACAGGATTTTTTTTCAGTGACAGGTTCAGGAAGCTTAGCACGAAGCCGCGACCGAATTATGGGACCTTATGTATATCTATGTTTTCATTTTCTATATGTGATTTAGTCTTAGATTTTATTTTACCCCTCGTCACTTGTCATTTTGAGAATTTTAGAGGGGCAGGATTCGTATTTCAGAAGTTTTGATTAAGCTTATGTATTTATTATGTGAAAATAATTATGTGATTAAGTGAATTTTTAAGTAAAGATTTTTTTTCAACTTCGTAACTAAGAATTCGGTTTATATTCGCGATGACTCAATATTAAATAATTATAATATTAAATTAACAGATTAGAGGTAGGTAACACCTGAGGTTTTAGTACGATCATGAGGTGTTAAAAGTAAGGGTGTTACATGTTGCTTCCACTTCTGAACCTTGGGAGATGGAGAGATTCATCACCAAAGCTCATCAAGACCACTTCTATGAAGTAGTGGCAAAGAAGAGGGTGATTCCTGAAGTCCCCTTTAGGCTAAAAAAGAATGAGTACCCGGAGATCCGACGAGAAATCCGGAGAAGTTGGGAAGTCCTAACCAATCCTATCTCAGAAGTTGGAATCTTGATGGTGCAAGAGTTCTATGCTAATGCATGTGTCACTAAAAACCATGACACTAGTGTAAATCCACATCCCAAAAATTGGAGCACCATAGTCTGAGGGCGACCCTTGGATTTCGGCCCAGAAAGTGTAAAGTTGGCGCTCCATTTGCCAGTGATGCAAGGAGACCTACATCCTTACACTAGAAGAGTCAATTTTGATCAAAGGCTGGACCAAGTCCTTTCAGATATTTGTGTGGAAGGTGCTCAGTAGAAGAGGGATGCTCAAGGCAAACCTGTCCAACTAAGAAGGCTTGACCTCAAGCCCGTAGCTAGAGGATGGTTGAAATTCATCCAACGCTCCATTATCCCCTACTAGCAATCGGTCAAAAGTGACCATTGACAGAGCCATCATCATTCATTGCATCATGATTGGAAGTGAGGTGGAGGTACATGAGGTAATACCTCAAGAATTGTACAAGAAAGCTGAAAAGCCTTCCACCTTAGCAAGGTTGGCATTTTCCCACCTTATCTGTCACTTATGCAATTCAACTGGAATTTTTTTAGAAGGAGACATCCCATTGAGGAGGACAAGCCCATCACTAAAAGAAGGATGGAGTAAACTAGAGAGCCTACACATGCACATCAACAAGAGCATGTGCAGCTGCCTCAACAAGAAATCCCTGAGATGTCTCAAGGGATGCATTTTCCTCCCCAAGGCTATTGGAACCAATTGAATACTTCTCTAGGAGAATTAAGCTCCAACATGGATCAGCTGAGGATGGGACATCAAGAGTATTCCACCATCCTCTATGAAATAAGAGAAGATCAAAGAGCCACGAGGGAAGAACAACATAGACAAGGGCGTGACATAGAAGACATCAAGAGCTCAATTGGATTCTAAAGAGGGAGTAGTAGCCACCGTCACTAAGGTGGACCCATTCCCGTAATCCCTTGTTGCCTATGTTATTTTTCTATTTTTCTATGTATTTTATCTTATTGTCTGTTTCTAGTGCATGATCATCTTTATTTTATGCCTTAAAGCTATGAAATATTACATATATCTCTCACCTTGCTTGAAAGAAAATTTTAATTGAAAAAGAATAGGGAGATACTTGAATTTCAAGTTATATAATAAGAATAGTTCAATTATGTTGATGTGGTGGCATTGCTTTTACTTTCTGAATGCATGAATAAACAATGCATATTTGATATTGGAGTTAAGAATGTTGGCTCTTGAAAGAATGATAAAAAAAAGAGAAGTATTGTTGGTAATATGAAAAATTCAAAAATTGATCCTTGAAGCAAGAAAAAATAGCAATAAAAAAAAGAAAGAAAAAGAAAGTTATGCGAAAAAAAAAAAAGAGAGAGAAAGCAAGAAAAAGAAAAAGCCAATAGCTCTTTAAACCAAAAGGTAAGAGCAAAAAGGCAATAGCTCTTTAAACTAAAAGGCAAGAGCAAGAATCCAATGTTTTGAGCATCAATAGTTAAGAGGGCCTAAAAGAAACAAAATCTTAGCCTAAACAGTTCAAATGAGCTGCTTCCTTAACTATATACTTGTGGTGCGAAGGTGTCAAGTGAAAAGTTTGAGACTGAGCAGTTAAAGTCAAGATCCAAAGCAAAGAGTGTGCTTAAGAACTCTAAACACCACTGGCTGGGGATTCTAGCAAAGCTGAATTACAATCCGAAAGGGTTCACCCAGTTAAATGTCTGTGGCGTTTATGTATCCGGTGGTAATACTGGAAAACAAAGCGCTTAGGCTCACAGCCAAGACTCTAAAAAAGTTGTGTTCAAGAATAAAAAAGAACTTAACTAGGAGAATCAATAGTATTATCTGGATTCTAAGTTCCTAAAGATGCCAATTATTCTGAGCTTCAAAGGAAAGTGAGATGCCAAAACTATTCAGAAGTGAATAGCTACTAGTCCCGCTCATCTAATTGAAACTGAGCCTCATTGAAAACTCTGAAATTTATTGTATCCTTCTCTTCTTTTTAATCCTACTTTGTTTTTAGTTGCTTGGGGACAACCAACAGTTTAAGTTTGGTATTCTGATGAGCGGATATTTTATACGCTTTTTGGCATCATTTTCATATAGTTTTTATTATGTTTTGTTTAAGTTTTATTATATTTTCATAGGTTTTAGTGCAAAATTCATATTTTTGGATTCTACTTTGAATTTGTGTATTTTATGATAATTTCAGATATTTTTTTACTGAAATTGAGGAGTTTTGGCAAAGTCTGATTAAGAGACAGAGAAAGGACTACAGATGCTGTTAGATTCTGACCTCCATGCACTCGAAGGAGCAGTTTTGGAGCTACAGAGATCCAAATGAGGCACTCTTAATGGCTATGGAAAGCTAACATCCAGGACTTTTCAGAAATATATAATTATCTATACTTTGCTTTGGAAATGAAGGCCCAAAACTGGCATTCAACGCCAGCTACCAACCCCATTCCTGGCATCCAACGCCCAAAAGGGAGCAGCTGGCGTCCAACGCCCATTCAGGAGTCTAAAGCTGGCGTCCAATGCCCATTCAGGAGTCCAAAGCTGGCGTCCAATGGCCTAGAGGGAGTACCAACTCGTGGCTTCACTCAAGCTCAGCCCAAACACTCACCAAGTGGGCCCGAAAAGTGGATTTTCGCACTACAAGACTAATTTATCTTATTTCTGTAATTCTTAGTTATCAGATTACTATATATAGAGCAAGGATCATCCTTGTTCAGAATTTTACCTTATCTTCTTCCCCCACTTTACTTTCGAACATTACACTTTTGTAAGCTATGAGTCACTAACATCCTAGGTTAAGGTTAGGAGCTCTGCTGATTATTATGGATTAATAATATCACTATTCTATTTCAATCTATGCTTGATTCCATTCTAAGATGTATCTTCGTTCTTCATCCTAATGAATTGGGAGTGTAACTTGACCGTCATCCCTCTTGACCATCATCCTTATTTCACATGGGTTCTTGCGAGTCCTTGACGGGATAGTACTGAACCACAAGCTTGATTATACATATCTTAGACGGCTAATCCACGACTTTCTTGGGTACTTGGAGACATCAGTGCACCCGAGGTACGGGGCGATTAGGACCTTTGTGGTATAGGCTAAAATCCAAGGATGCAGCATTCTCTGATCTGGAAGATCCGACCTTGTCTGTGGCGCTTTGAGTAGGATCACCAAGGGAATAGACTACTAGAGCTTCACCCCGTTCAGATTGGATTACCGCTGACCCGGCGTTTGATCTGAAGCAGAGAAGATTAATGACCGCTGACCCGGCGTTAATCATTTACAGCCTGCCATGGAATGAATCATCAAAAGTTGGAGTAGAAGGTGAGAAAAGTTGATCCAGAAGGAAGAAGCATCTCCGAAGTCTCAACCGTTCTCTCATCACTGATTTCACATCTTTCTAGTAACGTTTTATTTATTTATCTGTTTTATGCGTTTTTCACAACAACTATCATTTTTCGAATCGCCTGACTAAGATCTACAAGGTAGCCATTGCTTGTTCAAACCAACAATTCTCGTGGGATCGACCCTCACTCACCTGAGGTATTACTTGGACGACCTGGTTTGCCGGTCTATCTGTGCTAATATTGCGGAGTCAATTTCATGCACCAGAGACCAATTGAGTAATTACTTTTAGTTAGAGATTAAAGTGTCTGGTTCGAAATTCTTTAAAGATCAAAATGGATAAATATTCTATATTTTTATATTTTAATTAATATTTTTATTATATAGTATTATTTATAGAATAATTATTTTAGTATAAATACTATACAATGTTTATTGAATTTAATCTTTAAAGATAATATTATAATCATTTATTTCATAAAATTTGTAAAATTATACACATTAATTATATATAAGAACATCCGGTTTTATTTTAGATTAATTTAGGATTGAATTAGATTTTAAAATAGACCTAATAAAATATCTGTTGACTATAAATCTATAACGTCAAGCCTATTTTATCTATGTTTCATCTATACCATGGTCCAATTTAATTCCATGTAATTTCTAATTTTACCAAAAAAAAAAAAACTTTTTGTCTTTAATATTTTTTAAACATTTTTAAAAGATCTTTAACATTTAATTTGTCTCTAACGTTTCAATTATATTCTTAAAGATTAACTCTATTAAAAATAAAATTAAAACATATTTAAAATGTTAAGAATAAAAATAAAATATATTTAAACATTATTTAAAAATAAAATTGGAATATATTTAAAATATTAAGAATAAATTGAAATAATTCAAACATCAATAATATTTTTAAAACTTTTGAAAAAATTTAGAAAAGAAATATGCTTTATAAAAAAAAGAAAGAAAACGATAAAAGAAGATCCACCTAAAAATAAAGTAAACTAAAAAGGGGTGAAACTTAACAATGTGAATTCTGAACTTCTTTTGAACAAAAAATTTTCATTCTCTTGGACTCACCTGCCAGTTTTCGGCAATTTCAGTAGCGTTTTAGAAGAAGATACACTAGAATTGTCAATCACTTTTTACTTAATGTATGTAACTTTTGACGTTTTGTAAAAAAAAAAATGTATGTAATCTTTTACATCATTTTTCTAATAATGATCAAAATTGAATTTATATAAAATAAGTTTTAGCTCAAACACGAGTTCTTCCAAACATAAATGAAATCTTTTAGAAATTTGAGACTCTAACTCTAAAGGAAACATTGAACATACTCAAAATTATGCATAAATCACTATAGATGAGATGTAACTTTTACTCTTCATTCTAGAAGAGTGCAGGTTAGTAGATGGAATGTATGATTAGTAGTCAGTAGTGTGCAAGAAACACAGTACTAATAAACCAATGAAATTACAAACACTGAGGCTCACCTAGTTCAAAATTGTGTGTTCCATCTACTCACAGTGTCACCTACTACCTAATGGTCTGAAAAACAAAAAAAAAAAAAAGAAAAGAAAAAGAGAAGATTCGAAATATTTTGGAGAGGTAGCGAGCAAAATATGCGCACAACCAAACAAAATTCTTTCTTGACTTAGACTTCTTATTTGGTCCCCCAACCCCACCTCACCCCACACACAAAAAACTTCGTATGTGGCATTTGGTTAATTTGTGTTCAAATAGGGCTAGTAATATATACCTTACTCGCGAGTACCCAATTCGGATCAATCCGTTCGGATAGGGTTGTCTACCATATCCACTGCGAGTAGGATAAGGTAGGGTGTAAATTTGCCGGCAGATAAAGTATGGGTTTAGGATATACTCTACTTTATCCTACTCGTATCTTGAATATATTATATAATATATATGTAAAAGTTATGTATGTAATGAAGAAAGTGAGTCTTGTACTCACAATCTTCTTATAAAAAACTTGAAATAATCACTAAACTAGTTGATGATCATATTATTTGTAATTTTATTTTGGATTTCTTTAAGATTTTATTGTTTTTAATTTTAATTTGAACTTAGTTTTTTATTTTATATTTTATTAATATGTATGAAATTTGGAATGGTTGAATTTTATATTTATTTGAATTTTTTTTTTGTTTCTGCGGGTAGAATCAGGTAGGGTAGGATTTAGAACTTTAGGGTGCGAGTAGGGTTAGGGTTGAGAGATTCTCAACCCGCGGATAGGATAGGGTAAAATTTTAAAAAAAATTTTAACTCGTTAGGGTAGCGTCTAAACCCTACCCTACCCTTCCCATTGCCAACTCTAATCCAAATTATAATCAAAATAACATTATTTTATTAAAAAAATATTTCATACAAAAAAATTGTGCGAGACAAAGTTTTTGTCAACTAAAAAGTTGTGTTTGATAGATAAAAATTAATAAATTTTTAAGTTATCATCTTCATGTGAAAGAGTTTAATTTTTTATTAATAATTAATTTTAACATTCATGATCTAAAACTTGAAAAAATTTAATGCATATAGTTTTACATTTAATTAGGTGTTAAGTCTGTGGCATAAATAAAAATAATTAACTTTTATGTTTGTTATTTAAAAATAATATTTTTTCTCTATATATAAAAATATAATTAGATATTAGTATTAAAAAAATTATATTAATAACTATAAAATTAATTCAAAATCAAATTTTTTGAAACAATGAAATAATCTTGATTCTAATTATTAATCACAATATTAATATTATCTCTAAATTATATATAATAAATATTTGAAGGAAGAAAAGTGAAAATATAGATTAGAAAGATAAGTGATTAAAATTTAGAACTAAATAAAAAATAAAAAATATGCATATAATAATAATAATAATAACAATAATATTTTTTATGTGAATAATATTATGAGATTTTTTTTAATTATATTTAATTATAAATTTAATGTATTTTTTATAATTTTATGAATTTATTTGAATTATAAGAGTTTATTAATTTTGAAAGAAAATATTTTATCTCAATTTTAATGAGAGAGTGTCATATAACACATTTAGGTTGTTATATTAGTAATATAATATAATTATATTTTAATTTTAATTTTAATATTCCTAGTTTAATTTTAATTATAATTAGAGAATATTATGTTGTATATTTTGATTATCAAATTTTTAATTAGTTATTGATAATGATATATAAGAGAGATAAAATGGTGAATGAACGAAAAAAATAAAAAAAAATAGAAAGAGGATTAAAAATATTTTTAATTTTTTAAAAAAATTAATTTCAATTATAATAAAAAAGGCACATAATATATAATAAAATTACTAAGATAATTTTCCTAATCTCTTGAATCACGTACTTTTTATTTGATCGCGTTTTGTCTGTAAGAGAAAAATATTGATTTCAAGACATAAATTTTGAAGATATAAAACAAAACCAATGTAATTAAGATTTATGGTTCAATAACATGGATTACCATTTGCTAGATATATATTATAAGATATTTTGGAGACTAATTTGTTTTGAATAAAATGACAAATAAAATTTTAAAAATTTACACTTTAAAGAGAGAATATATTAATATCTGCTCTCTTAAAAAACTTTATTAATTTTTTTCTAAAGATTAATTTATCTAATTACTCAATTATTTTTGTTTGAATAGTAGAGAAGCCGCCTAGTCAGTCCTTGTTAGAGAAAAAGAAAATAGTACATTGTTTTCTTCATATGATGCATGAGATACTTCAGCAAAACAGTACTAAATCCAAATTTTCAATGGTTTTATTTTATTTTATTTGTAAATTTCATTTCTATATTTCCACACTAGTGACCAGTCAAGTTGGGAGTTGAAAGTAGCTATCAGTGAAGTCTATAAGTAATGAGCAGAGTCCATTCATTGCTTTGCACAAATAACTACTTTGAATTCATTTAGCAAATATATCTTACTATTTTATTTTATTTGAATTTTATCCATGGCGGAGGAAACCAAGATTTTGGTCCTTGGACCAACCGGAGCCATTGGAAGGCACATAGTTTGGGCTAGTGTTAAAGCAGGTCACCCCACTTTTGCTTTGGTCAGGAAGAACGCTGCCGCTATTCCTAAACCTACCCTCATCACCGCCGCTAACCCCGAAAGTAAGGAACAACTTCTTGAGAGCTACCAGAAATCCGGCGTTACCCTGCTCGAGGTATAGAGATCAACTTTATCCTTAAGAGACGTGAGACTTCTAATATTTTTGTAACGTGTTGTCATGCTTCTTGCAGGGTGACATAAATGATCATGCAAGTTTGGTTAAGGCCATCAAGCAAGTTGATGTTGTGATCTGCGCAGCTGGTAGATTACTTATTGAGGATCAGGTGAAGATTATTGCAGCAATCAAAGAAGCTGGAAATGTAAAGGTGCATATATAGTTTCTCTAATTTTGTTTCTTAATTTTTTCTGTCATGGTTTTTTCAGTTTACTTTTTTTCTGAATTTGTTGCTCTTGCTTTCAGAGGTTCTTCCCATCAGAATTTGGGCTTGATGTGGACCGCCACGACGCATTAGAACCCGTTAGGGAAGTTTTCGAGGAGAAGGCAAAAATCCGAAGATTAGTTGAGGAGGCAGGAATCCCCTACACTTACCTCTGCTGTCACGCCTTCACCGGTTACTTCTTGCGTAACTTGTCACAGCTTGATACCACAGTTCCTCCAAGGGATAAAGTATACATTCAAGGAGATGGAAATGTCAAAGGTAACAAACAATAACAAAGTAACATCCATTAACTAACCTAGTCTAAATAATGTAACTAATTATATGGTTAATTTGGGTTGTCTCAGGTGCTTATATTACTGAGGCAGATGTTGGTACCTATACAATTAAGGCAGCAGCAGACTCTAGAACTTTGAACAAAGCCTTTCACATAAGGCTCCCTAAAAATTATTTGACTTTCAACGAGGTGGTTTCATTGTGGGAGAAAAAGATTGGCAAGACCCTTGAGAGGATTTACGTTCCTGAGGAAAAAGTTATTGAACAAATCAAGGGTTAGTAATAACTAGCTAGCACTACTATTCAAACTTTGTATGGTACGATAATAAGATTAACCAATATTGAATATAATTGTGCAGTGTCATCTTTCCCAAATAACTACCTGTTGGCGTTGTACCATTCACAGCAGATAAGGGGTGATGCAGTGTATGAGATTGACCCTGCTAAAGATGTAGAAGCTTATGAACTTTACCCTGATGTGAAATACACCACTGTTGATGAATATTTGAATCAATTTGTCTAAAATATAAAGTCTGAGAATAATGTTTGTTACACTCGAGAGAACTCAGAGAAGGCTCAATAAGAGTGGAGGGACTTGGGTCTTTCTACTAGCATTGTTGTTCTGCTTTTTTTTTTTTTTAGTTCTTATCTTGTTCTTCAACATTATGTAACCTTATATTATATCCAACAAATATTTTATAGATAAACAGCAACATGTGTGTTATTTTCAACTTACTCTCATTTATTTATCATTCTATTACGACTCATTGTTTTTTAATCTCATTAGCTGTTGCCGCTTGGTGAAGGAGGGGTCGTCATGCATTTCAGAAATTATTTTAAAATTGAACCTGGACTTCATTGTCACTTTATTATTGGTTGATTATGAGTGTATTTAGTTTAGCGTTAGGACTTAGGAGTTTTAAAAGCATTTTTAATTTCCTTGAAAACTTTATTTTCTTATTTGGCTATTTTTTTTCTCCTTTTAAAAGTAAACATAGTTCTGCAGTCTAACTTGCATTTATTAAAAGCTAAAATTTTATGTTAAACTATTAATTGAAGAAATTTATGTCTTATCACCAATTCCACCTTTTATTATTTTTTTATAATATTTTTATAATATTTTTTCATACATATTATTTTTTGCAAAGTTTTTATTATCTTTTGTTTATAAAATAATTATTTAAATTTATATCTTTTTAGTAATTTTTATTTAAAAATAATTTTAAGTAATATAACTCAAATAATATTTAGTTTATTATAATCTATTGTGATATAAAAGTTATTGTTTTTAACTTTATGTTTTCAAGGATCTAATGTTTACATAATAAAATATAAAAAATACATATGTAATTGCATGGACACTTTGTCAAGTTGTTGCATTTACGTATCACACATATTTTAAATATGGACACTCTTTGACACTCATCCGACAATTTAAAATAAATTTAAAAATAGTATATATTATTATTTATTAAAATAAAAAATATTTTAAATATTTTATATAATTAAAATAAAATTTTTAAAAAAAATTATATTTTAATATTAATAAAATATTAAAATATTATTAAAATTTATCTAAAAATTATTTTATATTTTATATATATAAATGTCTCGTGTTTTATTAGATTTTAAAATTGGTATATTAACATATCGTATTTCGTGTCTGTACTAGATTTATGAATAACCCGATCGGTATTTTAAGATACTACAGTATTCAATTCAAATATGAGAACAACTAAAGAATCAAAAGCATATCAGTCAAAAATCAGCTAAAATGTGTTTGGATTCCATGAAAAATTGGGTTTTGATTTGTGCTCCATGATCTTAAGAGCGGTTTTCAAACATATTATTGAAAAAGTGATTTTAATTAAACGGTTTTGTTTACTTTTTGGCGGGTCACATTTTGGTTCCATATATTTTTCCTTCGAATATTACATAATAAACGTTGTACTTGTTAGAAAAGTCGACTGGTATGGTTTGGACTCTGGACTTTTCCAATGTAAGGTTCCAGATATCGGTGACAAAAATAAACAAAAGATCTTACATACCAATCAGCATTTCCCACAAGTCCCAAGAATTTCTTATGCCAATGTTTGAAACAGAAAACCATCAACCATTATGAGGTGATCGAATATAATTGGCAATGGCGTCACGTCACTTAATTGGTAATACAAATCAACAAATTCATTATGCTGTAAGAACTTTATTAGCCTTTAATTTGTTGTCCCGTGTGGGGATTGGGAACTGGGAAAGCACAGCCATATAAATGGACATCATCACAATCAAATTTCTATCATTTTGGCTGCATTCACCATGGCACAGAAAAGCAAAGTTTTAGTTGTGGGAGGCACTGGATACATCGGAAAATTCATAGTTAATGCAAGCGCAAAAGCCGGACACCCCACGTTTGTTCTTGTCAAAGAGAGCAGCCTCTCTCATCCTCACAAATCCAACCTTATTCAAAGCTTCAAGAGTTCCGAGTCACCTTTCTATATGTTAGTACTATTATCATTTTCAAGCAAGTAAAGTAACTTCAAGTTTAATGGTTCTGATTTGTTTTGTTTCTGATTTTGTAGGGTGATATAAGTGATCATTCAAGTCTTGTTAAAGCATTGAAGCAAGTTGATGTTGTCATCTCTGCTGTAAGTGGAGCACAAACGGAAGACCAACTCAACATTATATCAGCAATAAAAGAAGCTGGAAACATCAAGGTTAGGTGCATTATATATGCATTGTAGTGGTGCCCCGTTACAATTTAAATTTTTTTTTTAATAGTACATCATAATAATATTTATTTATTCTCGTTAAATTATAAAATTTGACTCCACATTTATTTTTTATTTAACTTTTGATACTTAATAGTCAATTTAAGAGTTATATTAGATATTTATTAAAAGGATCAATTCTCAATTATATTTAAATAAGATTAGTATTCTTTCTTAAAAATGAATTCAAAAGATATTATTTATCTTTTTTTTTTAAATTAGTTTTAGTGTTTTCTGTAACAACTATATTAATTGAAAGAATTTTTTTTTAACTATGAATATTACTGAGAGTTAGCTTTTGATTGTATGAGAAGTAATTTTTAAATAATTGTTTAATAATATATATATAAAAAGAGAGACATTTTGATTGTATTGTTAAAAAAATTACTCAATTTTTTTAAAAATATAAAATCTAAAAAATAGAATTTTAAATTATATATTATTATTTAAATTACTATTTTAGTGTTTTAATTTATTATATATATTGAAGACTAATCATATTTTATAATAACAAAATATAATTATAACAATAATTATGTTATATGTACATAAAAAGTAACTATTCGTATAGAATATATATTAAAATACAAAATACACATTGAAAATAAATTAAATAATAAATATATTTATACACAAATATATAATGATTAATGAATAATTTGATAGCTGACTTTTATATACATATAATATTTTTATTATAAAAATTATTAAAATTTATTTATCTTATGTCTTAAAGATACATATTAAAATTATAAATTGAAAATATTTTTATTAAAAATTCAAAAAATTTAAGTTTTTAATGTATTTACTTTGTAGTTATTAAATAAAAAAATTTAGAACATTCCACTAATAATAAGCTTGTGATGTATCTTTAAAACTTATATTAGCTAAACCTAAATTATTATTATGTTATATATATTTTACTCCAGGATCAAAATTTTTTAGATCCATCAACCATGGACAACATTAATATAATGGAGATAGTAAGGGTCCATTCGATTTGCGTTTTTATTTTCCTTTTTTATTTTCAGAGGTTTTTGCCATCGGAATTTGGGCTGGATGTAGACCGTCATAACGCGGTTGAGCCAGCAGCTAGTGCTCTTGCGGGGAAAGCGAAAATCAGAAGGGCGATTGAAGCTGAAGGAATTCCCCATACTTGTGTTGTTTCCAATGCCTTTGCTGGATACTTCTTAAGTACTCTTGGACAGCAAGGTGTCACATCTCCTCCCAGAGATAAGGTAGCCATTTTGGGAGATGGAAATGTCAAAGGTAACACTAATGTTACTCATCACATTTATTTGTTGTCAAGAAATTATTTATCCAAAAAGTTTAAATTGGTAGAAGAAAGTACATGAATGATTATATATGTAATATTTAATTTTTTGTTAATTCAGGAGTTTATGTTGCGGAGGAGGATGTAGGGACTTATACCGTCAAAGGCCCCCTGCTAATGTTTTGACATTCAAGAGATTGTTTCGCTGTGGGAGAACAAGATTGGCAAGAACCTTGAAAAAATATATTATCCCTGAGGATCAAATTATTAAGAACATCCAAGGTTAGTAAGAACCAACATCAAATCTCCTTGGTTATTGTTAGAATATAATTAGGATCAATTAGAATCAATTAGAATTATTTAGTATATCTGAATATTTATTATAGAATATTAGGTCTTTATTATTACGATTCTCTTAGCCCCTATAAATACCCTTCTATATTGTATCATTCAGACAACTTGAATATACACAAATCCTTCCTCCAGTTTTGTCTCTTCTTTCTAACATGGTATCAGAGCCATGGTATCCTCCTTGAAGAGGATATGTTGTTTTCCTTGCGGTGAAATCACCGTAGTTTTTGCATTTTTTTTCTATGTCATTCATCTTTCTATTTTGTCACTCCTTTGATACTTTTTCACCTCACCGACTAGCCTATTTTCTCTGTCTTCTGTTTTTTTTTCGAGTTGAATGATCAAACACCATTGTCATCTGCTGCTTACCTATTCTCATGAAGAAATCATATAGTTTTCGCTCTCTTTTGGCAGTTCCGTTTGTATTCTCTCGTGGCAGTTCCGTCTGCGTTCTCCTTCCGTCTGCATTCTCCCGTGGCAGTTCCGTCTGCGTTCTCCCGTGGCAGTTCCGTCTGCATTCTCCCGTGGCAGTTCCGTCTGCATTCTCCCGTGGCAGTTCCGTCTGCGTTCTCCCGTGGCAGTTCCGTCTGCGTTCTCCCGTGACAGTTCCGTATGCGTGTTTCCTTGTGGCAGTTCCGTATGCGTTTCTTTCTGGCAGTTCCATCTGCACTTCCTTCAGACAAGCGGCAGTTCCGTCTGCGCTTCCTTCAGACAAGCGGCAGTTCCGTCTGCGCTTCCTTCAGACTAGCGGCAGTTCCATCTGCGCTTCCTTCCGGCAGTTCTGTCTGCACCCGTTTTATCAATTTATGCAGTTCTTTTTCTATTTATTTCATTGTTTTAAATATGTTTCAAACTCACTTGAGTTTGAGGGGGATGTTAGAATATAATTAGGATCAATTAGAATCAATTAGAATTATTTAGTATATCTGAATATTTATTATAGAATATTAGGTCTTTATTATTACGATTCTCTTAGCCCCTATAAATACCCTTCTATATTGTATCATTCAGACAACTTGAATATACACAAATCCTTCCTCCAGTTTTGTCTCTTGTTTCTAACATTTATGATATTGAAGTACATGCTTGTTCTTTTAACTTTGTACATTTGTACAGAGTCACCTTTTCCTGTGAGCCTTCTCTTGTCATTATCCCACTCTGCGCTGGTTAAGGGAGATTGCACAAACTTTGAGATTGAACCTTCTTTTGGCGTGGAAGCTTCTCAACTATACCCCGAAGTGAAATACACCACTGTCGACACCTACTTGAATCAGTTTGTTTGAAATCCATGGAGTGCATCATATCTATAAATTTAAATTACTCTACTCAGCGCAATAAAACTACTGTAGCGGCCTATCATGTGTAACTAGTTGAGACTTTGGACTCCAAGTTGGTCGCTGTTTTTCTTGTATGTTGTAATTATTTATAACAAAATCATATCATAAATTGATTGTTGTTCTTGTCTCAGGATTCATTGTGCATTTAAATTTGTTAATTAGTGGCATTAAACCAAGACAAAAAGGAAGAGCAATGTTATCGATCCAGACACCTTGAGCAAGAAAAGTAACATAATTGTATAAAAGCATAACTATTAACTAATCTAAGAAATAATGCTAGTCAAGTGAAATTCACTAGGCTAGTTTCTCGAAAGCGTGAGTATTGTTGGACGTTGATAACCATGTTAGGAATTTTTTATTTTCGTCACCGAAGCTGGCAGCTCCTAAACAACAACATCCGAAATTTCTCTACCCCGAAGCCAGAACCGAAAAAGGACAAAATAGCAACCCATGCATAAAGGATTAGAAGGAAGTAAAAAGGACAAAGTGACATAATTTAATGCGTTAAATGTGTATCATAAACAACGACATTTATTAGGTGCTTCGGAAAAACAAACCAAGAGTTTTTGTTCTATGTTGTTTCGCGTTGTGACTTGTGACACAAATAATTTTGCAATTATGGATACGTCAAAATTATTATTAATATAGAATATATATTAAAATATAAAATATACATTAAAAATAAATTAAATTATATATGTATTTATATAGAAATACATAAAAATACATAATAAATAATTTAATAGCTAATTTTAATATATAAATAGTATTTTTATTAATTTTAAAAGAAAATAAATAATAAATAAGAGAATGAATAATAAATAGGAACAAACACCTAAATTATCCTCAATCAATTCTAGATCGAACATTTTACTTGGACAGATTTTTATTCCAAAAAATTAATATGTTTGATAAGAGTAATTATGGTTTCAGATGTTTTGCTTTTGATATAAGTAATTTTTTAAAATTTTTAGATAATATTAGGGGTGTGCATGGTCCGGCCCGACCCGAAGATCCAGCCCGGTTCCGAACACTTTAGGGGTTAATTTAGTGTGATTTCATCGGGTCTAGGGTCGGGTAAGGGTCTCAAAAATAGACCCGGTCATTATTTCAGGTTGGGTCCGGGTCATAGCTCGGGTTACCCAAACTCGGTTTGGTGGCCCGATCATCATACACAATTAATATTTTGTGTTATTAGTGATGGATGATGGCTATTCTTATGTGGAATTTAAGTATTGTAAACCTTAATATTTTGTGTTATTAGTTATTATAAGACTATAAGTTAATGTTTTATGTTTAAAATGCACAAGATTTTAGACTAATGCATAATATTGTGTTATTTGTATTGATTTAAATATTTGGTGTTATTAGACAATATTAGTATTGATTATGGTTATGCTTTAATTTAGAGAAGAGTTGGTTCTTGTTATGTTTTTCTAAGTGAATTTTACCATGTCAAATAATGGTTGGAGTCTTGAAAATTTGGATATTTTCACATGCTAGCTTATAAGAAGGTATCAAGGTAATGTAATGGTAACGACCTGGTTTTCATCCGGTTTTTTTTCGGTATAATCGTGACCCAAAAGTGTATACGTTTCATCAGGTTTAGAGCTGGATTCGGGTCTAATAAATAGGCCCGATATATATTTCGGGTCGAGTCTAAGTCACATCAAATCCGGTGTCACCCAGGCTATGCATATCCCTAGATAATACAAATTTGTATGATATGAAAACTATCTTGAATGTTTTGCTGTAAATAAAATACAGTAGTGCTTGGAAATTAGCACATTTAAAAAATATCTTTAAAAAAAGACGTTTTAAACATTTTTATCTAAGTGATTTTTTTGTAATTTATAGTTATCAGCTAACTATTATTAATATTTTAATAGTATAAGATTATAACTACATATTTTTTTAATAGTTAAATCTTGATTAAATTTTAATGAAAATGTGACCTAACACTTTCTCAATAAAATAAAACTAAAACTATGCTGGATCCAAAAACATTTCTTACTATACAATACAAAAAGTTTTCATATCCCGACACACTTGTTATTACCGTCACCAATAAGGTCACATTTCGAAACCATCGCGCTTCTATTCCCGATTCCCTTCTTCTTTATTGATACCCTTCTCTGTCATTGCCACTAACTTGTCTTCTTAGTTTCTTTCTCACTTTCTAACTATAAACACCATTCATTGTAGTGGTGACAGAGTTGTATTGAGAGGTTGACTTTTTTTCTTTATTTTTTCAACCATGGATAATAACCGGTTTTCATCGCAGAAACACTCAACCAAGAGTGGTTATGAGCCGTCAGACACAGAGACAGAGTGGCAAGAGGTTCCGAGACATGAACGAGAAAGAAAGAACATTGCTTTGGATCCTGAAGATGCAAAAGCTTTCACTCTAATTGCCAAGAGTCCATTGGCACTACACAGGAGGCACCAATACAACCATTCCAAGTTCGAAACTGAAACCTCATCAGCCACCACAACAATAGCTTCTGTTCCAAGCCAACCTCGGAGAAGGCAACACCATAGCAAGTCACCCTTTAAGCTTCGAGTAGCTGGCGATGATGATGGCGATGATACTGATGATCACGGTCCCCCACCATCACCCATAAGAGGTGTATGCTTATCACAAGCTTCTTAAATTTGTTTTGCTATCATAATATATTGTATTTATAACTGTTTCGTATTTGTGCAACATAGGTTTGAACACAAGGAGAAATATAAGCCCTTTGCCAAAACCAGATGTTGGGAGAACCGTGTCTCCTTACAGCAGAAAGCATCACGGTTCTTCAGGTCATGTTGAAGTGGAAAGAGTGGTTGATAAGTCAAACTATAAAAGATCAGTGACAGCACCAAGGTTGAGGGAACAGCAGAGAAGAACTACGTCTCCAATGGCCAGAGGCATGGTTCTCAATGCACCTTCAGTGGCAGAGATCAATGAAATCATAGCAGAGGTGAAACTATCCAATGACCCTAGCACTTTGGATGAGTCAATGACTTCCACCACTGAGTCTATTCAACCGGGTGATCTTTTCTTCTCTCGAGAAAGCAGTGCCTTGCAGGGCAAGAAATCTTCGCTGTTGCCCCAAAAACTTCAACAATATGGATATTATAGCCCAAGTCCTGCAGGAACCGCCATGAGTCCCCACATTAGAGGTCTCCCTGCTTCTTCCGTTGAGGATGAAAGCAACGGAAATGGCATGAACATCCGAGGAATCGCCTCATCTGGTGTGTCTAGATCAAGTTCAGCTGTTACAAGCAGAAAGGGCGGTAGCAGTATGACGAGCGATGGTAGTGTGAAGACAACTGATAGCATGAGGAAATTCACAGCCAACAGGAAGAAGAGCCAGAAGGATGCATCATGGTTTGCTTGCATGAGGACAGGAAACTGCAGGACATCGATGAAATCGCCGGAGCGTAAAAGGCCAATTGAGGCTTCTTTCATTGGCAGGGCTATTGTGGTGGAAACCCTCCCACAATTCTGGGCTGATAAGCACCAACCTGCTTCACTTAATGGCTTCATTTGCAACAAACAAGAAGCTCAACTTCTCAAGGAATTAGTAAGTTTCCAGACACTCATAAATAGTTACTTTTCAGTTGCCCTTTTTTTGTATAGTTTCTGACTTTGACACTACTTTGGATTTAAGGTGTCTCAGGGCTCTTGCCCTCATATTCTGCTCAAAGGACCCTCCGGTTCTGGGAAAAGAGAACTAGCAATGGCTCTTCTACGCGAAATATATGGTGATGCATGCTGCAATGTGAGTTTCTTCCCATAGTTTTCCTTATACATATATTTGCATTCTTAAGCTGACCTTATCAGGCCCTTTTTGCAGATGTCCCATGAGTTAAGGAGCTTCCCTATTCAGGTAAAGATTTCTAAATACTTTAGCTATATAATCTGATGACTGATAAGTATAAACAGTCTTGGTCCTTGTTCCAAAATGATGGAGTTTCAGTCCATTGCTATGTTCTGATGGCAATAAACTGCTTTAACAGGACAAGAGGCCTATCAAAGTATGTGTTTCAATAGCATCTAGTGCGCATCACATGGAGCTCAATGTAAGCATGGAACCAAATGCTAAATATGCTTTGCTGGGATTAATCAAAGAAATTAGCAATATATATGCAATGACACCCGAAGTCAGCAATGTTAATTTCAAGCCTGATTATAAAGGTTTGTTGTCTGAATGCATGTATGTATGAAATCTTAAAAGGATTCATCCTTTAATGTGAGTGTAGCTAAAAAGGTTTGATTCTCTTGATTTCAGTAATACTTCTTTATGGCGTTGATAAAGCAGTGGAGAACATCCAGCACATGATTAAATGGATTATAGACCGGTATTCGGATATATGTAAACTAGTTCTCTGCTGT
Source organism: Arachis ipaensis (assembly GCF_059453495.1). Classification (NCBI taxonomy): domain Eukaryota; kingdom Viridiplantae; phylum Streptophyta; class Magnoliopsida; order Fabales; family Fabaceae; genus Arachis; species Arachis ipaensis. Next base: position 11,679,548 of record NC_142440.1, read on the forward strand.
GAAGATGATGCAGCCATTGTTGAGCCTGTTAAAAACCGTTTTAAAATTATCAAAGTTGATGCACCTCAAACTCACCAAGTAAGCATTAAACAATGAAAAGATAGAAAAGTTAATTTTGGATTTGATTACTTATATGCATAGATACTGTAGCAAGGTAGTGTGACAAGATGCATGATACACTCTGCTATATTTGCTGCAAAAGAACTAAACTTGAATCGAATTCAAACTATTATCTATCTACTTTTATGTTCTTTTAGTTTCTACAAGAATTTTTTGTTACTATTCCTTTCATGGAAATGGTTAAAATCTCCTTCCATTTATTTGTATTGAACAATCAAATTTAAAGAACTAACTAACACAAACACAATGCCAGATTGCTGAAGTTCTTATTCATATAGCAAAGAAAGAGGAAATTGATGTATCCCTTAATTTTGCCGCAAAGATTGCCATAAAATCAAAGCAAAACCTGAGGAAAGCTATCATGGCACTCGAAGCTTGCAAGGCGCACAAGTAAGAACACCTAAAAGGAAAAGTATTTTTATCATCAGAATTTCTAATACATTTGTCTACAGAGACTAATTGGTGCACTCTGCTGTGTAGCTATCCATTTTCAGAAGAACAACCTATTCCAATTGGATGGGAGGACATGGTAATAGAAGTAGCTGCAGAGATTCTAGCTGATCCATCATTTTCACGGCAAGAAATTCTCTGCCTAACTTGCTTCCTGCTATATATGTATATATCGTTGATTTCGAAGTTAACATTAATTTAATCTCAAATTTTGTTATGATTCACTTTTATCAGCTTACTCTCAATAAGAGGAAAATTTCAAATGCTTCTCTTGGATTTTGTCCACCCCAAACTGATCCTGCAGGTAATTGAATCAGTGCATGTGTGATAAGAATCCATTCAATATATCAAAAATAGTATTTTCTTTTCTTAAATGGAAAATTTCGTTGGAATATGCAGAAATTGGTGGAAGAGCTCCTGAAAAGAATTGAGGTCAGCTTAAAAAGAGAAGTCTACTATTGGCATGCGTATTATGTGAGTTTCTCCTTCCAGCATGACCATGCCATTTTCCTTTCTTTCTTTTAAATTAGTAACCAAATTAAAGACTATACATATGTATTGTATATGATTAACAGGAAAGAAGACTGCCACCCGGAACAACAGCTTTACTAAAGTTAGAAGGTAAAAGGATCAGATAACAACATTTCTAATCATTCTCTAACATTGATTTACCTGATAACAAATATTTTAGTAACATGGTGTTTGTGTGCAGAATTTGTGGCCAAGTTCATGAGCATATACAGAAAAAGCTGCGGTACTCAACAATATGTGTAGGTTAACATGGATGTCGTTCAGCTAAGAGTGCTCAAAATCATATGATCAGCACTAACTAATGCTTGCTTGTTTCTGCTGGAATCACTCAGCATACAAGAACGGAAAGTGTTGTTGCTGAGATAACACAGACAGAGACATAGAGACACAGAGACACGAATATCAATTGAAATCAGTTTCTGCATCTTATGTTATGTAACACATACAATAATTCAACACTTATCATCGAATATCGCGTTGTGCTATTAGCCTATTATGCAGGCGCAATATGTTCCAGTATATTGTTGATTACATATAATTAATTGAGTTAGCCGCCATGTAAAGCATCTGGTATATTATTAATTAATTAATTGATTAATGCAGCAAGTTCCCGATCGATATGCTCCATATATGAAATCCAAAAGGAATTGCATCGAGTCGTCCAGAATGTTTTAATGTTTTAAGGGAATGTCTTTGGTGGAAAAAGAATAATTAAGAGCTTAAAAGACCATGTAAAAAGATTCTATATCAAGGGTTGGGATGATTGCTGTACAATAATTATTGGTAATGTTAGTTTTGATTCAAAGTTAAATGTATTTGTAGATTGGTATAATATAGTTTGATTAGACCAATCATTTAATAATCGATTTTTTTAGATGAATTGGTTTACAATTTTTTTTTTGTTGGACTTTACCACATGGCCATACCTATAACCCACACAAACATAGCTCATAGAAACACAACTCATTTTTTCTTTCTTAATTTTTGGTCAACATCATGAACAATTTCATATCATTCCCTGTGTTATTTTTTGCTTCAGTTATTTTTTCTCTTATAAGATTTTTATTTTTTTTATGGTAAAATGAAATCAAAACTTATACATATTTTTGTTTTCTATTATTATTATTATTATTATTATTATTATTATTATTATTATTATTATTAAAACAAAGCACATCTTTTTTCTATAGTTGCATATCTTTTTTTTACTAGTAAAAATTAATTTTTTATTTTTTACACTATTATTTGACTAAAATGAAATAAAATAACAGATTAAAATACACACAGATGCTCTATGCACGAGAAGTAAATGACTTTATTCTTCAATAAAATAAAAATATTAATATTATAATTAATAATTAAATTAATTATTTATTATTTTACATATATAATACATTTAAAATAATAAGATAACATATAAAATATTTTTGGTACACACTAATATTATTAGGTCTACAACCTAATATTATTAGAGTGATTCTTATTAGGTCTACAACCTATTATTATTAATATTATTATTAGAGTAATTACCTAAATCAGTCTCCGAAAATTTTAAAAGCGGACATTTTAGTCCAAAAAAAAATTAATATACAGATCAATTCCTAAGATTTTACTCCAATAGACAAATCAGTCCTCAATTCATTTTTCGGCAGAGTAATTACCCAGATCAGTCCCCAAAAATTTAAAAAACGGACATTTTAGTCTCCAAAAAAAATTAATATACGAATCAATCCCTAACGTTTTTTTCTGTCAAACATAATAGTCCCTTGTCTATTTTACTTTTACTATCTGTCGACCTTTATTATTATTAACTTAGCTTTTTGCATGTAGACAATGACATTATCATATTAATACACTCTCTTCATTAGAAACAAGTAAGGTGAATAATGATAAATTTGGATCCTCTAAATTTTGAATTTTCACTTTAGAGAATAAAGTGTGATCTCTCACCATTTATTTCATAGGTGGGACTAAGAAAAAATATGAGAGAAAAATTATTTAAGGATGAGAGATCACACTTTACCCTCTAAAGTTAAAATTCAAAATTTAGAGAATTCAAATACAATAATGATGCTCTGAAATCCAAATTAAAATATTTTTTTTAATACAAACATGTTTTTTAAAATAGGACATCTTTTGATTATATTAAATACAAAAATATCAAATGATTTTAACTTTGACTTTTTTGTAGAATAATTTTTAATAATTTTAGTAAATGTTATTATTATTATTATTATTATTATTATTATTATTGAGTGACTATATATATACTCATGATTAAGTTTACCATTATTTTTGTTCAAAAAATATAAAAAATTATGATATAGTATTATTGAATTTGGAAAATTTTAAATTATTATGATGATCAAACATTGTTAAAAATATTATTTACAAAATTGTTAATTTAATTTTTGGTTATTATTAACTAAATTATCAATTGGTTGTTTAACAATTTTATTTTATTTTATTTTTTTTTTGTCACATGGATTAGACAGCCCCTAATCTTAGGCATTACTCATGTATTACACACCCACACAACACACTCACACACACTACATGAGTTCTTTTTAAGGGTTCATATTTCCTCTCCTAGGATTTGAACCCGAGTGCAGCTACTTGCGAGGCAGCAGATCTTACCACTAGCCCAAGCCTCGGCTGCGTTTAACAATTTTGTTGAAATATGCAGATTTTGTTATTGGACCAAAAGAAAATTTAAGCCCAATATAATGATGAGGTTCAGCCTTAGCAAAAATAAATTCAGCCAAAAGAAAATTTGCTTATGCATCAAATTGCAACTAATGGGAAGCCCAAAACAAATTTCTTTTGATCCAACAAAGAGTTGGTCCAAAATTAAAGAAGAAAGAAAAGAATTGGAAGCATGCTTTTCACGGTTACCTTTCTCCATGGGTGATGGAATTCAAAGTTTAATTAACTTGGTTTAATTGCATGTATTGGTAACTGTAAAAGAAAATTAAATAGAGTTAATTGCATTGATGATTCCACACGTTACTCCACTCCTTGAGTAATGTGAGTGGGATTTCAAATAATTTAATTGTACTTTGAAAAGTTTTGTATCTTTTCTCTCTTCTCTCTCCTCTCTTTCTTTTGTTTTGGTCACTTCACTGACAGTAAAGAAGAAAATGCAAGCTATCAGAAGAAGAAGCACAGAAGCTATGAACAAGCAAGAGGTTAAGATGATGATGACCTTAGCGAAAAGAAGATCCAAAGCATGGTGTGGTTGAGATTTTTGCCACTAAAGGCAAGATATGGTGTAGAAGCTTCAAGATCTCCATGCCTAAAGTAGAAGAAATCTGTTTCGGTCAGAGAAAAAGATCTCTGAGGTGAAGCTCGTTTCCACTTTTGTTCATCCATCACAGAAGGTAGCTACTGTAGCTATGTGGAGGAAGAAACAAAAATGGAACAGATGGAGCTGTCAAGGATCAAGAGTTCATCAAGGGTCAGAAATCTTTCTTGGGGACCAAGTCAAGATGGAAGGCTCAGATTGATGAAGTTTGATGAGAAGGGATAAGAGAGAGGTAATTGCATATTGTTTTTGCTTTCGGTTCCTTCTCTCTTCTTTCTGTCCGAACTGGTTTTGATGATTGAAGAAGAAGAAAGTGGCTTGGTTCAACCGGTTTCAACTTTGGAAGCTTTCCCTTCTATAATAAGGGTGAACGACCAAGGGTTGAAGCAAGGAGAGAAAGCACAGAGTTCTCATAGCTACCCAAGCTAACAGAAGTTCTTCTCCTTCAATGAGATTCATTTTATATTTTCTTTACTTTTGTCTGTCTGAGTCTCATGGTGAAAAAGGCAAACAGAGTGAGGTTTGTAAGAAAAAACCAGTGAGAGAAAAAAGGCAGAGAGTGCAAAATTAAAGAAAAAGCCAATAGATGTCTAAGAGTTCCTTTGTACATCTGTGGTGTGTTTCATGATCGTGTAGGGATTCCCTTACAAGTTGGGTTAGCAATTTGCAGTTGAAAGCTTGGTAGGTGACCAAGTCAAGTTCAGTTTTGGGGATAGATTCTGAACTTGTCCCGGATAAGAATGGGTAGTTCCTAAGGAAGAATTGGTGTATGTAATCAGTTGATTACAATGAAATTTCATCATTGTTGTGATGAAAACTGGATGTAGACTGCATTGCACTTAGCAGCTGAACCAGGATACTTCTTGGTGTGATTTTCTCTTTCTCTTCTACTCCATTTCTGTTTCTGTTGCGAAGGAGACAAAATTGAAAAATATCTCCTGACTGGTTACGAGACAAAAAAAAAGTCTCGTGTCTGGTTATGAGACAAAAGGCAGAAAAATCTCCTGAAGCTATTTTAAAAGACAGAAAGTGACACTCAGCGAATATAAAGGATAATTATATAAATAACCTAACGTTAAACGAAATAATTTACATCACATTCCATGATAATTATATATTGCATCGATGTCATAAAATAAAAACAAAATCACAAAAAACATCTCAAAATATTCTTCAAAATCACTGAATATAACATTTATAATATTGATTTTGTATGTGCAAAAAAAATTAGTTTTACTTAGTTGGACTGATAGATAATTGTTTTGGATAATTCAAATTCCTAAATCTTTAGCCAGCCATAAATATAATTGATTCAACTGTTTATGTTCAAATATAAACCCTTCAAGCATAATTTAGATTTTAACTAATACAGATCAAGTATTCAATTTTCTCCTTTTATGACCACCTTCTATATAAACCTAATTAAAAATAAAAAATTACAAAATATCGAATCAATCAGCAATACAATCTCCAATCAAGTTATTATAGTAGACCTACTTTTATATTGATGGTCTTCTTTCATTCTAAATGCATTAGTTTGCTTCTCAATCAAATTTCTTTTTACATGGCTGTGTGACTAGTATATTTATAAAATAAACGTTACATTTTATATAATTATTCAATGGCTAATTTATTATTCTGTTCTGTGTAGAAATAATTGATACAAAAATACCATCATAATAATAATAATTTATAGTTGCACCAATATCACTAAAATGTCTAAATAGTTAAATATAAAGAGAACCACCAACCAATACTTAAGAATTGAGTATTTTCATCAAAGCATATAATCCCTTCAGAACATATAATCCCATCATAATAAATGAATTATTATGGAGAAGGATCGAAGGAGGTGATGAAATTGTGGGTGAGAAAGAAATTTGTGTGAGAGCAAGAGAGAAAAGTGACTGAGTTTGGATTAGATTTTAACCTAATATAAATGAGGTTATTTTTGTAACTTTATATTTATGAATATTAAACGGATACCCATAGGATAGGAATTTTTATTCCGTCCCTGTCCCGTTGATTACACTGGGCATCAGTACCCCTCTCCGCCACCCACGGGCCGCGGAAAAAAATGCTCTCGAAATCTGCTCCACGGCGGATAAATCTCTGTGGATATTCACCTCGGCGGAATGAGGCAAGGGATAATAAATCTCCGAGGGATAAATCTCGGAGGCAAGGGAGTTGAAAGAGGCGTCGGAATGGGAGAGGCTCTGCAGAGTGGACAAGTAGGGTGAAGCCTCAGCCATGGATCTATGCACTTGATATGGAATTGGTGGCCACAATCAGGTAACACCCTAAGCATATCACTGCCCTTGTAATCTGCAAGGCATATAGAACAGCATGCACAAGTTGAATCATTCTTCTTCAGTTTTTTTGCTTCAGAGTACAACAACTTTGGATAACTCACAAGTGATTCTTCATCTATTCCAACTTCAAGCGCATTCTGTCTCCTATTAGGAGCTGCACGAGGGAGTTGTTGCTGATGGTGTCTGGTGCAGAAGTAATAGGTTAGGGTGATGGTGGTGATAAAAAAGAGGATCCCAAGGTAGATTCCTATGCCATAGAGATAGCCGGTGATGTTGCTGGACCCAACGTACCCCCCACTTGTTGTGTTGCTCATTTCTTGGAATTGAATCAGCAGTGATGATTGGTGTCATGGTGGAAGAAAGCCATGAAATTGATGAAGCAATTGCTGTATGTTTTATATATTTGCCACTTGTATGTTGTAGCATTAGCATATTATATACATTAACAAGAAGAAAACCAAACAAAAAATTATTACAAAAATGTTACGCAAATATTTTATGTTTGAGATGTTATGTTGAATATTATATCATTTATTGTTAAATAATATAACGTGAGTCAACACAATAATGTTAAACATTTAGGGGATATGTTACGGTTACACCAAAATCAGTCACCAAAGTCGGCCATCAGTATAAAATACATGTTAAAATATAAATACACATTATAAATAAATTAAACCACACATGTATTTATACACAAATACATTGATAGCTGATTTTAGTGGTTGATTTTGGTGTACAAATAGCATTTCTCAACATTTATAGGGATAAATACATGTGTATTTTACTGTAAATACTTATATGAGGAGTGCTAGGGGCCAGTAACTTTTGTGTTTTGTAGCTATTAAGTAGCCATCAATAATATTTTTAATGATATGAAATTTTATCCAGTAAAATTACTCACTTTTTTATGGTTACATATTGACCAGAATTTATTAAAGTTATTAGCTCCTAAATTTTTTCATTTTATATTTCACGTGAATATATTGATAATCGAACATTTTATATTATAACTTAATTATATATTAAAATATTTAATAGTTTTTTATTATTAATTTTATGTGAATATGTAGTCATTTTATTTTATATTTTTTTATGTTAGTTATTATAATTTAATAGTGCTAAAAGTAAACACATTTTATAATTTTGTGATTTGTAGCTATTAATTAATTATTATTAATATTTTTAATGATATAAAATTATATTTAATGATATAGAATTATATATTTTTTTATGATTAAATGTTCACTAAATTTTAATGAAGATGCTGATTTCTGGAACTTTTTCATTATGATTACCTCTTTCCACTAAATTTGTGCAGATCAACTAATTTTTGAACCATAATCTTGTATCTTACTATGTTTTTATAGAGATATTAATTAAAGCCAGACTTTTTTTTAATTAAAAAAATTAAAATAAAAATTTATATATTTATTTTTATACGAAATTGATATGACTAAATAATTATTAAAAAATTAATATATCTTTATAATTATTTTATTAAAAAACTAAATAACTCTTTTTTATTGACATGACTAAAATATTTTTTACAATAAAAAATTAAGATTAAATAATATTAATCTAATAACTTTAAAAATGAACAAAATTTAAAACCAAAAAACAAAACAAATTAAATTTCTAATTATTCATATCACTTCTTAAGTGAATATAGAGAGATTATGTCATTTGAACTGTAATTCATTGGCAAATAAGTTTATGTTCGTTAAAAATAAATCCATATTCTTGTATAATTAGTTCTTTATTTTAAATTTAAAACCCTAATCATAAACTATTAATCTTACCTATTAAATTATAAATTATAAATTTTAAAAATAAAATTAAATAAATTAACTAATTAAGTAAAATTTTTTTTTTTAATATTTTCTCATACCTTTCGTTATTGTTGCCAATGGTGGCGAGTATACCTAAGCTGCTTCCGTATGTTATAAAATAAAAAATATTATTAAACGTTCTTCAATAAGAAAAGATTTTGCTGCACGCCATTATAAAATGCATGTGTGTGACATAATCTTTGTATGTTGTTATATTATATATGTTCACTATGTACTTAACTGGTACTTATCATTTCCATATTATAATTCATATATACCCAAGAACTTGGCAATTGCCCTATATTTATAATATTAGTCTCCCTGTCCCACTCTAATAAGCACATATACTCTTTCATGATTAGATGGGCTAATAAGATGTTTATTTATAAAAGAGTTATGTTATGTATATACTAAAATTAGCCATTAAAATCAGCTTATATATAAAATATATGTTAAAATATAAATACACATTGAAAATAAATTAAATTATACATGTATTTATATATAAATACATTAATGAGAGTGATTAATTTTAATGTATAAATAATATTTTTATTTATAAAATCACTACTTTTTATATTTTTTGTTAACGCTCTTATCCCCAGTAGAAAAAAAAAAGGTCATCACTGAAAACTGAAAATAAGGAGAAGGGATGGGATGCATGTGTGAAGGGTCACGCCAGAAGCATGGAGAGAAGATATATTAATACAGAGAGCAACACACAACATGTGACTATGAATAAGTAACTGCTCAATCCGCATCATTAGCCCACTTAATTCTTATCTTATCCTTTCTTTTTATCCGCCTAATTACGTGAATAATACTCACATAAAATTGATTAAAGTATTTTTTATGTAAAAATAATATTTAAAATGTTAATAATGATATGTTAAACAATCTAACTAAACATGTCAAATTCTTTATTTTCAACTATAAATAATATTTAAAATATTAATATTAATACGTTAAGAAATTTATCTAAACATGTTAACAATTATAAACTTTGCATGACTTTAACCATTTTTCTCTAAATAATTACTTTAAATTCATTTTATTCCATCAATATATTCATTCCTTCTGCCCCTTGCCTTGGTTATTATTCACTACTAGTATAAAACCTGACCTACGTCCTGTAAAATATTGATCCATTTTAAATATTTCTTGATATTTATTCATTAATATTAATATTTATTATTTTTAATTTAAAAAAATTGTAATAAAAATTTATTGTATATTGTATAAAATTATTTTATTTTTTGTTTATAAAGACTAAAATAATTTTATTATTTTTCTACTTCATATTAATAGATTTTACTTAAATATAAAAGCTATTATATATATATATATATATTAAATGAATATTATTACACTACTATTATTGTTATACAATTCAAAAAATTAAAATTTTAATAAAAATAGTTTATATTCAAATCACACAAACAACAAATACTAAGTGACACTTATTTATATTATTAGACCCTAGCGTATAGTCTGTGAATAATGTGTTCAATTTATTTTATTATATTTATGTATAGTTTGATTATAAGAAGATTAATATATATTTATTAAAAAATTAATTTATTTAATATACAAAAAAATTAAGTGATTAATCTTTTTTTTATATTGATGTTTAATTCGATTAATAATTTTTTTCAAGTGGTAACCTTTAAAACACATTTTTAACTAAATTAAAAAAATAGATAAATGAACTATTATAAAAAAAAGTAAAATTAACTATTCAAAATTTTTTTTCTAGTATGTTTCTTGCCACTAGTATATATTGTTTCATAAATCTATTTTATTTTTTATTTTTTATTTTTTTAGTCTATGTGCAAAAAAACTTATACATGAATAACAAATTTTTTTGCACATTATACAAATTGAGTGGTTAATATTCTTTTATTATATTAATGTTATTAATGTTTAATTAATTACAAAAAATAAGTATATAAAATTTAGAGTGGTTACTATTAATTTGTATGTTTAATGTTTTTTTTTTCAAATGGTAATTTTTAGAACACATTTTAACTAATTAAAAAAATAAGTAAGTAAATATATTTGTTGTTATATAAAGATAAAATTAACTATTGAGATTGTTTCTCTTTATACATTATTAGACTATACTTATTATTTCAATTTGTATAATTATCCCAAGTTAATCTTTAATATATATAAAATATACATCTAACCAATATGTATATGCAGTGGCGGAATTTGAAACAAAATTTTGGGGAGCCAGATAGAAAATAATTGTCAAAATATTTTTGATATGGACCCCATTTAAGATAAGCTTATCTAATCTCATCTCTCTGGTTTGGGTGATATATTGCCAAATTTAAAGCCGTTTTTCAAGATCTCGTTCCAAAAAGTTATGGTTAAAGTCAGATGTAACTTTTTGAACTTTTGAAGGTTATATCTCACTTTCTTCGTGATTCATTAAAGTAGAAGAACTATCTACAGGTGTTAATATTGTAAAAATTATATGTTCTCTTTCTTAAATATTAGCCTTCCTCTTAAAAAATGTATCAATTCTTTAATTTTTCATTATTATTTTATATAAAAATTTAAATATATATCTTGTAAGATATGTAAAGAAGAAGTTAGAAGGACAAATATTAAAATTTATAATATTATTGAATTTTTTTTTATCAATTTATACAAAATACAATAATATTAATACTTATTGAATATTCTATTATTTTTTATTATATAAAAAATTAAATTAAATAAATAGTAGAATATAAAATAATATTAAATTAATTAAATAAAAATATCTAATTTTTTATATTTGAACTTAAAGATAGAGAGAGTGTTATTTATTGAAGTTATTAGATACTTTAAATCATAATAAAGTATTTAAATTAATTGAACTATTTTTTATCTTTTAAAAAAGTACTACTAAATTTTTTATAAAAAGTTTGGGGGCCATGGCCCCCTTGTCTAAACTAAGCTCCGCCACTGTGTATATGAATATTATATTATAATTTATAAGTATAATTTGAATAACTAAGATTAGCATTTAGGGCTCTAAATATATATTTATAGAAAATAAATACTATTATGTATTCTAATATATTATGTATCATTTTAAAAGAGGTTCATATTTTAATTAAAAAATAATAATTATATTAATTAAAACACAAAACACGTGAAAAAAAATATTCGTACACTAAATACTTTTGATACATGATAAAAATATAGTTATTATTAATTAATAATATTTAAAGTATTTTTAATTAACCAAACAAAAAAATTTTGTATAATTATTCTTAAAAAAATATTAATGTCAAAATAATATTTATTATAAAAGATATATACATAGTTAGAATAACAAAATTAACCACTTAATATATTTCTTTTAGATATCTATTACTAATAAATTCATAAATATATCTTACTTTTTATTATAATATGTCATTCACCACCAAATAAATTTAGACTGAGATATAATTGATGTAAAGACTAAACTTCCCAGTTTGCCGTTTTATAAATTTATTGTTCACTCCATCATATAGTCTTTTTCATTTGTTTGACTGATGCTAGGATTTAGTCAAGAGCGATAGATGAATAATGATTTTTTCTATCTTCTTATATATGGAATTGAATGAATTTGTTTGATCTAAAATTTTTTAAATTTTTGAGATATATTATTTTCAGTAAAACCTATAAATATTAAGATACTAAAAAGTTGGTTTCTAATTCAGTTGACATTAGTATAAATGAATTAGATCTAAGACTTACATGAATTAGTTTTTTGCCAACGTGCTTCTCTCCTTGATTACTTGTCACTGATTCATATCTAGTGATTACTTAAACTACTATTTATTTTTAATTTTCTGGAATAAAAAATTGTGTTGCTTTTTTTTCCTTCTAGATTTTTATACCACTGATACCACCTTTCTTCAAAAAGAATTTGTTCATGTTTTGCTAGTCCATCAAATTATTTTTGATAGGAATCATTTAAGGACATTATCTGATAGGCAATACAAACCAAATAAAAATTTATCACTCGTCTACATGACAAAACCTAAAATTTCAGCAACTTTTAATTTTAACTAATAATAAAAATTTAAGCTAAAGATAAAATCCTTAACAGAAGACAAATACACATACTTATATCTAAGGATACATTTCCCCACATATCTTAATACAAATATATGTTATCAAATTATTTTCATATTTTTTTTTATAAGTTCAACTTACCAACGACAAAAGAGACAGTAAATGTGTAAATTTCACAAAGTACATCTAATGGCAAATTGATATAGAAAGATAACATAAACTAAAAAAATAAATAAATAAAAGACGATTACATTAATTTTTATAAACAAACTATATACAATAACCATTATATTAAGACCCCTGCACAGCCTCAAAACAATTCAAAAATAAAAATTAAAAGCATAAATATAATACGTAAATTCTAAAATTCATTGGTGTGAAAATGAAATACTTAACTCTTTAGGATTTTCTATCCGACGGTGATCACGGCGAACAGCAGGCGGTTGTGGCAGCAGAGGAGCTCCCTCCTCCCCCACGTTCTCTGTTTTGCGTCTCCTTCTCTACTTTTCTTCTTTCAGTTTTTTCCTCTCCCTCTTTCCAATGAATTTCTTCTTCGGCGGTGTATCCAGTAGCTGCAATATTCTCTGCGATGGCTTCTATTTTTTCCTCCGTTGGAGAGTATTGAAGATGGAGATCTTATCAAAAAATTCAAGAGCTTTTGCTTTTGATTCAAGATCTTATCAATGAAATTGATGGTGCTGCCCTACTGAATTAGAGAGAGTATGAGTGAATGGTTTGAATTCAAAAAATTAAATTTAAAATTTTTCTTTTATTTATAAATTCCTGGCAACTCCAAAATTTGAAAATATTTTAAGAATGGGTGCCTTTTTTCCAAAATTGGTACGACGAAGTGTTGAAAAGAAAATCGAAATGATGCTGCATTTGTAAGATGTTTGCATATTCGGTTATTAATTATTATACATAGGTTATTTTTTACAATTTTTATTGTCTTTTCTTGGAGCCACTTGTCAATTGTTGGAGCTTAACACTTGTCATAAATTTAGCTGCTCCACTTGTCAAGAATCTAATTATCTACTACTCTCCTATTATATATACTAGTGTAAAGCCCGGGTTACGTCCGGGTCATGTACATAATCTATTTTATTGTATTTATGTATAATTTATTTATAAAAATTTAATTATTCTGTTAAACTCTATAATTTTTTAAAATTTTTAATTAGGTCTTTATATTTTTTTTCTTTTTAATTAAGTTCCTGCACCAAATTTGTTTTTAATTAGATCTCTATACTTTTTTCTTTTTATTTAGATTGCTACGCCAATTTTTTTAGTTGGGTCATATACAATTAAACTAATTATTGTCAAGAGGGACCTAATTAAAAAAAAAATTGGTGCAGAGACCAAATTAAAGAAAAAAAAATATAAGGACCTAATTAAAAATTTTATAAAATTATAAGGACCAACAGAATAATTAAACCTATATATTTATGATCTAATGTATATATATCAACTATGTTATCTTGTTTATATGTGCTGGATCATTTTTTCCATATCAAAAACATAAATAAATTTTTATATACATATTCAATATCAGTTTGTAAGTTAAGCAATATACTATTGCATTGTGCATTTAATTTTTAACAAAAAATCAAAAGATTTTTACTTCTTCAACCATCTTCATTTCCAAACCATACCCTCTTAAATAGATGCAAAAAAGGTTCTTTCTTTTCAAAAAAATAACTAACCTCATGACAAATTTAAATACATAATGCATGGATATGAAAGTTTATGCATGTATTAATCTTTTTTTTATTTTATAATTACTGTATTGATGTAATAGTCATTGTCTTTTAATCCTAACTACACTTTGAATCAGATAAAACGCAAAAAAAATTATGTTTATCAATTTATGTTTTAATCCAAACATTTTTTTTACTATTGTAAAAATTGTTTCTTCATCCCATATAGACCTACAAATTTGTAATTTTTTTATATATGCTAATAAAGTTGTTATTATGTTCCCACATGCATACAGCTTTTGTGACAATTTCTCTATAACAATTTTTTACTATGGCATAACTACAGAAAATAATAAATACACATGCTTTAAAAATATTGAATTATGTTTAAGTTATATAAACTAATCATACTAAAATATTTTATTTAGTTGCTTCAACTCGATTTCTAAATTAAATTGAGTATACGATAAACTTAGAAGTTATTGCAACTCCTTTCACAGCATTTTACAATGCTAATTATAAACTAATAAGATTTTTTTTGAAATTTTTATCAACTAAAATACTGAATTTATGCTAAAAATGGTGATATTATATTTATCACAAACTCAAGCAAGTACTATAAGAAAAAGAAACGTATAGTAAAAGCAAAATATTTTTAAATGTTAAAATATTTTGTATAACACTAACTTGACCACGTTTAGATTTTTGTATAGTCCATAATTTATCACTTAAGTTCTCTTGTTTCCAACAATAACACTCAAGTTTGCATAATCCATCTCCTAGAACAAATAATTTGCTCGAAAAACATCGTTTTCTACTATTTTATACTGCGCTTTACTTTCAACTTCAAATCTTCTTGTTTGATTTTTAGATTGGCTATCTTGTTCGTGAATTCCTGTAGTGCCTCCTCAGCAAGAGAGGGATTTACTTCTGACATTTACATTGTAAATCCTGTATCTTGAAAGTGAACATAAATGCATAATAACTTGAGTTAAAAACTATCCAATATCACTTTTTGAAATTCAAATAAATATGTCCTAAATCTTGTCCCTAAATAAAATGAGTCGTGAATCAAGCAGCCATATTATCATATTCCAAGATCACTGTCACATTATTTTCACTTACCTTTAGAGCATTGGTTGATAATCTCATAAAAACACAGTAAGATTTGAAAGAAAACTTTTCAAACTACTAAAACAAAGATAGAACAAAAAGATATATGGTATAGTTAAAGGACAGTGTTAAACTTAACTATAACATTTGATGGACTTCAAGTATTATTTCTAAGTCAACAGGGTCAAGCAAAAGCAATTAGAACCTAAAGGCATCATATATAAGCCTCTAAACATGGCACTTCATATCTAAAAAATCAAAATTTAATAGTCATACTAAAATTAAAGTTTGACAACCATTTCTTTAATTTCTTTCATCACTATTTTTGGCGGATCCCAATATAAATATTCAAGGAAAGATAATTACATCACATCACAAAAAAAAAGGTAAATAGCTAGATCATGGATTAATTCAAATTATTATAAACCATATATAATAAGGAATGTTAAGTTTTTTTTTTTAAAGCTCAAATGACATAGTCTCCCCATACTCAATTAAGAGGTTGCGGATTCGAGTCTCCTATCTTTGGTAAAAAAAAAAAGAATGTTAAGTTGGCATGAGGATATTTAAATAGTAAAATTCGAAATGAAGCACCTTTCAATAAAATATCTTTCATTTTTCTTGATCTTTAACGATAGTAATTGATAATAAAAAGAAAAAAAGATACATATAGATAGATGATCATACTTTATCTTTGGTCATCACGTGTAAATTAATAATACTCATTTCTCTCATGCTTTTGGTTCCCTCATATTGTAATTTCTTGAAATATTTTAATTTCAAATTTAATTCAGAGATTAAAAAATACTAAAAATTAGAATCTATGAAAAAAATTGGTGAAACTATAGTTATTGGTGATAGATAATTTATATTGGACTAAAAATACAGCCAATCATTTCAATTAAAAACAAAAAAAAATTCCTTTATTTGCAACATGAGTAATTAAACAAAAAGCATGAATATATGACACAATAGTAACGATTCAAAACCTTCATAGTGCAGCAAAGACAGAAGTGCTATTGGCTCTCCAAGCAATAACGTTTATCAAAGTTCTTGGCATCCAAACCAAGAGCAAGGGCAAATATCCTTTGTTAAAAAAGACTATAATTTACATCTAACCACATGGCAAATATAATATCTCTTTTTGTAATCTCCTACTTAACCCACTAGGAACATAAAACAAAACATATCAAGCTTCAACACAAACAATAACAATAATATTAACGAAACATAGTTTAAGAAGAACAAAATATGCAACAAAGCCAGTGATAAAATTATATACCATGAACTCGGTTTCTGTGCTCACTAAAAAACACTGCAATGACAGTTTTAATGAAGTAAAATTATTTATCATTGGTCAACAATGTTGAATAATAATGCAGTGATTAAACCTTAGATTAAGAAGTTCTTTCTTCTAGGTCGACATCTATGTTAAGACAACAAATTTGTACCTTTAATGTGCAACAAATAATTATATATTTGCTAATCTTATAGTCATTTCCATACTCTGTCGATTATAATAATTAAAATTTCAATTATTAGTAGCACAATAATTACATCACCTCCAAAGATCAATGGGACAAATTGAACGATGAACAGCTCGAGCAATATCATCTAAGCTGATAATAAAATCTTTAAAATTAAAAACACAGAAGTTCAAATCAGAGGGGAGCGAGGAACAACACAAAAAGCAAGAGAGAACAATTGAAAACTTTTAGCAATAATACAAAATTAGGATGAATACATCTCCTATTATCTCTGCCTTCTTCTATTAAACCACAATCGAGGATCTACATGCAAGTTCATAATATCAAGGGCACATAAAAAAGATATGATTGAACTCTTTAGTACTCAGGCTAATGGAATTACTGTAGAATTCAAGTTCATGATCTTTTCTCTCATAAAATGCTAACAATGAATTAGTTAACTAAAAAAGTAAAAAATGTTTGTTTTACATGTAGTTACTTATTGTTAAATTAGTTAAGTATAAAATATTTATTTTACAAAATAAGGAAAAGGAAATCTATATAATTTTCAAGTTGTTATAGTTGCAAACTTACATAAAATAGTCAAGAGCATGGTTCAATGATTAAAAAACTGCCAACAAACCATAACATAAAATTGCAGTAGTGGTATATACTGAGTTAATTGAAATCACAGTACAAAATTAAAATAGAAAACTACATTCATCATGCATGTATAGTAGAAGAAAAAGAAAATTAAAACAGATAATTTACGAACTATTATTAGTATTATTGCTGCATATTCGCAAAATACTGCATGTAATACATGACTTTAACCGTTTGCATTATTTATGTGCCCTTGAGTTTTTGATATTTATATATGATATGAAACTCATTTTTAAAGGAAACTTAAACAAATATACAAAAGTTAGTTATGGAAGAAAAAGGAAGATCAAAATATTTAAATACATATAAACTTAGTTAAATTTTAAAGAGTGCCATCCAAGAATTAAACTGAACAAATTAAAGAAGAGACAAAAATGATCTAATTTAAACAAAAAAAATGGTGAAAAAATAGCGATTAAGGCAGATGAATCATTCATACCGCTTTGGCAGGTGCCACTTCAGCCGGAGCACGTTGCAGCTGATTTCACACCTTGAGCTTTGTCAGAGAAGTTGTTCCTTAAAAAAATGCTAATCTACATCCGACACATACATAACTATGAATTCCCAACCTACAGAACTTATTCAACCTAATTCCTGAATGGTAAAAAATAACATACTAAATCCTTTTAGAAAATATGAATAAAAAAGTGAATATTCCATACACATGAACTAATCCTTTAATATTGGAACAAAACAAAGCCAAAAAAACCAAAATGAGCAAAGCCAGAAAGCAAATTCTAAAAACTAACCTTTAAAAAATAAACAGAACTGGAGAAAATTAAACCTACTTACAAAAAGTTATCCACACTAAAACCCTTCGTCGTAAAACAAATGACCCTTAAGCTGCTGCCGTCCTCCATACTCTGCACTTCATAATTTTAAAAGCACACACTAAGGAATCACAAATATAAATACCTATCTTGGCAAAAGTTAAAAACTAATAATAAAGTCAAGTATCCCTTTAAATCTTGGTAATAAATATTTAATTGGATGAGTTCTTTACATAAAGCTTATTACCGAAATTTTCATTTCAATTTTTAAAGGAACATAAAATTAATCCCTCAATTATATTGTAAATTTTGAGAAATATATTCTAAAATTGAATTTAATTTCTTAATAATTTTTCAGCAAGCCATCAGTTACAGCTAGGTTCAATATTGGCAACTATTTCTTAGAATGACAATTTCAACTCCCACGTCATAAAAAGTTATCCATGAAAAGAAGTGCACTAATATCCCAAACATATTACACAAAAATAAAACCAATTTCTAAGGACAAATAAATTATGACACCATATAACGGTATAAGAATAGATGTCTTATAACACATACTCTAATTTATGCATTTCAAACACTTCATAATGCTGGAATCTCAAATTATCACGGTCAACATGTGAATCAATGCCTAGAGTTAAGTATAGTTGTACAACTGAACCAATTAAAGTCAATATATACATATTGGTTGCAATAGAAAAAATTAGTCTCCAAAGAAGAACAACTCACATGAAAAGTAAAGAAAATACCTTGACCATAACCCAAAATCATCACATCAAACTCAAATATGCAATGTCAGATAAAGAAAAAAAAAAAGAGAGAACAAATAGTGTCTCAAGTTGATAAAGTGAAACCTTAACTACAATGGACTTATGTTGGAAGATAATAAGAGTATTGGAGAGCACTCATAAGCTGCAAAAATCATTTGGAAGGACTTGATTTAATCAATTTCCCATTCTGAAGTTTAAAAAAGGAAAAAAATTTATTTGTTTTACAAAATGAGTGAAAAGAAATATGTACAATTTTCAAACCGTATAGTTATAGATTTCTCTTTGCTTGAATCCCGAACCCTAATGGCATTCTCTATAACTTTTTTTTAAAAGAAAGAAAAATAAAAGTAAATTTCTGCTTTAAAAAAGAAAAATTACCCACACCGCCGATAACAGGATCTCAGAGCTCTCTATTCTTTTGACAGGTGTTTTAACTTGTTGCCAACTGCTCTTTTTTCACTGACAGCAGTAACACCACTCACCATGCCACTGTTCTTTCTCCTTGCAGCTGCATCAACAGTCACTGTCAGCGGATAGAAAATTATTTATTCTATATTAAAAATATAAAAAAAATAGAAAATCACAATAATAGTATACACCACACAGGTTGATATAAAACTATTTTGACCTTTGTTAAAAACATTAAAATCCAATTTTGAGCTCCTCTATTGCATCATTTTTGAAATGCAATTGGCATTTTTTTAAAAAGGAAATGCATTAGAATCAAAAGAAAGCCAAAACTCAGGATACTCTTTGATATTTTGTTTCAAACATACCAAAATTATAATGCAAACATTTTCAATAATGGACTCTCAATAAGCACACTAAACGGGTTTGAAACAAATTTCTTTTTCATTTTTTTAGGGAAGTATTTGAACAACTGATGCATCAAATTGAATCCATTCAGAGTAACCAAATTTCAGCTAGTGAAAACAACTGTTTCATCATTGTAAAATAAAACAACTGTTAGTGATTTAAAAAAAATTTAATGTGTGGTTAAAAATACATATGCAACTTTGAACTTATGAAGAACAACCCCTCTTTCAATTCTACGATCAGTATCTTCATATGCTCTCTCCATTAATCCATACCTGATCCTTCTCCATGCTTCCCATGTCCAAAGCCAATGGTTCATTTCTATCCAGTGCATCATAATAAACCTGAATGTTCATTTATCATGGTATTAGTAAGCTTATATATAGTTGTTAAAATTCAAATTCCTAATCCACATTAAAAGAAACTATTGTTAGGTTGTGCCATTTCAATTAGTTAGAGAATATATCTGATGAAGTGTTTTGACGAAATCAAGTTCTAGTGGGTTCAATTTGAAAATTTATATATCCTATATAAACAACTACCGCTAGATATAATACTATATGATGGTATATACATGCACAAAAAATAAGTTAGTTTTGAAATTTACTAAAAGCTTAAATACAATAATAAAAGAAGTAAAGAAATACCTAACATTATAAATCCTCTTTCCTCAAGATTTTTTTGGCCCTTTTCAAAACTGACAACTTTGTTACCTTAGCTTTAGTTGTCAAAACAGCAACATTCTTATTCTCCTATAAGAACATCATAACAATCCTTACTAATGCTCAGGAGATGCTTTTGGTGCTGGAACACTCCCTCCTCCACTTATACTCCCTGTCAAAATTAATTATCTGATCAAATATGAGGAAAAAAAAAGAAAAAGAGAAGCAGATTAAACAGAAAAAAAAAATATAATTTTTAACAAATAATTCAACTTTGGAGATCTATTGAAAGGAAATAATTTCATAACTCCTCTCTAGATGTTTTGCTCATATACTATCAAAAGTGTTAGACATTTTTCATTCTTATAACATCTCCAATAGATATAGCAAATTATGTAGTTATGAAATTTTTTTGACATCAATCATAAGCTTCATACTTCATAATAAGGAGAAATCAAGGGCATTTCGATTTGATCATGTAATGACAACAAAAGTGATTAAAAGCAAGAAATTCCTAAAACACATAAAAAGGATGCTTATGACAATATCATAAAATTCTGTTAGCAAATCATAAAATTCTATTACCATTTTATATTTTAAACCCAATGCAAGGTATGAGTAGATCATATTTAATTCAGATTCCAACATGCTAGCATATGTAAGAGGAATCTGATGAAAATCTTGAAGCTGTACAGCCTTAGCAATTTTTTTTATGATTTTTCTTGTCCTACTTTTTCTTTCTTTCTTTATGCTAGTGAACTATAAGGAGAAAAAGAAAATTAGATCCATTTACCAAAAGTAAGAAACCGAAAAGAATACTCAATATATATCATAATATATAGTGATCAAATAAAAGAACATACTTCTCCTTATCAACCATCTCCAAATCATAACAACTGATTATAGTGTTCTAATAACACTTTACTTTAGGTTCATTATCAGTTCATAATTAAAAGCTTCCTCATACAACTTCAAATAAATATTAGAACAAAATAAAAAGAAAAGTAACTACTATGAGTAAATTTATCAAAACAAAAAATACACAGTGTTTAACTTGAGAATAAAAGAGATTTATACCAAAGAAAGTGTAATTAAGGATCCAGCAAAGATTAAAGATAACACAACTACACAGCTTAGGATTTTAAGATAACACAACTACACAACTTACCATTTTAAGAACTCAGAGGTAAATAAGAGAGATCCTGATTTCAGGCTTCAACCCCATAGAAGACGTTCATACCAGTACCATAAAAGTTCATTCTTCCCCTTGTTGTTGGTTTTTGCTAGAGCGACCAAAAATGGCACAAAAATTCATTACAAACTTATTATAATCTAAATTATAATTAGAAAAGTTGCAAACTTTTTGCAGCACAAACAACAATTCCAGGAAACCAAAAAGGAAAAGATAGGAAGGGAACATGAAGGATTTTAATTACCTCATTCCTGATTGAACCGAAACCACTCTCGTCGACCTCAGGGTCCAAATCCCCTACGTACAACAACGTATGATCACATTCGCAGCACCTGCTGCCCGGCTGCGAAAGAGCGGTTGCAACACAGTTCTGCAATGGATGCGGGTTCGTTGGCACCCTCTTCTCCTTCTTCCTCCGTAGTGTTTGCTTCTCTGGTTCTTCCATCTCTAATGCTTCTCATTTTTTTAATTTTTAATTTTTTTTAGTGAAAAATGTAAACAAACAAACATATATACGAGGATGAGAGAGAAAGAATGATGTTGGAAGTGATAAAGAAGCCTCGAACAAAAGCTGGAAAGAAATTACTTTGAATTTGAACTTCATTAAACTCCCGCCTAATGCTCTTCTCTGTTATAGAACTTTTTATTTTTATTTTTATTATTTTATTAATTTTTGTTGTATTACCACTTGTCAAATATTGAGTTATACACTTGTCATTGTATGAGACTCAACACTTGTCGAACACTGAAAGCGCCACTTGTCGAATCAAGAACCTACTACTACTCTCTTATTATATATTAATAGATATATAGAGAGAGAGATTATATACAGAGAGATTCTCAATTTATTAAAATATATATTGTTGAGTTAAATAAACAATATAAATATGATTTTTATTTGGGTTGATAACCCAAGTATAATTTTGATGTGTTACTTAGTATTTCAAGTCTAAATTATTAGTGTGTAGCCCAAAAGTAGTAAATTTAATAATCTGACAGCGCATTGGACCAAACTATGAGTCCAGCTCATTATTTTCATGATGTAGTGCTTCGGGTAAAGTTTCAGAAAGAAGAAAAGAGCTCACCTTTTTAACAAACATCAAAGAAAAAAGGTTGCTTTACCTTTTATTAGGCACAAAATCAGAAGAAGGAAAAACTAATTTTGAAAATCAATGTCTAATCAAAACACAATTAGAAGTTAAAAGTAATTTATTTCCATTTACATGCAAGTCAGTTATTTGTTGTTTTCTCCTTTTCTCTACACAACCATTTTGAGTAAATTGAAAAAAGTGGTGGTCACTTTTCTTTGTTGTGATTCAATGGCCAAAATTATTTTTTGGAGTCAAAGCATAAGATTAAGGGCTTGGATTTGACAAATCTATTGAATAATTTAAGATCCATGAAGCTGTCGTTGCTGATCCCTCACTGCAATTGCTTATTTTCTAATTTTAAATTTCTAACTTTTGGGGCTGATGGAAGAAAAAAGAGGGAAGATTCCAGCTGGTTCAAGATTCAAGAAGTTAACTTGTAAAGCAAACTTTAGCTGAGGAAATAGAGCAAATACAAAAAGAAAATTAATCTTCATTTCTGCCTAAGGAGAGAGAACTCGAAAAGAGAGAAGAATGAAACCTCACAAATAGAGTTTGAAGTCTTGGAAGCATTACACCTACACAAAAGGGAGGACTCCACCAAGATGAAGAACAACGTTTGAGAGTTCAGAAGTTGGGTTCAGCATATAGAGTTCGAGTTGTGAATCATCATCTCCTTCATGGTTTATGTTTGAGTATTCTGTTTGTAAGTTATGTCTTTCTTTATTTCTATTCAGTGGTAAAAGGCATAAAAGAGAAGCATTAAGAAAAAGCCATTGAGAGAAAAAGCATAGAGAAAAACTTGGAGAGAAAAACCAAGATTTGTTTTAAATTTCTTTTGATTGTATTTCTGTCTTGTGTCTAATGTCTGAGTTGAATCTCTTGCTAAGTTGGATAAACACTTAGGTAACGTTTGGTGGAGAGATAGAGACGGAAAGACTGAGACTGAGAGACAAAGACTAAGAGACAGATATTGAAATAAATCTCAGTATTCTGTTTGGTGCAAAGTGGGAGACAGAAATTGAAACAAGAATGAAACTCTAATTTAATTTGTACAAAGGGTAAAATTAGAATTAATTAATTGAAATGAGGATATTTTAGGTATAAAATGTTATTAAAGTTTCAGTCTCCATCTCTAAAAATTTTAGTCCCCTGTGTCCCTACTTTTTGGAGGTACTGAAATACTGAAATTTTAGAGATAGAGACAGAAATTTTAGTACCAATCTCTGAACCAACAAACATGATACTGAGTCTCAGTCTCTCAGTGTCTGTTTCAGTACCTCAAAACAAACGCTACCTTAGTGTGGTGAAAGTTTAGGAAGTTGTCTAGCCAAGTCAAGTTTAGGTAGAAGTTTGATTTGTCCCAGATAAGATTAGGTTGAATCCTAGGAAATTGGTGTATGTAATATTTGATATGATAATGAAAATTTCATCACTGTTGTGGTAGAGACTGGATGTAGGTTGCATTGCACGAGGAAATTGAACCAGGATATATGATTATGTCATTTTCTTCTTCCCTTAACTGATTTTGTTTTTCACGATTTATGAGATACTATAAAATTGTCTCCTGTATAATCTATTTCGCAGACAGACCAGAAGCTAAGTTATACTTTTTGGTTTGAAGAAAAATTAATTAAATTTAAAAAAAAATTATAGATTCAACTCTTCTTCTCTAGACCAACAAAAACTTTCATATATGTATCTAACTTAAATCAAATCTGATCAAGTAATAAGCTGGTTGAATTTGATGAGGTTTTTACAAGTTAATATTAAACTTGAGTTTATTGTGAGTGAGTATTATTATTTAACAACAAATGCCCTCCTTAAATTTGAAAGGTAATTCATTCAGTATAAGATTGCATGCAAAACATATAAATAGCCAAATACGTGCATGAAGACATATATGCAAACAAAGGATCTCAATCTAAATATTTAAAAAGGTGAATACTTATGAACAATTGTTTTTATGTAAAATTATACAGGTTAACAAGTCAAGATTGATCATATTACAAAAAAGATAATCAAAATTTGTAGCTAGAATTGATCACAATTATGCCATCATACATTGGCATGCTTATTAAGTAGTAAAATAATTTGTCAATTTGTTGTGCTAACTAGAACTTTGTAAAGATATTAATTAGAATTGTTAGGAATTATGGTTTACTGATTAATAAGTTAATTAACATATTTAAGAGTATATAAATAGGCATCATATATAATAATATTATTCAAATGAAGTTTATAAGTTAATATGGGTTTATAGTGAAAGTCGTCTTCACTTCTGATCTTTAAAAGAGTTAGTAAAAAATAGAGATATGTATTATTTGTGTAGTGTTATATATTTCTCTTCCTAGTGTATCGTTATATTATTATTGAGAAAAAGTTATATTGTATTTATATGACTGAGCGATCTTGAATCAATTAACGGTAGATATTATACTTTTAGTTTTAATAATTTATGAATAAAATATACATTAAAATATAAAAAATATATATTAAAAATGTGTGAAGTAATACATATAAAATTTATTAATTAATTTAATAGCTGATTTGAGTATATACTTATTTTTTTATATAATGATAAAATTATTTTTGAACATTCATTCTACGTTTCACGATAAATTTAAGTATTGGCCTTTCTTTTTAATTTTCAAACTCTTATTTTTACAATTGTATTGGAATAGATTAATTGTTTATAAACATCCTACACACTACTAGAAAAATTATTTTCGATTACTTATTTTATTATTAGCAATAATAAAAATAACTATTAATATATATACGGACAATTAGACTATCGTCTTATGCCTTGTTATTAAAAAATTTAGCCATAATTATATAATTAACAGTATAAACCTTTTAATAGTTAAAAAAAAATAATTATTATTATAACATATAGTAATAACAGTAAAATAATTATCATAAAATATAAATTAAATATATAAGTCAAACACATTAATTGATGTTCATTCTTCCAGATGCACTATAACTCTATAAGCACAAATTGTAACTCGAATGCGGATAGTCGTATACCACGATATTTACAAGCCTTATCTGACACATTAATTGATATTCTCGTATTCACATGTCTATACATACATGATACATGTAATTTACATTATAATTAGTCTTCTAATCAATGTCGAGTAAGCAGACATAATGATGAGGTTGTTATGTGCAAGAACCGTTATATGAAATTGTTAAATTGATGAATGACTGTGATTAGATCCAATTTGTCTCTCAAAATAAGGACACCTCGTCAGGATTGTCTTATTTATGAAAGAAAATACACTGCCTTCCAGTTCCACACTAAGAAATAAGAATACCCACTAAGTATTGATTTGATCCATCTTAATATTAATTTGTAAAACATATGTAAAATTTTGGGTTAAGTATGATTTTGGTCTCCAACGTAGGGGCTGAAAATTTATTTCGTCCCTCGCCTTTTTTTCGCTCCAAAATGATCCCCAAAGTTTCAGTTTGTTTTAAAATCGTTCTTTTTACCAATTATATTTTTTTTATTACCAAATTACCCTTTATTAAAAAAATTATAAAATAAAATAAATATAAAATAAATAAATAAAAAAAGAAAAAAGAAAGAAAGGGGGATACAGAAGCGGGGTGGGAGAGGGGGCGAGAAAGAAAGAAAAAGGGGGGGGGGGGAGGGGGGCCGAGAAAGGTGTGGGGGAGGGGGGGAGGGTGGAGGGTGGAGAGAAGAGGGACGCCATGCCGCCGCACCGCCGCCTGCCGACCCCACCGCCGCACCGCCGACCCTTCTTCTTCTTCTTCTTCTTCTTCTTCTTCTTCTTCTTCTTCTTCTTCTTCTTCTTCTTCTTCCCGCCGACCCCACCGCCACTTCTTCTTCTTCTTCTTCTTCTTCTTCTTCTTCTTCTTCTTCTCGCCGCCCGCCGACCCCACCGCCACTTCTTCTTCTTCTTCTTCTTCTTCTTCTTCTTCTTCTTCTTCTTCTTCTTCTTCTTCTTCTTCTTCTTCCCCACCGCCGTACCGCCGCCCGTTGTCCGCCTCTTCTTCTTCTTCTTCTTCTTCTTCTTCTTCTTCTTCTTCTTCCCGCTGACACCACCGCCGAGCCGTTGTCCGCCGCTCGCCGCTTCTTCTTCTTCTTCTTCTTCTTCTTCTTCTTCTTCTTCTTCTTGCTGATTCTGGGTTCTTGATGATGATGATGATTTTCTGATTCTGAGTAATATTGTTGTTTGATTTTTCTGGATTTTCTGAATTCTGGATTTTGATGAGGATGACGATGATGATGTTGATTTTCTGATGTTTTGATTTGTCTGATTTTCTGATGTTGATTTTTCTGGATTTTTTGATGTTTTGGTGTGATGGATGCTGGTGATGGAGTGGCAGTGGATGGGGGGGGTGGTGGTGGTTGTTCTGATTCTGAGTTCTGATGATGATGATGATGATGATGATGATGGTGGTGGTGGTGGTGGTGGTGGTTGTTCTGATTTTGAGTTCTGATAATGGTGGTGGTGGTGGTGGTAGTGGTGGTGGTGGTGATGGTGGTAGGTGGTAGGTGGTAGGTGGTGGGTGATGGTGGTGCTGGTGGTTTGCATAATTTTGGGGAAGAAGGGAGAATTTTGGGGAAGAAGAGATAGGGGCATTTTGGTCCGAAGGACGGTTTTAAAACAAACTGAAACTTTGGGGACCATTTTGGAGCAAAAAAAAGGCGAGAGACGAAAAAAATTTTCAGCCCCTACGTTAGGGACCAAAATCATACTTAACCCTAAAATTTTTTATCAACTTTTCGAAAAATGAACGAGTGTCATGTTAATTATCCAATTCTCTTGTTTCAAAGTCTAATGAGAGATCTCTTACCGTTGGATATAATCTCATACCATTAAAAATATTATTAATGGCCAATTAATGGTTATAAAACACAAAAGTTGCTGGCCTCCTATCACTCCTCAAGTCTAATTAGTGTAGAAGAAATAACATGCATGTTTCATTCTTAAGATAGGAAAATAATCTTACAATAATTAAAAAAAAAATAAATTAACCCCCCTCCTTCTCTCTCTCTCTTTATTTCCAAGTTCAAATTTATTCCATTATTAATTAGAGAGAGAGAGATAGCAAAGTTTCCATTCTAGCAGCTTTAATTCACGAGCATTGTTCATTCATTTCAGTATTCGATTTTAGGTTTCTTGAATGGAACTACCACAGCCCTTTATGATTATCATTACTAGTATTTCCAGCGGCATTGCCCTGATTAGGCAATAATAACTCATCAATTAAGAAATCATCATCGTCTTCATTATCATCAGTTCCAACAGTGAGGTCACCAAAATTATCAAGATCACCAAAATCCACTGAATCATCGAAATCTCCAAACCCAAATAATTCTTCATTAGCTTCAGCCGGTGGAACCACCAACACATTCTCATCACCAACAGGAAACAGAACCGACCCGTTACTCTCATCTTCAAAGAACAATCCTCCAAAAAAAATCATCATCCGGTTCATCATTAGGAACAACAACATCTTCTAAATTCTTCTGTTGTTGCTCTGCATTAAATAACAGTTCATCTTGCACACTGCTGTCAACTTCACCAGAAATAATCAGTGGCTGCACCGCCACTGCTGATGGCGGCGCCGGCAGTGGCTGCGACGAAATTGACACTTTAGAGCGATGGGTTCTTATTATGCTGTTTCTAACCGCCTTTAACTTGTCGTCAACATAGGTGAGAAAACGGTCCAACTCATCATCGCTAAAATCAGTTACAGGCCTATGTTCGTTATAGATTTGATGCATGAAGATGTCCATCTCTTTCTGATCGTTAAGTTTCTTGAGCTTCTCAAGTTGCTTCTCCATCCAAATCACCTTCTGTTTCCTGTACTCCGGATGAGTTACCATTCTGCTCGACCGCTCTGGCTCCGGGATCTCCTCAAATCTCTCCACGATCTCTTTAGCCTCCTCCACTGACGGCCACACAGTAGGACTCTTGTCTCCTGAACATGTTAGTTTATGTCAGACATATAATCATTCATGTGTCAATATTATTATTTGTTGTCGATATTTAGTGAACAATAATTTATATTTATATTTATAAGAATTTTGCATATAAAAAATAAATAATTTGTACCTATATTTATTAAAATTTGTACATATAAATTATTAAAATTTATTTGTTAAAATTAATTTAATATTTATACTGGTTAAATAATGACAAAAATATTAAAAATCGCTGACCCTCAAAAAATTTTCTTTCTTATGGACTTAACTTTTTGAAGGATGAAGTTGATATAATTTGTTACAATTTAAATCTAAATTCAAATTGAAATTGAAATTGTACCTGGACTAAAGATGGCAATACAAGCCTGAATGTCACAAAGGATGGCGAGTTGCTCCAACTTCTTCAACAATCCCGCACGTCTTTTTCTGAATGTAGCTTTCCTTGAATTCATATCATCTATCAGTTGTAGTTTCACCCTCCTCTTCATTTTCGGGATATCATCATCATTGTTGTTGGTTGCCATTTCATACTGCCTTGCTAGCTCTGCAAATGACACCCTCCTTTCTTGGGGAGCGGAAAACAGGTTAAGACCGTTATTATCCATCAAGCAATGTTGCAAAAACTAACACAAATGGTATGTGTGTGTATGTATGTATGTTTTTCATGGTGATATTCTCCCCACACATCTATTTATAAAGGTATGAATTCTCATTTTCTCTTTTTTTCTTATTGGCATTAACAACAGTGTTGACATAACATTCTCTCTATAATATTCTAGAATCTAAAAAATAAATACTTTATTCAAAAATTTTGGGAGTCATATTTAAATTTAAGATACGTTATACATATTTTGTGGATTAGTACATTTTTCTTTTTGACTTTTAGAAGATGTTTTAATATTAGAGAGAGAAAATTTTAATGCTAAAAAAAACTGTCCTATATTTTTTGTTAGAATTTGGTTAATTTGTATTTAAAGTGTATAATAATATATTTTTTAAAAATATAAAAATTTTATTTTTTAATAATTTTTTTTTTATGTTTTTAAAATGCACCTTTAAAACTCATGATAGTAAGATTTTTTTATGATTATACAAGAGGAGTGGTATATGTATTTTTTCTCTTCAAATTTAATTTAAAAGTGATTAGATGCTGCATAATTCAAATATTTAAAATTACATGAAATTGGTTAAGATACTAAATAGAAAGGCTAACTATTTATTCAGAAAGTAACTGTCTTTGGGTGAATGCAAATCGAACTTTTTCAAAAGAGAAAGTATAGAAAGCTAATGGAGTATTTATACAATGTGTACAATGGGGATATAGGGATGTTCGATTCAGTAGGATATCAGATGTTTATTATCCCTGATATCCAGATGGTTATTCTGCATAATATGGGTGTATTGTGTTTGAAAAATTAGTAGTATTTTATCTTGAATGTTTATTTTTTAATTCATATTGAGCCAAATAAATATCCCATTAATTATACACATTGTACAAATACTCCATTGGTTCTCTAACGAGACTCTTTCCAAAATCTTTTGTATAGTGTAGTTGTTAGTTGTTGGTTGACTTCTAATTGTACAATAACAATGCTAGGGAACTGGTGCACGAAATTGTGATTACACATTCATAATTTGTCACAACCTCGATACAACTAACCAGCAAGTGCACTGGGTCGTCCAAGTAATACCTTACGTGAGTAAGGGTCGAATCCCACGGAGATTGTTGGTATGAAGCAAGCTATGGTCACCTTGTAGATCTCAGTTAGGTAGATATAAATGGATAATGGTGTTTTCGAATATTATATAATAAGATAGGGATAGAGATACTTATGTAAATCATTGGTAGGAATTTCAGATAAGCGAATGGAGATGCTTTTCGTTCCTCTGAACCTCTGCTTTCCTGCTATCTTCATCCAATCAGTCTTACTCCTTTCCATGGCTGGCTTTATGTGATACATCACCACTGTCAATGGCTACTTTCGGTCATCTCACGGGAAAATGATCCAATGCCCTGTCACGGCACGGCTAATCGTCTGGAGGCATCACCCTTGTCAATGGCTTCATCTTATCCTCTCAGTGAATAATATGCTCACGCACCCTGTCACGGCACGGCTATTCATCTGTCGGTTCTCGATCAGGCTGGAATAGGATTTACTATCCTTTTGCGTCTGTCACTAACGCCCTGCAATCGCGAGTTAGGAGCTCGTCACAATCATTCAATCATTGAATCCTACTCGAAATACCACAGACAAGGTTTAGACCTTCCGGATTCTCTTGAATGCCGCCATCATTCTAGCTTACGCCACGAAGATTCTGGTTAGGAGATCTAAGAGATACTCATTCTAGCTTAATTCATGTAGAACGGAAGTGTTTGTCAGGCACGCGTTCATAAGGGGAAGGATGATGAGCGTCACACATAATCATCACCTTCATCACATTCTTGGGTGCGAATGGATATCTTAGAAGAGAAATAAGAAGAATTGAATAGAAAACAGTAGTACTTTGCATTAATCTTTGAGGAACAGCAGAGCTTCACACCTTAATCTATGGAGTGTAGAAACTCTACCGTGAAAATACATAAGTGAAAGTCCAGGCATGGCCGAGATGGCCAGCCCCTCTGATCTAAGAACCAGATGTCCAAAGATGATCCTAAGATCCTAAGATGATCAAAAGATACCTAATACAATAGTAAAAGGTCCTATTTATAATAAACTAGTCACTAGGGTTTACATGAGTAAGTAATTGATGCATAAATCCACTTCCGGGGCCCACTTGGTGTGTGTTTGGGCTGAGCTTAAGTGTAGCACGTGCAGAGGTCATTTGTGGAGTTGAACGCCAGTTTCTGTGCCAGTTTGGGCGTTCAACTCTGGTTTTGGATCCTTTTCTGGCGCTGGACGCCAGATTTGGGCAGAAGGCTGGCGTTGAACGCCAGTTTACGTCGTCAATTCTTGGCCAAAGTATGGACTATTATATATTTCTGGAAAGCCCTGGATGTCTACTTTCCAACGCAATTGGAAGCGCGCCATTTCGAGTTCTGTAGCTCCAGAAAATCCACTTTGAGTGCAGGGAGGTCAGAATCCAACAGCATCAGCAGTCCTTTTTCAACCTCTGAATCTGATTTTTGCTCAAGTCCCTCAATTTCAGCCAGAAAATACCTGAAATCACAGAAAAACACACAAACTCATAGTAAAGTCCAGAAATGTGAATTTATCATAAAAACTAATGAAAACATCCCTAAAAGTAACTAGATCCTACTAAAAACATACTAAAAACAATGTCAAAAAGCGTATAAATTATCCGCTCATCACAACACCAAACTTAAATTGTTGCTTGTCCCCAAGCAACTAAAAATCAAATAGGATAAAAAGAGGAGAATATACTATAAATTCCAAACTATCAATGAAACAGAGCTTCAATCATATGAGCGGGACTTATAGCTTTTTGCCTCTTGAATAGTTTTGGCA
The DNA here is from genome assembly GCF_059453495.1 of Arachis ipaensis. Lineage (NCBI taxonomy): Eukaryota > Viridiplantae > Streptophyta > Magnoliopsida > Fabales > Fabaceae > Arachis > Arachis ipaensis. The sequence continues at coordinate 11,711,837 of NC_142440.1, forward strand.
TCTCACTTTATCCATTGAGGTTCAGAATGATTGACATCTATAGGAACTTCAGATTTCGAATAGTGTTATTGACTCTCCTAGTTCAGTATGATGATTCTTGAACACAGCTTCTTTATGAGTCTTGGCCGTGGCCCTAAGCACTTTGTTTTCCAGTATTACCACCGGATACATAAATGCCACAGACACATAATTGGGTGAACCTTTTCAGATTGTGACTCAGCTTTGCTAAAGTCCCCAATTAGAGGTGTCCAGGGTTCTTAAGCACACTCTTTGTTTTTGCTTTGGACCTTGACTTTAACCGCTCAGTCTCAAGTTTTCACTTGACACCTACACGCCACAAGCACATGGTTAGGGACAGCTTGGTTTAGCTGCTTAGACCAGGATTTTATTCCTTTAGGCCCTCCTATCCACTGATGCTCAAAGCCTTGGGATCCTTTTTATTTGCCCTTGCCTTTTGGTTTTAAGGGTTATTGGCTTTTTCTGCTTGCTTTTTCTTTCTATATTTTTTTTTTCGCCTTTTTTTTTTCTGCAAGCTTTGTTCTTTGCTGCTTTTTCTTGCTTCAAGAATCATTTTTATGATTTTTCAGATTATCAAATAACATGTCTCCTAGTCATCATTCTTTCAAGAGCCAACATATTTAACATTCTTAAACAACAACTTCAAAAGACATATGCACTGTTTAAGCATACATTCAGAAAACAAGAAGCATTGTCACCACATCAATATAATTAGGCTAAGTTCAAGGATAAATTCGAAACTCATGTACTTCTTGTTCTTTTGAATTAAAACATTTTTCATTTAAGAGAGGTGATGGATTCATAGGACATTCATATCTTTAAGACAAAGTTACTAACTACTAATGATCATGTAATGAAGACACAAACATAGATAAGCGCATAACATAGAAAACGAAAAACAGAAGAAAGAAGAACAAGGAATGAATCCACCTTAGTGATGGTGGCGTTTCCTTCTTGAGGAACCAATGATGTCCTTGAGCTCTTCTATGTCTCTTCCTTGTCTTTGTTGCTCCTCCCTCATTGCTTTTTGATCTTCTCTTATTTCATGAAGCATGATGGAGTGTCTTGATGTTCCACCCTTAGTTGTCCCATATTGGAACTCAATTCTTCTAGGGAGGTGTTGATGTGCTCCCAATAGTTTTGTGGAGGAGAGTGCATTTGAGGCATTTCCGGAATCTCATGGTGATGAGCTTCTTGCGCCTCTTGAGCTCCATGACTGGGCTCTCTTGCTTGCTCCATCTTTTTCTTAGTGATGGGCTTTTCCTCTTTAATGAGGATATCTCCCTCTATGTCAATCCCAGCTGAATTGCATAGGTGGCAAATGAGGTGAGGAAAGGCTAACCTAGCCATAGTGGATGACTTGTCAGCCACCTTGTAGAGTTCTTGAGGTATAATCTCATGAACTTCCACCTCTTCTCCAATCATGATGCTATGGATCATGATGGCCCGGTCTATAGTAACTTCCGACCGGTTGCTAGTGGGAATGATTGAGCATTGAATAAACTCCAACCATCCTCTAGCTATAGGCTTGAGGTCCAATCTTCTTAGTTGAACCGGCTTGCCTTTGGAGTCAATCTTCCATTGAGCTCCTTCTACACATATGTCCATAAGGACTTGGTCCAACCTTTGATCAAAGTTGACTCTTCTTGTGTAGGGGCGTGCGTTTTCTTCCATGTATGGCAAGTTGAACGCCAACCTCACATTTTCCGGACTAAAATCCAAGTATTTCCCCCGAACCATTGTAACATAGTTCTTTGGATCCGGGTTCTTACTTTGATCATGGTTCTTGGTGATCCATGCATTGGCATAGAACTCTTGAACCATTAAGATACCGACTTGTTGGATGGGGTTTGTTAGAACTTCCCAACCTCTTCTTTGAATTTCATGTCGGATCTCCGGATACTCATTTCTTTTGAGTTTAAAAGGGACCTCAGGGATCACCTTCTTCTTGGCCACAACATCATAGAAGTGGTCTTGATGGGCTTTGGAGATGAACCTTTCCATCTCCCATGACTCGGATGTGGAAGCTTTTATCTTCCCTTTCCCTCTTCTAGAGGATTCTCCGGTCTTGGGTGCCATCAATGGTAATGAAAAAATAAAAAAGCTATGCTTTTACCACACCAAACTTAGAATATTGCTCGCCCTCGAGCAATAAACAAAAGAATAGATGAAGAAGAAGAAATGGAGGAGAGGGAGAGGGAGATGTGGTTTCGGCCAAGAGGAGTGTAGAGGGGTGTGTTGTGTGAATTTGATGAAGAATGGAGGTCTTTATATAGGGAAGGGAGGGGGGTTATTGGTTCGGCCATATGGGTGGGTTTGGGTGGGAAATTGGTTTTGAATTTTGAAGGTAGGTGGAGTTTATGAGGTAGGTTTATTGGGAAGAGTGGGTGGATGTGAGTGGTGAAGATTTAGTGGGGAAGAGAGATTGAGGTGATTGGTGAAGGGCTTTTCGGGAAGAGTGTTTATGGGGTTGTGTGAAAGAGAGTGGTGAGAAGAAGTGAGTGGAGGTAGGTGGGGATCCTGTGGGGTCCACAGATCCTGAGTGGATCCTGTGGGGTCCACAGATCCTGAGGTTTTCAAGGATTTACATCCCTGCACCCCTTAGGCATGTAAAAATGCCTTTGTATCCAACTCTGGGCGTTCAGCGCCAGGTTGGTGGCCATTTTGGGCGTTCAACGCCCATTTGTGTGCCATTTCTGGCGTTGAACGCCAGAACCATGCCTGTTCTGGCGTTCAGCGCCTAGAAGCTGCCCATTTTGGGCGTTCAGCGCCAGAACCATGCTCTGTTCTGGCGTTTGAACGCCAGGTAGATGCTCCTCCAGGGTGTGATTTTTCTTCTGCTGTTTTTGATTCCGTTTTCAATTTTTATATTTATTTTGTGACTCCACATGATCATGAACCTAAGAAAACATGAAAAACAATAAAAATAAGAATTAGATAAACATTGGGTTGCCTCCCAACAAGCGCTTCTTTAATGTCAATAGCTTGACAGTGGGCTCTCATGGAGCCTCACAGATGTGCAGAGCTTTGTTGAGACTCTCCAACACCAAACTTAGAGTTTGGATATGGGAGTTCAACACCAAACTTAGAGTTTGGTTGTGGCCTCCCAACACCAAACTTAGAGTTTGACTGTGGGGGCTCTGGTTGACTCTGCTTGGAGAGAAGCTTTTCCTGCTTCCTCTCCATGGTTGCAGAGGGAGATCCTTGAGTTTTAAACACAAGGGAGTTCTCATTCCATTGAAGGACTATTTCACCTCTGTCAACATCAATCACAGCTCTTGCTGTGGCCAGGAAAGGTCTTCCTAGGATGATGGATTCATCCTCTTCCTTTCCAGTATCCAGGATTATGAAATCAGTAGGTATGTAAAGGCCCTCAACCTTTACTAATACATCTTCTACTTGTCCATAAGCCTGTTTTCTTGAGCTGTCTGCCATCTCCAGTGAGATTTTAGCAGCTCGCACCCCATAGATTCCCAGTTTCTCTATTACAGAGAGGGGCATGAGGTTTATCCCTGAACCAAGGTCACACAGAGCCTTAAAGATCATGGTGCCTATGGTACAGGGTAGTATGAACTTTCCAGGATCCTGTCTCTTCTGAGGCAATGTCAGTTGATCCAGATCACTTAGTTCATTGATGAACAAGGGAGGTTCAACTTTCCAAGTATCATTGCCAAATAATTTGGCATTCAGCTTCATGATTGCACCAAGAAACTTGGCAGTTTGCTCTTCAGTAACATTCTCATTCTCTTCAGAAGAGGAATACTCATCAGAGCTCATGAAGGGCATAAGGAGGTTCAATGGAATCTCTATGGTCTCTAGATGAGCCTCAGAGTCCTTTGGTTCCTCAGAGGGAAGCTCCTTATTGACCACTGGACGTCCCAGGAGGTCTTCCTCCTTGGGATTCACGTCCTCTCCTCTCCTCTCAGGTTCGGCCATGGCGCTTATGTCAATGGCCTTGCACTCTCCTTTTGGGTTCTCTTCTGTATTGCTTGGGAGAGTACTAGGAGGGATTTCAGTGATCCTTTTACTCAGCTGGCCCACTTGTGCTTCCAAATTTCTAATGGAAGACCTTGTTTCATTCATGAAACTTACAGTGGCCTTAGATAGATCAGAGAGTAGATTTGCTAAATTAGAAGCATTTTGTTCAGAGTTCTCTGTCTGTTGCTGAGTGGATGATGGAAAAGGCTTGCTATTGCTAAACCTGTTTCTTCCACCATTATTAAAGCCTTGTTGGGGCTTTTGATCCTTCCATGAGAAATTTGGATGATTTCTCCATGTTGAGTTATAGGTGTTTCCATAAGGTTCACCTAAGTAATTTACCTCTGCTATTGCAGGGTTCTCAGGATCATAGGCTTCTTCTTCAGAAGATGCCTCTTGAGTACTGTTGGATGCAGCTTGCATTCCATGCAGACTCTGAGAGATCATATTGACTTGCTGAGTCAATATTTTATTCTGAGCCAATATGGCATTCAGAGTATCAACCTCAAGAACTCCCTTCTTCATAGGCGTCCCATTGCTTACAGGATTCCTTTCAGAAGTGTACATGAACTGGTTATTAGCAACCATGTCAATGAGTTCTTGAGCTTCTGCAGGCGTTTTCTTTAGGTGAATGGATCCACCTGCAGAAGTATCCAATGACATCTTTGATAACTCAGATAAACCATCATAGAATATATCCAGGATGGTCCATTCTGAAAGCATGTCAGAAGGACACTTTTTGGTCAACTGTTTGTATCTTTCCCAAGCTTCATAGAGGGATTCACCTTCTTTCTGTCTGAAGGTTTGAACATCAGCTCTAAGCTTGCTCAACTTTTGAGGAGGAAAGTACTTGGCTAAGAAAGCCGTGACCAGCTTATCCCAAGAGTTCAGGCTGTCTTTGGGTTGAGAATCCAACCATAATCTAGCTCTGTCTCTTACAGCAAAAGGGAAAAGCATGAGCCTGTAGACTTCAGGATCTATTCCATTAGTCTTAACAGTATCACATATCTGCAAGAATTCAGTTAAGAACTGAAAAGGATCTTCAGATGGAAGTCCATGAAACTTGCAGTTCTACTGCATCAGAGAAACTAATTGAGGTTTCAGCTCAAAGTTGTTTGCTCCAATGGCAGGGATGGAGATGCTTCTTCCATGTAAATTGGAATTAGGTGCAGTAAAGTCACCAAGCATCTTCCTTACATTATTATTATTTTCGGCTGCCATCTCCTCTGCCTGTTCGAAAATTTCTGAAAGGTTATCTCTGGATTGTTGTATTTTAGCTTCTCTTAATTTTCTCTTCAGAGTCCTTTCAGGTTCTGGATCTGCTTCCACAAGAATGTTCTTATCCTTGCTCCTGCTCATATGACAAGGAAGAATGGCCAGGAAAATGATAATAATAATAGAGATCCTTTATACCACAGTATAGGGATCCCTTTGTGAGTGGAAGAAAAGAGGAAGAGATAAAGAATGTGATGTAAAGGAAGAAATGCAACTGTACAAATGGAAGAGATGTGAGATGAGATGTTAGGATATGAATGAATAAATAGAATGAGATGGGGGAAGAATAATTTTCGAAAATTATTTTGAAAAAGGGTTAGTGATTTTTGAAAATTGGTTTTTGAAAATTGTTAGTTTTTTTTTTTTTCGAAAATTTTTTGAAATCAAAAATAAAAAATAAAATTAATTAGTTAATTAAAAAGAAATTTTTGAAAAAGGGGGAGATATTTTCGAAAATTAGAGAGAGAGAGAGAGTTAGTTAGGTAGTTGTGAAAAAGTTAAGAAACAAACAAAAAGTTAGTTAGTTAGTTGAAACAAATTTTTGAAAACCAATTTTGAAAAGATAGGTAGTTAGGAAGTTAGAAAAGATATTTTGAAAAGATATATATTTTTTTTTTGAAAAAGATAAGATAAAAAGATATTTTTGAAAAGATATGATTGAAATTAGTTTTTTTGAAAACGATTTGATTTTTAAAATCACAATTAATGACTTGATTCATAAGAAATCACAAGATATGATTCTAGAACTTAAAGTTTGAATCTTTCTTAACAAGCAAGTAACAAACTTCAAATTTTTGAATCAAAACATTAATTGTTTATGTTATTTTCGAAAATTATGATATAAAAATAAGAAAAAGATTTTTGAAAAATATTTTTGGAATTTTCGAAAATAACTAAGAATTTTGAAAAAGATTTGATTTTTGAAAAAGATTTTGAAAAAGATAAGATTTTCAAATTGAAAATTTGATTTGACTCATGAGAAACAACTTGATTTTAAAAATTTTTGAAAAAGTCAATCCAAATTTTCGAATTTGATGAGAGAAAAAGGGAAAGATATTTTTTTTTTATTTTTGAATTTTTATGATGCAAGAGAAAAACACCAAAAAGAAGCAATGCATGAAATTTTTAGATCAAAACATGTGATGCATGCAAGAATGCTATGAGTGTCAAGATGAACACCAAGAACACTATGAATGTCATGATGAACATCAAGAACATATTTTTGAAAAATTTTTAATGCAAAGAAAACATGCAAGACACCAAACTTAGAATTCTTTAATGCTTAGACACTAAGAATTCAAGAATGCATATGATAAACATGAAAAGACACAAAACAAAAAATCATCAAGATCAAACAAGAAGACTTACCAAGAACAACTTGAAGATCATGATGAACACTATGAATGCATGGAAATTTTCGAAAAAATGCAAGATGCATATGCAAGTGACACCAAACTTATGATATGACTCAAGACTCAAACAAGAAACACAAAATATTTTTGATTTTTATAATTTTCTAAATTTTTTTGTATTTTTTTTTTCGAAAATTAATTTGAAAAAGGAAAATAAGGGTTCCAAAATTTTTAATATGAATTCCAGGAATCTTGCCATGTTAGTCTAAAGCTTCAGTCCAGGAATTAGACATGGCTCACTAGCCAGCCAAGCTTTCAATGAAAGCTCCGGTCCAAAACACTAGACATGGCCAATGGTCAGCCAAGCTTCAGCAAACATATGAATGTAATTCATTCAATTTTAATCCAAAACCTCAGTCCAAAAGAATTTAGACATGGCTTTACAGCCAGCCAGGCTTTAGCATGCTTCATGAAACACTAGAATTCATTCTTAAAAATTTTGAATAAAATTTTTGAAAATATTTTTTTATATTATTTTCGAAAACAGATGAGAATACTTTAGAAATATATTTTTTTTTTTGAAAAATTTTTGAAAAGAAAACAAAAAGAAAATTACCTAATCTGAGCAACAAGATGAACCGTCAGTTGTCCATACTCGAACAATCCCCGGCAACGGCGCCAAAAACTTGGTGCTGTTGCCGGATCAAAAGGGAATCTGGCACTGATGTTACCGGACCAAAAGCTTGCCGAAAACTCAAACAATCCCCGGCAACGGCGCCAAAAACTTGGTGCATGAAATTGTGATTACACATTCATAATTTGTCACAACCTCGATACAACTAACCAGCAAGTGCACTGGGTCGTCCAAGTAATACCTTACGTGAGTAAGGGTCGAATCCCACGGAGATTGTTGGTATGAAGCAAGCTATGGTCACCTTGTAGATCTCAGTTAGGTAGATATAAATGGATAATGGTGTTTTCGAATATTATATAATAAGATAGGGATAGAGATACTTATGTAAATCATTGGTAGGAATTTCAGATAAGCGAATGGAGATGCTTTTCGTTCCTCTGAACCTCTGCTTTCCTGCTATCTTCATCCAATCAGTCTTACTCCTTTCCATGGCTGGCTTTATGTGATACATCACCACTGTCAATGGCTACTTTCGGTCATCTCACGGGAAAATGATCCAATGCCCTGTCACGGCACGGCTAATCGTCTGGAGGCATCACCCTTGTCAATGGCTTCATCTTATCCTCTCAGTGAATAATATGCTCACGCACCCTGTCACGGCACGGCTATTCATCTGTCGGTTCTCAATCATGCTGGAATAGGATTTACTATCCTTTTGCGTCTGTCACTAACGCCCTGCAATCGCGAGTTAGGAGCTCGTCACAATCATTCAATCATTGAATCCTACTCGGAATACCACAGACAAGGTTTAGACCTTCCGGATTCTCTTGAATGCCGCCATCATTCTAGCTTACGCCACGAAGATTCTGGTTAGGAGATCTAAGAGATACTCATTCTAGCTTAATTCATGTAGAACGGAAGTGTTTGTCAGGCACGCGTTCATAAGGGAGAAGGATGATGAGCGTCACACATAATCATCACCTTCATCACATTCTTGGGTACGAATGGATATCTTAGAAGAGAAATAAGAAGAATTGAATAGAAAACAGTAGTACTTTGCATTAATCTTTGAGGAACAGCAGAGCTTCACACCTTAATCTATAGAGTGTAGAAACTCTACCGTGAAAATACATAAGTGAAAGTCCAGGCATGGCCGAGATGGCCAGCCCCTCTGATCTAAGAACCAGACGTCCAAAGATGATCCTAAGATCCTAAGATGATCAAAAGATACCTAATACAATAGTAAAAGGTCCTATTTATAATAAACTAGTCACTAGGGTTTGCATGAGTAAGTAATTGATGCATAAATCCACTTCCGAGGCCCACTTGGTGTGTGTTTGGGCTGAGTTTAAGTGTAGCACGTGCAGAGGTCATTTGTGGAGTTGAAAGCCAGTTTCTGTGCCAGTTTGGGCGTTCAACTTTGGTTTTGGATCCTTTTCTGGCGCTGGACGCCAGATTTGGGCAGAAGGCTGGCGTTGAACGCCAGTTTACGTCGTCAATTCTTAGCCAAAGTATGGACTATTATATATTGCTGGAAAGCCCTGGATGTCTACTTTCCAACGCAATTGGAAGCGCGCCATTTCGAGTTCTGTAGCTCCAGAAAATCCACTTTGAGTGCAGGGAGGTCAGAATCCAACAGCATCAGCAGTCCTTTTTCAACCTCTGAATCTGATTTTTGCTCAATTCCTTCAATTTCAGCCAGAAAATACCTGAAATCACAGAAAAACACACAAACTCATAGTAAAGTCCAGAAATGTGAATTTATCATAAAAACTAATGAAAACATCCCTAAAAGTAACTAGATCCTACTAAAAACATACTAAAAACACTGTCAAAAAGCGTATAAATTATCCGCTCATCAGGAACCAAGAGGGTACCAGCAAAAAAAACAGCCAAATGACTTTGGGTGAATCCAAAACCTCTACATGGATGATGCTTATGCTAGGTATTAGGATATTTCTTCTACTAAGTATTAGAATGTTTCTTTTTCATACTAAATGGATGTTCTTTTATATATTTTATAAATTTTTTTATATACTAAGAATCGGGATTGTTGGAAGTTCCGTGATCCCCTCCCCTATTTTTCCAATGTATTATTCAAAATTTTAATTTGGGGTGAGAAGCAATTAATATCAAATATTATAAATTAAAAATAAATAAAATTAATTAAATATAATTATAAATTAAGTTGTTTATTTTTTGGCTGATCACCTCTTGGTTCCATGTACTTTTCCATTATATAATTAGCATTTTTGAAAGTGATTATACATTCGCTGTCCAACAAAAAAAAAGGACCTCATTTAATGAGTTTAGCATCATACAAAACGTAAAATTTATAAAATTAATTATAGAAAAGCATTGAATGCAAAAATAAAGTGTTTTTCATTAGAAATAATTACATATTAAACAATTTAAAGAAAAGGGTAAAGTATACTTTTTTATTCTTAAAGTTTGACAAAAATTTTAAAAATATCTCTAAGTTTTATTTTGTTTCAATTTTGTCCCAAAAGTTTTTGATTTGCATCAAATATATCCTCGATGGCTAAATTTTCAAAAAAATTTAAGACCAATCTAACAATAATGTATGAAAATTATGCTTGATTTGCTTGTATTGAGGGTTGTTCTTATGAAATTGTTGTTGAATTAGTCTTAAATTTTTTGAAAAATTAGCCGTTACGGATATATTTGATGCAAATCGAAAACTTTTAGGACAAAATTGAAACAAAATAAAACTTAGGGGTATTTTTAAAACTTTTATCAAACTTTAAGGACAAAAAATATATTTTACCCTAAAAAAATTAATGCGCATACAAAAATCAGTCTATAAATTAATTATTATATTTGTGTATAAATATATATAGTTTAATTTATTTTTAATGTATATTTTATATTGGTGACCAATTTTTTATGTATACATAACATGATTATAATTTTAAATATCATTTGATATAATTAACTTTATTTGACCATTTAATATGATTAAATTTTGCTTTTTTCCTTGTAAATGGAAAGTATTTTTATGGTTGATAGATATATAATTATTCGTATTTTTTTATCGATTTAAATTTTTAAAAAAAATAATTTTATGATAAATTATTAATATTTTTATAACCTAAAAATTTAAATTTTGATTCTTATTATTTGCAAAAAAAATTTTGGTCAAGTAGTTCCATAATCGTAATTAACCTAATAAATCTTTGCTTAAGTCTTGTTAAGAGGATAATTAGTCAATTTTTGTTAACAATTAATATATTTTATGAGAGACAGAAAAAACTTTGTTTCTCTCTCCACCATTAATAATTATATTAATTTAGTACTATTCTGATCTTATCAAAAAAGAAAAAGAAAAATTTTAGAAGGATTAAATATTCATTTTGAAATTTCGGTCCATATGAAATTGTATTTTTAGTTTTGATCTAGTAAAATTTAAAAGATACATATTTTAATTTTTACTTTTAGTTTGTTCCATTACTTACTAATGTGATAAGTTAAATGCTAATAATGTGTAACGTGTAACACTTAATTGAATAAACTAATAACAAATATTAAAATAAATATTTTTAAAATTTACTGGATACCAAAACTTAAGAGAGAAAAATTTATAACAACTAAAATTTAAAAAAATTGTGTCAGAATATATCACTAGACACTAGTTAGTTTTAGGAGTTTGGATTGAATTTTCAAAAGGAGTATTTATTTTTCCCCTCTTATTTAAGAGGACTTTTTTTTATTAGAAAACATAATTTTGTATTTGAATAGAAAATATAAGAAAGATTGTATTTAATACATATTAATTAATTAATATATTTTTTATTTTTATTTTTTAAAAGAGTAAGATATTTCTCACATAAAATAAAAGAGATTTTTTTTTCACTACAAGATTAATATTTATTTATTTGAGAAAATATTTTGGTAAAAATTTCTAAAAACTTTCACAATATATTTTATTTATATTTATGGCAATTTAAAAAATCTCCACTAATAATTAATTAAAATTAAATTTTGGAACAAAACCTAATTTTCTCAATTTTTCAAAATGTGAGTCTGAGTTAGCTATGAGAGAACCCTAAGTTTTTTATCGCCATTTTTGTCGTCATTCTCGCTGTCATTTTCGCCGCCGGCACCATCACTATTGCCGTGTTCGTTGTGGTAGAGAGCTTCTGGATCCACTACAACAGAAGCGGAAGTTAGCGGCAACAAATTTGGGGCAATTTGAAAAAATGCCGCTATCTAGTGATTTTGAGGGCAGTTGCTGCAACAGTTTAATTCTCCAGCCACCATATTGTTCGATTTATGGCAGATTTGGAACAAATTGCCGAAATTATTATCTATTCTAATATATTAGATAAAGAGAAAAAAAAACACAATCTTCGTTTTCATTTTCTTTGTTACATCTAGCGAAAATCTCCATTATTCTTCTTCTCCATCTTAGTCGAGAGATACCTAGGCTCCTTTTTTCTCCTTTTCTCGAATGGCGTCATCACGGCCTCCTCTGTCGAAATCGGCTGACCTGGACCTCAAAATCGTCTCAGCCAAGCACCTAAAAAATGTGAACTGGAAGAATGGCGTTCTCAAATCCTACGTCGTGTTCTGGGTCGGCCCCGATCGCCGATTGGCCAGTAAATCCAACAATTCCGACTCCACAAAACCCGTTTGGAGAAAAAAGTGTAAGAGCAGATGTGGAGGTATGGGATCAATTTTTACTCTTATTTCTGTAAAATACAACAATCTATAAGTATTTGATTTTATTGACACATGCAAATATTATGCTTCTTAGGTTGCTGATGGAGAAGGGTTACCTTTGGTTGTTAAGAAGTTGGCACTTGTGATCTCTACCCACAAGTGAGTGAATATTCTTCTTCCTCACATGATATTCCATTTTATAGCTCCGTTTCCTCTTATTTTGAAAGGTTTCTGCTCTTTCCCAATTTCCATCACACAACCCTTTCTTTGTGGGATTTTGAAAATGAATGATTGGCATGTTTATCCTGATTTATTGTACAGTATTTTTCACATGTTTTCTGAAGCCTACCGGCAGTTTTGTTGTGCTTCTATGCAGAAAGCTTGAATTTATTATGTAATGTGAGAAATTGAAATTGAGTTATTGAACAACTTAGTTTATAAGGATATAATTGTATAACATAAATGATTTCATTTGCTTTTATGATTGGGCAAATTGCAGGTTAATTTATCGGATCGATGTTAATGTGAAAGTGAGTAAGTGGTGTTCATTTCATATCAAACTGAAAAAAATAGAAATTTCAGATCATTTAAAATGCATTAACTTGACTTTTTATTATCTATCAACTTATTGTCAGCATGATGGGATATACATGTCATATACTTAATTTGATTTATACATGTTTTGCATTGATACGTAACTGTAATCAAATGCAACTATCTAGAGTATGGTTGATTATATTCTGATATACACTGACAAACCAGGAAAATAGCATCAGCAATCACTAAGATGCTGAAAAAAAGCTCAACTCCGATTCTGGAAACACATACACAAGCCTCCAAATCTCTATATGATTCTCTGATCGGAGCAAGAAGCATTGAAATTCTTCAAGAGAAAAAGTTACATTAAGAATGATGGGAACGATGGCGACGGTGATGTACCATTATTGGACGATAAAGCAAAGCGAATGAGGGAAATATGGTTTTATATGCACCATTATTAGAACTTATATGATCCTGTAGTGTTTTATAGGCATGCTTTGTTCGAGCAGGATGAAAAGTAATATTTTAGGGATGGAGGGAAATAAGGAGTATCTTCTTGAAAAAGTAAGTGTAACATTAAATTAATATTATTGATCATTAGCAAAAACAAAAAGAAGAATAGGAGGCTTGAGAGTTTATTAGAAATTAAGTAATCACATCTTTCTTTCTTTTTTCCTTAAAAAATCCAGATCATGTCTGTACAGTCTAGGAGTGACAGTGTTAACACTTCTTTATTTGAGAAGAGGGAGCACATTGAGAAATTGCATCGCACTTGTAATCTTCTTCGAAAAGTTCAGGTATTAAATAATGTTTATCAAGTTTATATATTATTGTAAGCATGATGATTTTATCTCTCGTGTAACTTATACTTTTCATGATTTCTATTTTGGTTTAGAGTTATATCATTTTGTTCCTCCCTTGTGGAATATAAAGGGGTGTTCCTTTTTATGGTTGTATTAATATGTTGTTTCTTGTTGAATTGTGGCTCTTGTCTTGTCTTTTTAAATAAATAATGGATAAATAATGTCAGAGACTCTTGGAGGCATCCAAAATGTCTGATAGAATGATATCTAAAGTGGAGAATGATAATATTCAAAAGCAGGTTGATGTGAACTCCATGTCAAAGAAAATTAAAATACTGAGGATCTAGCTGCTTAAGATATCAAAGACTCCTGAAATTAACAGGGAGAACATGTGTGAAGATATTATTAAAAATCAGGAGCTTATGAACCATACACATGGCAAACTTGAGGAGACACACTAATTCTTCACAACTTGCAATGGAAGTGAGAAAATGGTGCTTGAGAATTAAGTTCTTGTCACATTCCTTAGGCAACTGAAATCAAAGGCAAAAAATCTTGGAACAGAAAGAGATACCCTTAAGGAGTTGAGGACCCAGTCTAAGGAGTTCTTGGTGTAAACCCCGGTTAAATTAGTAGATAATTAGTCAATAAATTAATTTTTAATAAGGAGGATAAGAAATGTGAATATTATATTAAATTAGGATAGAGCTCATCGAAATGAGAATTTTGACACTAATTTCGAAGAAATCGGTCCAAGATTGGACCGAACGGGCCGAACCGGATTCGAACCGGGCCCGTGGGCCCAAACCAGCCCAAAAGGACATTAAATGAAACCCAAACATTTCCTCTTTCTCTCCATATACACGTTCCAGCGAGCAAAGGGAATGGGAGAACGAGAAAACGTTCCAACCCTTTACGGTGAATTCAAATTACCGTAACTTTCTGATCCGAGCTCCAATCGCCGCACCGTTTGCGGCCACGCGTTCACCGCGTCGAGCTCTACGTTTCTACCGGAACAATTTTACTGGTAACTTGTTTGATCACTTCCAGCTCTCTTTTCCCCCAATTTTCAAGTTTTTAATGGGAATGTTGAATTTCTTTGATTTCTGATGTTTTATGATCCAATTAGCTTGAGGAAAACGTTCACTCTTGCTTATGTGAAGCTTGGGTAAGGTGTAGATACGATAATTCTATTTTATTTTTATTGAATTTGAGCTTTGAGTATTAAATTGGATATATATGTGTTATGAATGTGTATTAGGTTGTGAATAAATAATTGGAGTTTGAAATTGTAAATACTGGAACTTGGAGGAAGCGGATTAGTTGAGTTTTGAGGGGCTGCCTTGGTTTTGAATAAATAGCTTTGGTCGTTACGTGGAAATCGGCCAAGGTATGGTTTAGGTTTCTTGCATTTAATATATAATGTTCTGTGAAAACTTAGGCTAGACGACCATAGGATAAGTTGGAATGCAGGTGTATGTTTAATATTTAGTAATTTGTCGATGAATATATTTGGTTGAAGTTTATTGGATAATTAGTTATTAATTTTGGATGGTGAATGTTGTTATGTTAATTTGGAGAGAATTATGGTTGAATGTTACTGTTGATGAACATGGTTGGTTTAGTGCTTGTTGATTAACTAATGATTTGGTGAATTATTGATTTGAGGTATTTTGTGTTAAAAGCCTAGGATTTGTGAACTATGATTCTTAGTTGAATTTTGGTTGTTGGATTTGAATATTGTATGAGTTTAATTGTTGATCTGAGGTAGATTTATTGTGGTGATTGTTATGATGATGAGGAAGGGTATGTTGAATTGAAAAGAATGCAGGTTTGGACCCGAAAAGGGTGGCAAAGTCCGAGTTTTAGAGGAGATGCTGTCGAAATTTTATAAAAATTAGAGATTTTGTTTATATGATTATCTAAAAAGATTTAGATTCAAAGGGTATATGGTTTGATTTAGAGTTATTAAGAAAATGAGCATATTTTAAGTTTGATTCATTTAGAAAAGAATGAATTATGTTTTGAATTAGAACTATTGATGGACGGAATGGAAGGTGTGATAATGAAGGATAAGGATTGAATATGATTGACGTATAATGATGAATGAGATGCGATTGAGAATGATGTGGATGTTGATGAATTATAATTGAATTATTTATATGGCTTATGAATTTGAATAATCTGAGATATGAGATTCCCTGGATTAAGTTTCGTGGCTTGCCACCACGTGTACCAGGTTGAAAACTCGATACTCGTTGACCCTACGACGTAAGTGTGACCGGGCACTATATAAATTCTCGGGAATGTTACCCCCATTGAGCAATATTGATTATTTGAGAAAAATCTATGCATAGACTCTTGGGGATGTACGTCGGGGGACAGTCTAAGGACAATTCAGACTTGTCGAGTTGGCTGGATAACCGACAGATGAGCCTCATCAGCCATAGGACAGGCATGCATCATATGCATATTACTTGAATTACTTGCTTGTTTATTAACTGGGTGTGTCTAAATGTACTTGCCATGTTAAATGTATATTTGTTATCTGCAATACTTGTAACCTTCTTGTGTTTGCCTTTGTCTGTTTAGTTGTCTGTGAAAATGCATGATGGAGTTGGAGGTATGGAGGAATGTCAGTATGGGATTTAGATTTAAGGTTAAGTTAAGTTAGGTTTAAATATCCTTAGTAAACCACCTTTTATGGCTTCTGTTTAATACTTTAAGCTTTATAATCTGAGTGTCGACGTTCTAGGATTGCCTTTGACATTCCCAGGACCTTATATATTATGTGTGTGGCACCTCTACCATACTGAGAACCTCCGGTTCTCATTCCATACTATGTTGTTATTTTTCAGATGCAGGTCGAGAGGCATCTCGTTAGGCGTCTGGACTCTTGAAGCAGAGTGGTTACAGGGTTATTTTGTTATGCTATGATGTATATATATGTACTTAGTTTTCTCTCCGCATAACTTGTTCTTTTGATCCTCCTAGAGGTTTATGGAGAGGCAAGATTGTGTATATGTACTTTTGGATTTTGGATATGTATGTATATATGTGTAAATATTCTCCGGCCAATCTTGACTTCGCAGGCTGAGTTAGGAGCTTGTTATTTTGTATCTTTGGCACTCTATTCCTACTTCTGTTATCATATGTTCTATAGTTATGGTTTCCTTAGCACGCAAGTTAACTCGTTCCTTGAGTGTTGTGCTTTTATTTCGCGATTTTTGTTTCCTCTATTCTTCAAGGCTCCTAGCATATTATAATTCTTCTGCTATTATATGTACTCATTTTATTTTAAAGGTCGTAATACCACACCACCTCTATTTTAGGACTTAAGCGTAAAGCTTAGTGTGGTAGGGTGTTACACTTGGCATAGCAAACGGATGTAAAAAATTTACTATGTTAAGCATTGAACTACAACTAGTTAAATATATCAATGATCAACTAAATTCTCAGGTTAGAATTGGAAAGCAATTGTTGTCTCAGAAGGAAAAAGAAATTATGAAAGCAACAGAGATGTTTAGTATAGCAAACCAATTGAGTCTCTATACCATAATTTAGATATCATTAAATCTCCTTGTATCCTAATAGCTGGTTATTTGATCATTTTTGATAAGCTTGGCACCAGTTAATATTAAAATATTTGATCAATATATTGTTTAAATGATCATTTCCAGGTTCAGAATTTGGTCTCTAGGAGCTACTTGTCGCATCGCCATCTCTGCCCGCGTCGTTGTCGTCGGTTCAGGCCTGCTGCTGGCCTGTCTTCTCTTCACCGGTGCGCACCCATTCCTATGGTGCAAGGTAAATATTCATGTGCTTACTTTTGTATTTATCCATGTCTGACGTATATAAAAGTTCTTTATTAGCAATAAGGAGCATATAGTAGTATATACATATATATATATATAAGTAAATCTCTTCACATTTGTTTGTTATATTCATGTAATTTAAACTTGAGATCTTGTTAGAAATTAAATGCAAACAAGAATAATGTTGCTATTTATATATATATTTGCCATGTATAATAGGAACCATATGGATCAGGTCCTACGTAAAGTGCATAATTTTCAAGATAGTTAAAATTGTGAACCTACTATAGTTAAAATTATGTTTCATATGTCAACTTAACATAGTTAAAATTGTGAATCTACTACTGAAAACAAATGAGTATCCCTTCACTTCTAAATGAATCCACCAAAAACAACTAACTATATGAAAAGATATATGAATATATATATATATATATATATATATATATATATATATATATATATATATATATATATAACAACTAACTAATATATATTGACTTCTTTTTTTATTCAATTAGCTTATGAATGTGCAACTTTAATACTCCTATATATTGTGTTCTGGTCTCATGCTACTATATAGAACTTTTTTTTCCTTCCCATTCTATGATATATGTGTGCATCCTAGCTATAAGTTATGAGCTATGGTTGATAGTTTTTGCATAATTTTGATACTTTTCACTTGCAATGCTGTTAGGCAAATATATTATGATTATTGAGATTAAGATAGCAAATTTTTAGTTTGTGAAGTAAATTCTAATTTTTAGTTTTTGAATCTTTGGATTACATTTAAAATTCAGATATTGTAAGGGATTACAATGTGTTAGGTTATATTCTCTATATGACTGTTTTGTCTTTTTCAATGGCAGGGTGAGGAATTGCCACCAGACATCGCTACAGGGATAAATTCTGTGGAAAGACCGAGTGAAAAATAGAATCCTAAAATTAGAATTATTTTGGTTTGAAGCAAATATTTTTTTGAATTTGACTATTCAGTTCTTAGCAAGAGATTTACTATGTTGATATTTTTATAAATATATTATTTTGTTTTTCAGTTAATTTTGTTGTTTTTGCCACAAGTTTAGATTCAATAGATGAAAAATATTAAGATTTATAGTATTAAAAAATACAAAAAGGGGGAAAATATATCTTTAAAATTAAACAAAAAAATCAGTGTTTTTTAAAAGAAAAATCCTTTTTTTTAATTTGTATTGAAATTAGCGGCGGTTTTATAACCGTCGCAAACAGTACTAAATTAACAAACGGTAATAACATTGCGGCGGTTCGTAACTGCCGGTAAAAAAATGGACTAAATCTTAATACTTGTATATTGCGGTGGTTTAAAACCGTCGCTAAATTAGTTGCTGCAAATACCGATTCAGCGGCGGTTATACCAGCAGTTGCTGGAAACCGCCGCAAAATCACTTCCCCGCGCCAATAACTAGGGCGGTCCAGCAAACTGCCAAAATTTGATTTTGCGGCGGTTTTTGGGGAAAAAACCGCCGCAAAGCAGCGCCTCTATTGTAGTGATCAAGCCACCTCTTATATCAACGCATTTTCAAATCTGTTCTTCTATACTGTTGTTGCTGCCACAATGGAGTTTTTGCCGCTATTGTTGCTACCGCCGTTTCCGTCACCACTGCCATTGTTGTTGCTGCCGTCATTTCTGCCGCCGTTGCCATGGTAGAACGCTTCTGGATTGAGCCACCTCCTCTGTCAACGCGTTTTCAGATCTATTCGCTCCCAAGCTTCTTCTTCGAAACAAGTTTCTCTCCCTCCATATTTCTCTTTCGAGCTGTTGCTGCTATTTCTTTTTTGCTATTAATTTGTTGATATCTCTTCCCTATTAATAAATGTCATTTTATTTTGAAGAATTTCATTTGTCTCTTTACGTTTCTCTGCATCTTTGTTATTTTGGATTTGATCATTTGCTATGATCATGATTCTCTATCTCTCTTTCTAATTGTGAATTATAATTACTTGATTAATTAATTGTTCTCTTATCCTATTAATTGACATTTTAATATGTTCTTAAAGATACAAATTAGTTTCCCATTTTTCAGAGTATACTGGTCCTTGCAAGTTGCAATATATACTATACTGGTTTATACTATATTGCTACTCTTTGATTTCAATTCTTAATATATTAATTTCTATTTTTTTATTTACAATATATAACATATAGAACACTACTTATATAATCAGAGCATACTCTTCTTATATATGCTCTGATTTGTTGTGTGTTTTTTCGTTTGTTCTATGCAGTACTAATTTTGGATTATTACTTCAAAAACATTATATTCAAACAGGCTGTGGTTCTGTGTCTGTCATGGTATACGGTGATCATGACAAACCAGCCTTGATCACTTATCCGGATTTAGCGCTAAATTATCCAATTCTCTTGTTTCAAAGTCTAATTAGTGTAGAAAAAATAGCATGCATGTTTCATTCTTAAAGACAGGAAAATAATCTTACAATAATTAAAAGAAAATAAATTTACCCCCCCTCTTTTCTCTCTCTCTTTATTTCCAAGGTTTCAAATTTATTCCATTATTAATTAGAGAGAGATAGCAAAGTTCCATTCCATCAGCTTTAATTCATGAGCATTGTTCATTCATTTTAGTACTCGGATTTAAGTTTCTTGAATGGAACTACCACAGCCCTTTATGATTATCATTAGTCATTACTAGTATTTCCAGCAACATTGCCCTGATTAGGCAATAATAACTCATCAATTAAGAAATCATCATCAATTCCAACAGTGAGGTCACCAAAATTGTCAAGATCACCAAAATCCACTGAATCATCGAAATCTCCAAACCCAAATAATTCTTCATTATTAGCTTTAGCCGGTGGAACCACCAACACGTTCTCATCACCAGCAGGAAACAGAACCGACCTGCAACTCTTATCTTCAAAGAACAATCCTCCAAAAAAATCATCATCCGGTTCATCATTAGGAACAACATCTTCTAAATTCTTCTGTTGTTACTCTGCATTAAATAATAGTTCATCTTACACACTGTTGTCAACTTCACAAGAAATAATCAGTGGTTGCACCGCCACTGCTGATGGCGGCACCGGCGGTGGCTGCGACGAAATTGACACTTTAGAGCGACGGGTTCTTATTATGCTGTTTCTAATTAACAGCCTTCAACTTGTCGTCAACATAGGTGAGAAAACGGTCCAACTCATCATCGCTAAAATCAGTTACAGGCCTATGTTCTAGGGGGTGTGCATGGGTCGGGTGAAACCGGGTTTGATGTGATACAGACTGGACCTGAAATATATATCGGGCCTATTTATTAGACTCGAACCCGACCCTAAATCTGATGAAACCTATATACTTTCGGGCCACGATTATACCGGATAAAAATCGGGTGAAAACCAGACCGTTAACATTACATTACCTTGATACCTTCTTATAAGCTAGCATGTGAAAATATCCAAATTTTCAAGACTCCAACCATTATTTGACATGATAAAATTCACTTAGAAAAATATAATAAGAAGTAAGAACCAACTCTTCTCTAAAATTAAAGCATAACCATAATCAATACTAATATTGTCTAATAATACAAAATATTTAAATCAATACAAATAACACAATATTATGAATTAGTCTAAAGTCTTATGCATTTTAAATATAAAACATTAACTTATAGTCTTATAATAACTAATAACACAAAATATTAAGGTTTACAATACTTAAATTCTACATAAGAATAGCCATCATCCATCACTAATAACACAAAATATTAATTGTGTATGATGACCGGGTCGAGTTCGAGTGACCCGAGCCATAGCTCAGACCCGACCCGAAATAATGACAGGGTCTATTTTTGAGACTCTTACCCGACTCTAAACTCGGTAAAATCACACCAAATTAGCCCCTAAAGTGTTCAGGGCTGGACCGGATTTTCAGGTCGGGCCGGGCCATGCACCCCTACTATGTTCGTTATAGATTTAATGCATGAAGATGTCCATCTCTTTCTGATTGTTAAGTTTCTTGAGCTTCTCAAGTTGCTTCTCCATCCAAATCACCTTCTGTTGCCTGTACTCCTGATGAGTTGCCATTCTGCTCAACTGCTTCGGCTTTGGAATCTCCTCGAACTTCTTCACAATCACTTTAGCCTCCTCCACCGACGGCCACACCGTAGGACTCTTGTCCCCTGAACATGTTAGTTTATCTCACACATATAATCATTTATGTGTCAATAGTGTTATTTGTTGTAGGCATTTGGCCAGCAATAATTTACATTCATATTTATAAGATTTTTGCACATAAAAATAAATAATTTGTACTTATATTTATCAAAATTTATACATATAAATTAGTAAAATTTATTCGTTAAAGATAATTTAATATTTATATTAGTCAAATAATGACAAAAATATTAAAGGAAGTTCTATGGTATGGATTCAATATATTATCCACATATGTGGATTCTATGTGGAGGAGTTCACAATAAAATACGTTTGTGAGAGTTTAGTTGTGACAAGATACTCTTGCATCATGCATGCTGACAGCTACAAAAACGCTGCAGAAGTTGTCTCTTAATTTAACTATCATTAGGATGTAAATGAAAAAGTAATCTGTTTTTTTGTGTATAATTTTTTTTTTTAGATTCTTATAGTTGAGGTCTTTTTATTGGGTTGGGTTAAGAGGTTTGAGTGATAATGCATTTTTTTTTGTTTTTCATATATATTAAGATATATTTGCCTAAAAAACCTATACCCAATTCAGATTGTCCATAAGAAATGTTTTTAAAGAACAAAAAAGAAGTTTAAAAAGATTTTAATCTGTGACAAAAAAAAAGAAATTAATGTTGATAGAAGAAAAAAAGGTAAAAAAGGTCTCTCACACATATGGATAATATATTGAATCCACACCATAGAACTTTTTAAATATTAAAGATCGCTGACCCTTAAAAATTTCTTTCTTTCTTATGGGCTTAACTTTTTGAAGAATAGGGTTGAAATGATTTGTTACGATCTAAATCTAGGTTCAAATTGAAATTGAAATTGTACCTACCAAAGATGGCAATACAAGCCTGAATGTCACAAAGGATGGCAATCTGCTCCAACTTTTTCAACAACCCGGCACATCTCTTCTTAAATGTAGCTTTCCTTGAACTCATATCATTTATCAGTTGTAGTTTTATCTTCCTCTTTATTTTCGGAATTTCATCATCATTGTTGTTGTTGGCTTGGATCGCTGCTGTAGCGACCCTCAATTTTAAAAATATAAATATAAATAAGTTATAATTTATTTTATAAAATTAGAATTTTTTATTTTTAGAAAATTATTTTTATTATTAGTAATTGAACTAATTTTATAATAATTTGAATTTAATCAAATCTATATTATTATTATTATTATTATTATTATTATTATTATTATTATTATAAACATTGGATATAATTTTTATGAGTATTATATGTATTATAAGTTTATATGATTTTACTCCCTAGTATTATAAATTTACTGTTGTTATTATAATTACTACATTACTATTATTATTACTATTATACGTTTATTATTATTATTATTACTACTACATAATTATTATTACTATCACTAGTATTATTATTACTATTATTAATCGTAAAGCATGAAAGTAAAAGGCAATTTATATTTTGCATTAAGTTACGTATATATTATTATTATCATTATATATTAGATTGTGTATATATATATATATATCATAAGGCTTATAATAATAAAGAAAACCAAGGCGGTGGCTTATAGGCTTCCTTAAGCCATACGCACACACATATATATATATTGTGTGAATATCGTAAGAGAACGATAAAAAGGAAAAAAAAAAAAGGAAGAGCGTAGCCGAGAGAGAATAAAAAAAAAAAACCTAAACTCTACCAAACTTCTAGTTTCGATTTCTTGCAATCCGTAACTCCAATCAAAAATCTAACCCGATAAAAGTATTTGTATCGTCTTCCTCTACACGTTGGCACCATTTTTTATCGGTGAAAATTGACGGTGACGTAACTTCTCTACTCTTTGAGTTTGGCCAACGAAAGATTTAGGAGGCACAGACAATTCTGGACGTTTTCTTCTTCGATAGCTCGGTCAGAAAGCTTCTCCAGAGCTTTGAATATTTTGATTCCGTACGAAGGTATGGTTTTGGTTTCTTGTAGTTAATGTTTAATGTCACGTGAAAACTTAGGCTAGAAGACCTTAAGATAGGAATGAAATGAATGAATAAATGATGGATTGTGTATATGGTATAAAATGTGAGGTTTAGCTATTGTCAATAATTTGCTGTTGAAGTTGGTCAGTTTTGGAAAAAGATTTAATATTGGTATTTGTTTGATTTTGAAATAATTTGTTACTGAAAACGATTTGAAGGACTGAGAGGTGTTTGATTTGATAGTTGGGACCCTTGAAGGGTGGCAGAAATTCGAGTTTTAAAGGAGATACTGCCAAAGTTTCTATAAGAATTAGAGTTTTGATTTGAGGTGTTATTCTAAAAAGGAAAGAGATTATCATGTAGCTTGTGTATTTGAGACTATTTGTTGACCCTCTGTCGCAAGATGTGACCGGGCACTCTAACTCCCCGGATTCCCCATGGGCATGCATATAGATATGAACATGGAATATTATTGAGCTTGGAGTTTAACTCCATGGAATACTATATTATTGAGCTTGGAGTGTGACTCCATGGAATATTATATTTGAGCTTGGAGTTTAACTCCATGGAATACTATTTTGCTTGGGGATGCGCGCACAGAGGGACTGTCCAATGGTTAACTACCAGGACGTGTCGGGTTGGCTGTATAACCGACAGATGAGACTCATCAGCCATAGGACATGCATACATCATATGCATTTGTTTGCTTTGTTTGAGTGTGCATTGTCTTAGCTTGCTTAACTGTTAAATTCTACTTATCTGCTACTTGTTCTACTTGTTGTAAATGCTTCTCTATTTGTGTTTTTCTTGTCTGTAATGTTGGTCTATGCAACTAAGAGGCCCCTTGTCTGGCGGAGGAATGACGAGGATTGTTCCACCAGAGATTCGGAGAACTGGAGGAGTCAGAAAGTGAAGTATTAAGTTAAAGTCAGATTCAGAACTAGAATACCTCAGATAACTTACCTAACTGTTGGTTTAGTTTATTTTTCCTTAAGAATGATTCTGAGTGTCGGAATTTTAGGAATGCCTCTGGCTCTCCCGAGACCTTTTACATTAACTATGCAGGCACCTTTACCATACTGAGAACCTCCGGTTCTCATCCCATACTATGTTGTTGTTTTTCAGATGCAGGTCAAGAGACACCTCGTTGAGCGTCTGGGTATTCTCCTTACAAGCGAAGAACTACCTTTTTGACTGTCATATTTTGATTTTGGGCTATGTATACATGTTTATAGAATCTCCACATGTACATTTTGTGTTTTGTCCCTCCTAGAGGTCGACTTGGAGATACAGGGGTTTACTTCGTGGTTTGACTTTTATTTTGGGTTGTATATATATAATCATATACTTTGGCCGGCCTTAGCTTCGCAGGTCAAGTCTGGAGCTTGCTATCTAAGTTTTGGAACTCTGATATGTATATATGTTTTCAGCTTCCTTTTGATTTTTCCTGTCCGTTTTACATATATCCATGCGAGTGTGACACGATTTCCTGTTTATCGGTTTTGATTAGCTTATCCTTCAAGGCTCCTAGATATGACTTCATCCAACTATATCTATGTACATATCCTTTTCTTTTAGAAGTCATAATACCTTGCCACCTCTGCTTTACGACTTAAGCGTAAGGCCCTGTGTGGTAGGGTGTTACAGCTGCCATCTCATGCTGCCTTGCTAGCTCTGCAAATGACACCCTCCTTTCTCGGGAAGTAGAAAACAGGTTAAGATAGTTGTTATCCATCATGCAATGCTGAAAAACTAACACAAATGGTGTGTGTATGTATTTATGTTTTTCATAGTGGTGTTCTCCCCACATTGATCTATTTATAGAGGTAATAAATTCTAATTTTCTCTTTCTTTCTTATTGGCATTAACAGCATAGTTGACACAGCATTCTCTCGGATAATATTCTAAAATCTGAAAAATAAATATTTTGTTCAAGAAATTCTAAGAGTCATATTTAAATTTAAAATATGTTATACATATTTTGTGGGTTGGTACATTTTTCTTTTTGACTTTTAGAAGATTTTTTAATATTAGAAAAAATTTTAATGCTAAAAAAATTGTTCTATATTTTCTTTTAGAATTTGGTTAATTTGCATTTAAAGTGTATAATAATATTTTTTTTTTATGTTTTTAAAATGTGCTTTTAAAACTCATGATAGTAAATTTTTTTTTTTTATGATTATACAAGAGGAGTGATATATGTATTTTTTCTCTTCAAATTTAAAAGTGATTAGATGCTGCATAATTCAAATATTTAAAGTTATATGAAATTGGTTAAGGTACTAAATAGAAAGGCTAACTATACATTCAGAAATTAACTGCCTTTGGATGAATGCAAATTGAACTTTTTCCAAAATCTTTTGTATCTTCTAGTTGTTAGTTGTTGGTTGACTTCTGATTATATAACTAGCATTTTTGGGAGTGATTATAAATTTGCTGTCCAACAAAACAAAAAGACCTCATTTAATGAGTCTAGCATCGTATAAAACGTGAAATTTATAAAATTAATTATCAAAAAGCATTGAATGCAAAAATAAAGTGTTTTTCATTAGAAATAATTATATATAAAATAATTTAAAAAAAATTAATGCGCATACAAAAAATCAGTCTATAAATTGATTTCTATATTTGTGTATAAATATATATATAGTTAATTTATTTTAATGTATATTTTATAGTGATGACTAATTTTTTATATATACATAACATGATTATAATTATAAATATAATTTGATATAATTAACTTTGTTTGACCATTTAATACGATTAAATTTTGCTTTTTTCCTTGTAAATAGAAAGTATTTTTACAGTTGATAGATATATAATTATTTGTATTTTTTTATTGATTTAAATTTTAAAAAAAGTAATTTTATGATAAATTAATATTTTTATAACAAAAAAAATTAAAATTTAATTCTTATTATTTGCAAAAAAAAATTTGGGCCAGTAGCTCCATAATCGTAGTTAACCCAATAAATCTTTAATTATAAGTCTTGTCAAGAGGATAATTAGTCAATTTTTGTTAACAATTAATATATTTTATGAGAGACAAAAAGAAGCTTTGTTTCTCTCTCAACCATTAATAATTATGTTAATTTAGTACTATTCTTAACAAAAAAGAAAGAAAAAAAATTTAAGAAGAATTAAATATTCATTTTGAAATTTTGGTCCCTATAAAATTGTATTTTTGGTTTTGATCTAGTAAAATTTAAACGATACATATTTTAATTTTTACTTTTAATTTGCTCCATTACTTACTAATGTGATAAGTTAAATGCTAATAATGTGTGACGTGTAACACTTAATTGAATAAACTAATAACAAAGATTAAAATAAATATTTTTAAAATTTACTGGATACCAAAACTTAAGGAAAAAAATTTATAACTAAAATTTTAAAAAATTGTGTCAGAATATATCACTAAACACTAATTAGTTTTAGAAGTTTGGATTAGATTTTCAAAAGGAGTATTTATTTTTCCCCTCTTATTTAAGAGGACTTTTTTTTATTAGAAAACATAATTTTGTATTTGAATAGAAAATAAATACAAGAAAGATTGTATTTAATAGATATTAATTAATTAATATATTTTTTATTTTTGCTTTTTAAAAGAGTAAGATATTTTTCACATAAAATAAAAGAGATTTTTTTCTTTTTTAATTTTTTTTATAAGATTTGTATTAAAAATACTTTTAAAACAATTAATTACGTGTATATAAAAAAACAATTACTAAATATTATGTACATATACATATATTATTATTTCAAACATTTTAAGTATATGTTTTACATGCTAATATATATTTTAAACAAATGATTAATTTGATAACTATTCTGATGGTTACGTAAAATTGGGTTGTTTTTTAATTTGAACGTAAGGTCCAAACTCTTTTTGAGGTATGTAAACCCCCGAATTTTTAGAAAATAAATAATGAATTATTTATAATTATATATATGATTTTCTTTTTAGAAAGATTATGAAACTTCATGTTTTAAATTAATTTGGTTTTATATAAATTTCAATTATAATTAGATACTTTTGATTTACTGAAATTAATGGTTCTTGCTAAATTAAAATTCAAAGTTTTAGTAATTGGAAATAAAAGAGAATTTTGTATATAATTTAAATTAAATAATTAAAAATTTTGATTAATATTATTTATTTATCTCTAAATTATAAATTAGAGTATTTAATTAAAAATAATTTATAATTTAAAAATAAAATAGTATTTTTAAAATTAATTATTATATTAATTAAATTTGGTTTTAAATTAAAACTCTACTCAAATCCTAAATTCTCAATTCTAAACCCTAATGCCTAATCCACTAATCCTAATCCTAATTTCTAAAACACCCACACATGTATACCCCTCCAACCACCTGTTCATTCTTCAATATGCCACAATTTACTCTTTCTCACCGCCACACCGCTTCTCTTTTCTTCTAAAATGCTACCATATAGCAATAGAAATAAAAAGCAAGAAAGAAAAGAGAGAGATCTGAGAGTGAAGCTGTGACAGGGAAGGGAGAAGAGGAGAGGGAGGAGCTGCGCCACCACTGCGGGCCTTGGGCTCGCCGTTCATGCCCGTCACATTGTCGCCCAGCTGCGTCCAACCCACTGCCAGTAGCCGCCATCGTCGCCAACAACAGAGGAGAGAGAAAGAGGCGAACGCGAGGAGAGAGAGAGAGAAGCCGTGCCAGCCCCTTGCTGCCGTGCCGCATCGTTGTCCAAGGGAGGAGGAAGGCCGCGCAGCTATTGCGAAGCCACCGTCTCCGTTAGTTGCTCAGCCTTGTCTCTGATTTTGGTTCCCCTTTTGTGTGCCGAAGTCGCTGCTGCCGTGATGGTGGCCGTGGGGTTGCATGTGCTTAAACAAAGCTGTTACTGCTGCTGCTCCATTCCTCTGTTCTTTTCAAGTTTTAGTAAGTTGTCCTTGTTCCCAAACCCTCATTATTACCATTCTGCTTCCATGGTTGATTGAGAATGTTGAGATGTTAATATGTTAGGGTTATGCCAATACCACTACAAATTTTTCGATGGCATTGCTATTAATGATTCGGTTTAAAGCTGTTGCTGCTGCTGCTGCTGCGAGTTAGAACGAAGTTGGAGTCACGCCTAACCTTGTGGGTTTCGACTAACTGAGGTAGGGGATTTGTTTTAAAAGTAAGGGTTTTAACTTATGAATGCTACTAAAATTAAAAGAGTAACTGCAAATGGTTTCTGGTTGCTTTGTGTGAATAATTGACGGAATTGAGTTGAATTATAACTGTAGTTGGTGATTGATTTGATGATTGTGCGTACTGAATGTTGTAAGGGATAGAATAAATGGTGTTACTTTTGTTGCTGAGCTTGCTGGTGTGAATTGATGAGTTATTATGTGTTTGAATGATGATGAGTGTATATGAAAAATTATGCTTGGCATAGTGTAGAAAAGAAAAGGTTTGATGATGCTTAAGTACTTGACATCGTGTGAATTATTGATTCTGGATTCTTGGGCTGTGTTGGTAATGAAGACAATTTTGAATAACTGGAAAGAGGTTAAACGTGTGATTTTGGAAGGGTTATAAGTTCAAATGTGGTTTTTGATAAGTAAGGTTGAAAATGCTTAAGGCAGAATTTCTGCATACATGACAGTAGAAAGAATCAATTTCTGGGAGCATCCCATGTCATATATTTGAATGAAACTATTTTTACATGAAACTTTAATGTGTTTTGAGCATCTCATAAAAAATTCAGAATTTATTAATAAGTGGTTTGGGAGAAATGAATTTTTGAAGATTGATGGT
The DNA here is from genome assembly GCF_059453495.1 of Arachis ipaensis. Taxonomy (NCBI): domain Eukaryota; kingdom Viridiplantae; phylum Streptophyta; class Magnoliopsida; order Fabales; family Fabaceae; genus Arachis; species Arachis ipaensis. Next base: position 11,740,871 of record NC_142440.1, read on the forward strand.
TTCTGCAGAAAATTCTGTTTCTTTACTGCAGAAGCACCAACTTCCAACTCCCTTAACTTTCAATTCTGGTAAGTATTTGAGCTGAAACCAATGGCATTTTCAATCTTCCTGTGTCCACAATCTTCATTTTAAATTTCATGTCGATACCCTACTTAACCAAGTAGATATGTTGAAAAGAGTATGGGTAGCTCACTGAATTTTGGAAATCGAATTCTAAAAGGCATGGCTGTGTTTCTCACTTCATAACTTTTTCATATGACATGGTATTAATCTGGAATTTGATTCAATGAAAAGCTAAAAGAGTCTTGTTTGAGGTCGTGAATTTTGAAAGGCAATGGGTGAAAATTGGATTTTTAAGGAATTTATCAAACTTACTACTTCCTGCTATTTTTCTGCATTTTCTTAGAAAACAATAACAGAATTTTAAGAGAGATGGTACAAATTTTAATTGTAACCAAATTACCTCAACACCAAGTTTTGCTTTTAAACCAGTAGTACTATAACAACTAGGAAGGGTTTAAAGTTAATTGGTGATGCGGAGGTATGTATAGTTAAGCGGTGATGCGGAGGCATGTTTAATAATATGGTGATGTGAAGGTATGAGTATGTAATTGGTGATGTGGAGGTATAATAAAATGAAAGAAAATGAAAAGTCATGAATGAAATAAATAAATGAGAATTGTATGTTAAACGGGCCCTGTGCCAAACTGCTAATGCGAAATTGCTCGCCTAACGGATAGCTTGAGATTGCTAATGCGGGAATGTTCGCCTAATTGATAGCACTGTTCCTTACTGTGATACACATTGAACTGTTATTATAATGAGGTCTAATTGACACGGGTAACCGTGATGCCAAGGTGTCTAATTGACACAATAAAGGGACCATATTCAAGGTTGACTCCGAGTAACGTCGGGTTGCGGGTAGACAACCGACGCATGAGCTCATGGCCTGCGCTAGGAACAGGCATGCATCATCTTGTTTGCGCATTTACATTTGATTGTGTTTGTTTTATTTTATTTATTTGTGTTTGTGCTGTTGTTTTGGTGATATGCTTACGTGCTTTATGGATATTTTACTTGTTTGTGTTGTGGTCTTAATAATGTATTTAGGAATGATGTTTATGGATAAGGAATTGTTAATGTGATTGGAATTTTGTTTAATTAACGTGAATTAAGGGAAGGAACTTGAAACTATTTTAAGTGAAATTGTTTTTATGATATGAATTAGCTATTTGTATTTACTCTGTTTAGTACGGCATTCCTATTCCCTACTGAGAACTAGTGGTTTGTTCTCACCCCAAAATCTTCCACCCTTTCAGTGACAGGCTCGGAGACTCAGTTTGAAGCCGCGGGCGATTAGGAGTTTTATTTAAGTTAAGTTTATGTGTCGAGTTATTTTCATAGAATTCCCTCGCCTTTGTTATTTAAGATTTTATTTTATACCGAGGGATAGGAATTGTATCTGAATTTCTTTTGAATTTTTTTGTATAATATTTATCATTATTACTAATTAAGTGATTACTATTACCTGTGTGTTCTTTGATGAATGATTTTGATTAATGAGAAACAATATTTTCCGGCATTTTCTTAAAAATCGAAACGCGGTATCAAACTAAAGGCTCAATATTAAATAGTAAATAAGGAAAACAGGTCAGTAATGCCTTGCTTTTGGTACGATCATGACGTGCTGAAAGTTAGGGTGTTACAAGGTAGCGTCTGATTTTTGTAAGTATCGAGGTGGGGAGTGACACCTGCAAGGAACTCCGATGCCTAATTTAGCAAAGATTTTAGACAAGTTTTTTTTTTTGCAGAATTTCTAACCACAATTTACCGACAAGTGCATCGGGTCGTACCAAGTAATAAACTCAGGTGAGTGAGTGTTGATCCCACGAGAATTAATGGACTAAGCAAGAAATGATTGATTACTTGTTCTAGTTAGACAAGTTGAAACAAGAGTTGTAAATATCAAAAAGCATGAAAGACAGTAAATTAAGGAAAGCAAACAGTGAATGGTTGAGAAAATAGAATGAGAATGGAGTTAAGGTTTTAGAGATATTTAAATATCCGAATTAATATTTAATGTCAACTACCTTGATCATGCAATGATTTAGTTTACGGCAAATCCCAAGTGATTGAATTCCTATTCTTAGGCAATGCAATCTCCTCTAATCCGACCAACCGTTAATTCCTTGATCACTCAATTGTACTAGAGGGTTAATTTTAAATTTTGATTTATAAACCATACAAACCCTAAGAATCCAAAAATGATGCAGTTATATGTCACGTACCACATTAAACCCAGATAATTAAGGAGTTGTGAGAAATTGGTTTCAAGCTGTAATTCTAATAATATAGTTTTTTCAAGATTCAACAGAATTCAAGTTAGATTAGAGTTATTTCTCAATAATTACTTATCCGTAGGATGAGGAACGAAACCAATTTTGAAACAATAATCAATGCATTAATGAAGAGTAGAAGAACAAATCATTATTAATCCATCAAAATAAACAAAGCTCCTAACCTTAACAATGGAGGTTTAGTTGCTCATGGTGTAGAGAAAATCCTAGCAGAGAAAAGTGTAAAATTGCGGAATCAAAATTAGGAGAAGAGAGATCCCTGCATGGGCAGTTCTCAATCCTATTTATAGTCCTAATTAAAATTGATTTAAAACTTAAATAAAAACCTAACAAATCTTTTCAAATAGTTATTTGATTTGAAATCAAATCATTAAGCCTTCTGTTGATTCCTTGCAAACGTATGGTTCCCCTTGTGATCCGCGCTATCGGTGCTAAACGTCGGTGACTGGGAATTCAGCGCCAGCCATCCAATGAGCCTTGCACGCAAAATAAGGGCCTCGGCGCTAAACGCCAGTGAGTGGTGTAACACCCCGTTACCTTAAACCTTACCTCTAGTCATAAAGCGAAGGATAACAAAGCGTCACAATAGTTCTTAAAACTCATACAGTAATAAATATAGAAGAAAATAGTAATACTAGAAGCCCGATGAAGGAATAAAAGCTTAAAGTCGCATAAAGCGGGATTACGAAACGCGAAGCGTTCACACACGTTAACTAACTCATATCATCTATTAGCTGTAGTTTCACCCTCCTCTTCAATTTCGGGATTTCATCATCATTGTTGTTGTTGGCTTGGATCGCTGCCATCTCATGCTGCCTTGTTAGCTCTGCAAATGACACCCTTCTTTCTCGGAGAATGCAAAACAGGTTAGGATGTTTGTTATCCATCATGTAATGCTGCAAAAACTAACACAAATGGTGTGTATGTATGTATGTATGTGTGTATGTATGATGTTTTTCATGGTGGTGTTCTCCCCATACTGATCTATTTATAGAAGTAAGAAATTCTCATTTTCTCTTTCTTTTTTATTGGTATTAACAACATCATTGATATAGTATTCTTTCTGATAATATTCTAGAATCTGAAAAATAAATTTTGTTCAGAAAATTCTGGGAGTCACATTCAAATTTGAGATACGTTATACGTATTTTGTAGGTTGGTACATTCTCTTCGATGCATTCCCTGCCTAGTTGCATTTCTCTCTTTTATGTGACCAATCTTATCATTCTTTTTTTCTTTCTGGAACTGTGGTATGTGTTACCAACTAAGATTGGAAATTTTTTTGTCTTAATCAAAATGAATTAGAAAGTATTATTAAAGCGGGCTAAAAAAATTTAGCTTTTACCAAAAAACAAAGTGGCACGTGGACTGACCCTAGGCTCTTTGGCTTTACAGTACTTTTGGCCCTATGAACTTTTTAAATAGTTAGCCCTGCGGGTTATAGGGCCATTTTTTATCTTGGCTCTATAAGGCAGGTCAAAGCCCTATAGGGCCAGCCTAATTGACAGTGATACATACAGTCAAGTCCATCAGTTTCCATCTCTGTTCTACAAAGTACAGTGAGGTAGAGCTATCACTTCAAGCCATCGTATAGGAAGGTATGGATGACAAAACAAAAGGCAATTGCGCAAATATAGGGTGATTGGGAGGAGTCGTACAACAGCGTGCCACGGATGCTCTAAGCATTGTAGAGTTGTTGTCCAGGCATGTTATGTGACTTGAGTACTATGCCATACTATGATGGACACTTGATGGTTCCAGACTGCAGTTAGTTTGACAAGGTTTTCTGGTCGTACCCTCCATGCATTGAAGCGTTCAAGCATTGCAAGCCCTTTGTCTCAGTAGATGGCATGCACTTGTACGACAAGTATGGAGGGGCATTGCTAATTGTAGTTGTCCAAGATGGTAACAGCAATATCCTACCTGTGGCTTTTGTCATTGTTGAGTCTGAGAGTATGGAGTCATGATCGTTCTTTCTATCTAATCTGAGGTGCCATGTCATATTGCATGAAGGGCTTCTCATTATATCTGATAGATCCCAAGCAATCAAGGCTGCGCTTAGAGCGGATGATAGCCTATGGAAGTCTCCTAGTGCGTTTCATGCATATTGTGTCAGACTGTCAGGCACATGACTGCGAACTTCATGTCCCGGTTCAAGTCAGCTGAGGGCAAGCGATATCTCATTAATGCTGCCTACAGTCCTAGCAGTGTTGGCTATGAATGGTACATGGATGCTCTGAGGACCTTATTGCGTGAGATGGCTGATTGGATCGGGAGATTTAAGTAGGAAATATGGCTGCAACATTGTGATGGTGGACGTCGGTTTGGTCACATGACAATGAACCTTTCCAAGTGCATCAACGCAGTGCTGAAGGGAACAAGGTATCTACCCATTTCAGCTATAGTGAGATGTACCTACGAGAGTCAAGAGGTTGCAGCAGTTGTTCGTCCGTAAGAGTAGGGAAGCGCATGCTTAGATGGACGCAGGTAACCGGTTTTCACAGTGGCTGCTGGCTGCGGTTAAGAAGAATAGCCAAGGAATCCAAAAGATGCGTGTTACACATTGCGACAGGAGGACTTCGGTATTTGTGGTTGAAGAGTTGGAGCCGTTTGAGGGGTGGAATGAGGGTTCATTCTGTGTCTGATTAAGGGAAGGGACATGTTGGCAACTTGGCATTAACAACATCGTTGACACAACATTCTCTCTGATAATATTCCAGAATCTGAAAAATAAATGTTTTGTTCAGGAAATTCTGGGAGTCACATTCAAATTTGAGATACGTTATATGTATTTTATGGGTTGATACATTTTTCTTTTTGACTATTAAAGCATGTTAGAAGATGTTTTAATATCAGAGAGAGAATTTTAATGCTAAAGAACAAAATTGTCCTATATTTTTTTTTAGAATTTAGTTAATTTGTATTTAAAGTGTATAATAATATATTTTTAAAAAATATAAAAATTTTATATTTTAATCATTTTTATTTTTTTGTTTTTAAAATATGCCTTTAAAACTCATGATAGTAAGATTTTTTTTTATGATTATACATACAAGAGGAGTGGTATATGTATTTTTTTCTCTTGAAATTTAAAAGTGATTAGATGATGCATAATTCAAATATTTAAATTTATATAAAATTGGTTAAGGTAATAAATAGAAAGGCTAACTATACATTCAGAAGTTAACTAACAACTCAGAATTGCCTTTAGGTGAATGCAAATTGAACTTTTCCCAAAATCTTTGGCTATCTTGTATTCATTCGTGTAGTTGTTAGTTGTTGGTTGACTTCTAATCATATAATTAATATTTTCGGGAGTGATTATACACTTACTGTCAAACAAAAAAAAAAGCATCATGTAATGAGTTTAGCATAGTATAAAACGTAAAATTTATAAAATTAATTATAGAAAAGCATTGAATGCAAAACTAACGTGTTTTTCATTAGAAATAATTACATATTAAACAATTTAAAAAAAACTAACGCACATACAAAAAATCAGCCTATAAATTAATTACTATATTTATGTATAAATATATATAGTTTAATTTATTTTTAATATATATTTTATATATAACAATAACTAATTTTTTATGTATACATAACATGATTGTAATTTTAAATATAATTTGATATAATTAATTTTGTTTGATCATTTAATATGATTAAATTGTACTTTTTCCCTTGTAAATTGAAAGTATTTTTGTGGTTGATAGATATATAATCATTCGTATTTTTTTTTTATCGATTTAAACTTTTAAAAAAAAAGTAATTTTATGATAAATTATTAATATTTTTATAACCTAAAAATTAAAAATTTCATTCTTATTATTTGCATAACTTGAATAACTAAGGTTAACATTTAGAGCTCTAAATATATATTTATAGAAAATAAATATTATTATGTACTCTAATATATTATGTATCATTTTAAAAGAGGTTAATATTTTAATTAAAACACAAAACACGTGAAAATAAATATTCGTACACTAAATACTTTTGATACATGATAAAAATATAGTTATTATTAATTAATAAATATTTAAAGTATTTTTAATTAACCAAACAAAAGAATTTTGTATAATTCTTAAAAAAATACTAATGTCAAAATAGTATTTATTATAAAAGATATACACATAGTCAGAATAACAAAATTAATCACTTAATATATTTTTTTAGGTATCCATTACTAATAAATTCATAAATATATCTTATTTTTTATTGTAATATGTCATTCACCACCAAATAAAATTAAATTGAGATATGATTGATGTAAAGACTAAACTCCTCAGTTTCTCGTTTTATAAATTTATTGCTCACTCCATCATATAGTCTTTTCCATTTGTATGATTGATGCTAGGATTTAGTCGAGAGCGATAAACAATGATTTTTTCTATCTTCTTATATGTGGAATTGAATGAGTTTGTTTGATCTAAAATCTTTTAAATTTTTGGGATACATTAATTTTAGTAAAACTTACAAATATTAAGATAATAAAAAGTTGGTTTCTAATTCAGTTGACTTAATATAAATGAATTAAATCTAATACTTAAATGGATTAGCTTTTGCCCAACGTGCATCTCTCGTTGATTACTTGTCACTAGCTCATATCTAGTGATTACTAAAACTACTATTTACTTTTAGTTTTCTGAAATCAATAATTATGTTGCTTTTTTTTTCCTTCTGGATTTTTATACCATTGATAGCACCTTTCTTCAAAAAGAATTTGTTCATATTTTGCTAGTCCATCAAATTATTCTTGATAAGAATCATTTAAGGACATCATTTGATAGGCAATACAAATCAAATAAAAACTTATTACTCGTATGCATGACAAAACTTAAGATTTCAGCAACTCTTAATTTCAACTAATAATAAAAACTTAAGCTAAAGATAAAATTCTTAACAGAAAGCAAATACAAATACTCATATCTAAGTACACATTTTCCCACATATCTTAATACAAATATATGCTATCAAATTATTTTCATATTTTTTTTATAAGTTCAACTTACCAACGGCAAAAAAGATAGTGAACAAGATAAGTTTCACAAAGTACATCTAATAGCAAATTGATACAGAAAGATAACATAAACTAAAAAAAAAAAAAAAACTAAAAGACGATTACATCAGTATTTCTAAACAAACTATATACAATAACCATCTGACCTCTACATTAAGATCCTGCACAGCCTCAAAACAGTTCAAAAATAAAAATCAAAACCATAAATGTGATACGTAAATTCTAAAATCCACTGGTGTGAAGATGAAATACTTAACTCTTTAGGGTTTTCTATCCGACGGTGATCACGGCAAATAGTAGGTGGTTGTGCCAGTAGAGGAGCTCCCTCCTCTCCCGCGTTCTCTGCTTCGCGTCTCCCTTTCTACTTTTCTTCTTCCAGTTTTTTCCTCTCCCTTCATTCCAATGAATTTCTTCTTCGGTGGTGTATCTAGTAGCTGCAATATTCTCTGCGATGGCTTCTATTTTTTCCTCCGTCGGAGAGTATTGAAGATGGAGATCTTATAAGGAAAATTCAAGAGCTTTTTCTTTTGATTCAAGATCTTACCAACAAAATCAATGGTGCTGCTCTACTGAGTTAGAGAGAGTGTGAATGAATGGTTTGAATTCAAAAAATTAAGTTTAAAATTTTTTCTTTTATTTATAAATGCCTGGCAACTCCAAAATTTGAAAATATTTTAAGAATGGAAGCCTTTTTTTCCAAAATTGGTACGACGAAGTGTTGGAAAGAGAATCGAAATTATGCTGAGTTAGAGAGAGTGTGAATGAATGGTTTGAATTCAAAAAATTAAGTTTAAAATTTTTTCTTTTATTTATAAATGTCTGGCAACTCCAAAATTTGAAAATATTTTAAGAATGGGCGACTTTTTTTCCAAAATTGGTACGACGAAGTGTTGGAAAGAGAATCGAAATGATGCTGCATTTGTGAGATGTTTACATATTGGGTTATTATACATAGGTTAATATCATTTTTACAATCTACATTGTCTTTTTTTGGAGCCACTTGTCAATTGTTGGATTCATCTATTGCTCTCCTATTATATATAGAGAGATTCTTAATTTATTAAAATATATATTGTTGAGTTAAATAAACAATAATAATATTTTTGGTGATAACAAATATGATTTTTATTTTGGTTGATAACCCAAGTATAATTTTGATGTGTTACTTAGTATTTCAAGTCTAAATTATTAGTGTGTAGCCCAAAAATAATAAATCCAATAATCTGAATCTCAGCCCATTGGACCAAACTTTGAGTCCAACCCATTGTTTTCATGATGTAGTGATTCGGGTAAAGTTCAGAAAGAAGAAAAGAGCTCACTTTTTTAACAAACATCAAAGAAAAAAAGGTTGCTTTACCTTTTATTAGGCACAAAATCAGAAGAAAGAAAAGCTAATTTTGAAAGTCAATATCTAATCAAAATACAATTAGAAGTTAAAGGTAATTTATTTTTATTTACATGCAAGTCAGTTATTTGTTGTTTTCTCCTTCCCTCTACACAACCATTTCGAGTAAATTGAAGAAAGTGGTGATCATTTTTTTCTGCTATGATTCAATGGTCAAAATTATTTTTTGGAGTCAAAGCACAAGATTAAGGGCTTGAATTTGATAAATCTATTGAAGAATCCAAGATCCATTAAGCTGTCGTTGCTGATCCCTCATTGCAATTGCTTATTTTCTAATTTTAAATCCCTGATTTTTGGGGTTGATGGAAGAAAAAGGAGGGAAGATCTCAGCTGGTTCAAGATTCAAGAAGTTAACTTGTAAAGCAAACTTTATCCGAGGAAATAGAGCAAATACAAAAAGAAAATTAATCTTCATTTCTACCTAAGGAGAGAGAACTCAAAAAGAGAAAAGAATGAAACCTCACAAATAGAGTTTGAAATTTTGGAAGTATTACACCTACACAAAAGGAAGCACTCTGCAAGATGAAGAACAACATTTGAGAGTTCAGAAGTTAGGTTCAGCATATAGAGTTTGAGTTGTGAATCATCATCTCCTTCATGGTTTATGTTTGAGTATTCTGTTTGCAAGTTATGTCTTTCTTTGTTTCTATTCAGTGGTAAAAGGCATAAAAGAAATGCATTAAGAAAAAGCCATTGAGAGAAAAAGCATAAAGAGAAACTTGGAGAGAAACACCAAGATTTGTTTTAATCTCTTTTGATTGTATTTTTGTCTTGTGTTTGATGTCTGAGTTGAATCTCTTGCTAAGTTGGATAAACACTTAGTGTGGTGAAAGTTTAGGAAGTTGTCTAGTCAAATCAAGTTTAGGTAGAAGTTTGATTTGTCTCAGATAAAATTAGGTTGAATCCTAGAGAATTGGTGTATGTAATATTTGATATTATAGTGAAAATTTTATCACTGTTGTGGTAGAGACTGAATGTAAGTTGTATTGCACGAAGCAATTGAACTAGAATATATGGTTATGTCATCTTCTTCTTCCCTTCACTGATTCTGTTTTTTACGATTTATGAGACACTATAAAATTGTCTCCTGTATAATCTATTTCGCAAACAGGCCAAAAGCTAAGTTATATTTTCTGGTTTGAAAAAAAATAATTAAATTTAAAAGAAAATTATAGATTCACTCCCTCTTTTTTAGCTCAACAAAAACTTTCATATATGTATCTAATTTAAATCAAATTTGATCAAGTAATAAGCTGGTTGAATTTGATGAGGTTTTTACAAGTTAATATTAAACTTGAGTTTATTGTGAGTGAGTATTATTATTTAACAACAAATGCCCTCCTTAAATTTGAAAGGTAATTCATTCGGTATAAAATTGCATGCAAAACATACAAATAGCCAAATACGTGCATGAAGACATATATGCAAACAAAGAATCTCAATCTAAATATTTATAAAGGTGAATACTTATGAAGAATTGTTTTTATGTAAAATTATTAATTAAAAATTATTAGATAATTTAACTAAATTATTATAAAAATTATATAGGTTGACAAGTCAAGATTGATCATATTACAAAAAAGATAATCAAAATTTGTAGCTAGAATTGATCACAATTATGCCATCATACATTGGCATGCTTATTAAGTAGTAAAATAATTTGTCAATTTGTTGTGCTAACTAGAACTTTGTAAAGATATTAATTAGAATTGTTAGAAATTATGATTTAGTGATTAATAAGTTAATTAACATATTTAAGTATATAAATAGGCATCATATATAATAATATTATTCAAATGAAGTTTATAAGTTAATATGGGTTTATAGTGAAAGTCGTCTTCATTTCTTGAAGAGAGTTAATAGAAAATAGAAATATGTATTATTTGTGTAGTGTTATATATTTCTGTTCCTAGTGTATCGTTATATTATTATTGAGAAAAAGTTACATTGTATTTATATAACTGAGCGATCTTGAATCAATTAATTGTAGATATTATATTTTTGGGTTAAGTATGGTTTTGGTCCCTAAAGTTTAGCGTCAGAATCGAAACCATCCCTCATCTAATTTTCGATTTAAAATCGTCCTTAATGTTTTTTTCGTATTAAAATCGTCCTTTTTAATAATTTTTTTTATATTATTCCTAAACTACCCCCTATTTTAATAAAAAAGTTATAAAATTTAAAAAAATAAAAAAAACGTGTTGTGGGGGGGGGGAGGGGAAACGCGTCGGGGAAGGAGGGGGAGGAAAAGGGTAAGGGGGAGGGGAGGGGAGGGAAAGGGGAAAGGGAAAGCCAACCCCTTACCGCCGCGCACAGCGCCTCACCGCCACGCCCAGCGCTCACCGCCGCGCCCAGCGCTCACCGCCAGCTGCGCCCAGCCCTCACCGCCTCACCGCCCAGCCCTCATCTCTTCGCCCAACCCTCACCGTCGCGCCAGCCACCCACGCCAGAGGAGAGAGATCGGACAGAGAGAGACGCGAAGAGGGAGAAGGACTCGCGTTGCTGCTTCTTGCTGCCTAGCCGCTGAGGGAAGCCAGCGCCACCGTCGCCGCTGCTCCTCGCTGCCTCACCGCCTCGCCACTGCTCCTCGCCGCCTCGCCGCTTCAGCTTCTTGCGGTTATGGGTTCTGATGAAGAGTTTGCCGGTGGTCCTGCTTGGCCTTCTGCATCTGCTTCTTTGTACTTTGAATTTTTGATTTGGCTTTGTGTTCTATGTTAAATTTGTTGATTTGGCTGTGTTGATTTGTTGCTTTCTGTTTCTGCTTGTGTTAAATTTGTGCTTGAATTTGTTGATTTTCTGTTTCTTCTTCTCTGTGCGGAGGTGGAGGTGGGGGTGGGGGTGGAAGGAAGGGAAGACGGGGAGGGGGAGGGGACGCAGGGTGGGGGGAAGAGGAGACAGGGAGGGGGAGGGGACGCGGGGTGGGGGTGGGGTGGGAGGAAGGGGAGAAGGGGAGGCGGGGAGGGGGAGGGGGAGGGGGAAAGGAAAATGGGGGAGGGGGACGGCGGCTGATAAACCACTAATTTATGGTTTATCTTGTGTTTAATTGAGTGGTTTTATCAAGTCTTTGCCCACTTATTCATACTAATTGCATGGTTTTACATTTTCCTTCCTAATCTTGTTTTATAATTGGAAACTTGCTTCCCAAAGCCTTTATATTACCAAAAATTAATTCTCCTTTACCATTCAATACCTTGATATGTGTGTTAAGTGATTTCAGGCTTTACAGGGCAGAAATGGCTTAGAGGATGGAAAGGAAGTATGCAAAAGTGGAAGAAATACAAGAAGTTGAAGAAATTGCTAAGCTGTCCAGCTTGACCCTCTCGCACTAAATCGATCATAACTTGAGCTACAGAGATCCAAATGATGCGGTTCTAGTTGCGTTGGAAAGCTAACGTTCGGGACTTCGAAATGATATATAATATGCCATAGTTGACCTAACGATAAGTGATGCGAATGCGTGCTCCACGCGGACGCGTTGCAGTGACGAAAAATCAGCGTGGCAGATTTCGCAATCAGCAATTTCTGGGCTGTTTCTGACCCAGTTTTGGGCCCAGAATATACAGATTAGAGGCTATAAAGTGGGGGAATCTATTCATTTACAAAACGGCTCATAATACATAATTTTTAGGTTTTAGATGTAGTTTTTAGAGAGAGATGTTCTCTCCTCTCTCTTAGGATTTAGGATTTAGGATTTAGATTTTTAGAATTAGGATTCCTCTCAGTTTATGGTTATTTCTCAATTCCAGGTTCAATGTTCCTTTAAATTATTTTCTACTTTTATTTATTCTATTACTTTAATTTTTATTTATCTTTTCAATTTGGCTTATGAACTCCATGTTAGATTTGAATTTATGTTTAAATGCAATTTGAGGTATTTTAGATTTAAGAGTTCTTTCTTTTATTTATGTTACTGATGCTTCCCATCTGAAGGCATTTTTATTCGAGTATATTTATTTTCTCCTTTTGGCTTTGGTTAAGTAATTGGTAACGCTTGAGTTATCAAACTCAGTAGTTGATTGAGATTTGGGAATTGCTGATTGATTTGGATCGCTCTAAAGCTAGTCTTTCCACAGGAGTTGACTAGGACTTGAGGATCAAGTTAATTAGTCCACTTGAATCACCTTTATTTAGTAAGGGTTAACTAAGTGGGAGCAATCACAATTCTCATCACACCTGATAAGGATAACTAGGATAGGATTTTCAGTTCTCATACCTTGCCAAGAGATTTTCTAATTATTAATTTATTTTTCTTGTCATTTAAATTACTTGTTCCTTATTTTAAAAAAAAACCCAAAAACATATCTTTGTACATAACCAATAATAAATCACATCTCCCTGCAATTCATTGAGAAGACGACCCGAGGTTTAAATACTTCGATTATAACTTTTATTGGGTTTTGTTACTTGTGACAACCAAACTTTTGTACGAAAGGATTTTTGTTGGTTTAGAAACTATACTTACAACGCGATTTTATTTTTGTGAATTTCTTTACCGGCAGAAATCAGTTTGTCAGCGGCAGCGTTGGTGGTGGTGTTGGTGTTGGTGGTGCTATTGGTGGAGGTTGTGGCGGTGGTGTTGGTGTTGGTGGTGGTGGTAGTGGAGCATGTAATTGTGTTGGTAGTGGTGAGGGTATTTTTGTCCAAAAAATAAAAAGGACGATTTTAATACGAAAAAAAAACGTTAAGGTTGATTCTAAATCGAAAATTAGACGAGGGACGATTTTGATTCTGGCTGAAAATCTTTGACTTAACCCTATATTTTTAGTTAAGTTAAAAAATATTTGCATATATACCACAAATTAATAATTTGTGAATAAAATACACATTAAAATATAAAAAAAATATATTAAAAATATGTGAAATAATACATATAAAATTTATCAATTAATTTGATAGCTGATTTGAGTACATACTTATTTCTTTATATAATGATAAAAATATTTTTGAACATTCATTTTACGTTCCACGATAAATTTAAGTATTGGCCCTTTTTTTTTTAATTTTCAGACTCTTATTTTTACGATTGTATTAGAATAGATTAATTGTTTATAAACATCCTACACACTAGTAGAAAAATTATTTTCAGTGGTCATTTATTTTATTTTTAGCGGCAATAAAAATAACCATTAATATATACGGACAATTCACTATAACATTTTGGGTTTATGGTCATGGTTTTTTAGGGTGACAAAAAAAAGCTTTGGTCACGGTTTTTTTTTTGAAAAGGATGACCATAGAGTATCTATAGTTACGGTTTTTTTAAAAAAAGGTGGCCTAAAAGAGTCTATGGTCATGGTTTTGAGGGGAGACCTAAAGGGGTCTATGATCACGGTTTTTTACATTGACAAAAAAGCGTCTATGGTCACGGTTTTTCAAAAAAGAATGAGCTAAAAGGGTCTATGGTAACGGTTTTGGGGGGTGACCTAAAGGGGTCTATGGTCCCGGTTTTAGGGATGACCTAAAAGGGTCTATGGTCACGGTTTTGGGGGTAACCTTAAAGGGTCTATGGTCACGGTTTTTTACAGTGACAAAAAAGGGGCTTTGGTCACGGTTTTTTCAAAAAATGGTGACCTAAAAGGGTCTATGGTCACGGTTTTGGGGGTGACCTAAAAGGGTCTATGGTCACAATTTTGGGATGGCCTAAAAGGGTTTATGGTCACAGTTTTTTACATTGACAAAAAAGGGTCTATGGACACGGTTTTTCGGAAGGGTGACCTAAAAGGGTTTATGGTCACGGTTTTGGGGTGACCTAAAGGGTTCTATAGTCACGGTTTAGGGGGTGGCCTAGAGGAGTCTATGGTCACGGTTTTTTACAGTGACAAAAAAAAGTCTATATATGGTCACGGTTTTTCAAAAAGGTAATCTAAATGGGTCTATGGTCACGATTTTGGGGGGTGACCTAAAGGGGTCTATGGTCACAATTTTGGGGATGGCCTAAAAGGGTATATGGTCACAGTTTTTTACAATGACAAAAAAGGGTCTATGGTCCCGATTTTTTAAAAAATGGTGACCTAAAAAGGTCTATGATCTCGGTTTTAGGGGTGACCTAAAGGGTCTATGGTCACAATTTTGGAGATGGCCTAAAATGGTCTATGGTCATAGTTTTTTACAGTGACAAAAAAGGGGTCTATGGTCACGGTTTGTCGGAAGGGTGACCTAAAAGGGTCTATGGTCACGGTTTTGGGATGACCTAAAGGGATCTATAGTCACGATTTTAGGGGGTAACCTAGAGGAGTCTATGGTCACGGTTTTTTACAGTGACCAAAAAAGAGTCTATATATGGTTACGGTTTTTCAGAAGGGTGACCTAAATGGGTCTATGGTCACGGTTTTGGGAGGTGACCTAAAGGGGTTTATAGTCATGGTTTTGGGGGTGACCTAAAGGGGTCTATGGTCACAGTTTTAATCATTTGAGTTTTAATTAATTAAGATTTTTATGTATTTTTTTAAATTTTAAATATTTTATCTTTTTAAAATTTAAAAATTTTAATAATTAAAAACTAATAATAATTTTATATAATTTACTTTAAATATTAAAATTTTAAATCTAATTTTATAAATAAAAAATTAAGTTAAATACTATTAATTATAAATTAAAAAATGATTTAGCACTTAATAATATAAAAAATGATTTAATAACTTAATAACTGATGAAAAACTAACCCATCATCAATGACCACTTATAATGCCAAATTCGTTTTAATTATATTTTAAGTTTTAGCCATGGTACAGTATAAGATAATTAGAACAATATAAAATTAATTTTGGACACTAAAAATTTAACCATTAAATCGATTATTAAGTTGAGTAAATACCCATAGTAGTCCCTGAGATTCACGCAATTACTCATAGTAATCCTTAAGATCCCGATTTCCCTATTATAGTCATCCAGATAGAGCTCCGAGCACTCAAACTAGTCCCTGGCCATATTTCAGGTGATGACTCATCACCGGAGCGCTGACTTGGCCTAGGATTGCCACGCTGGACTGCTGCCAACGGCTAGCTGAGCTGGCTAAGTTCCAATTTTTACCCAGATTGGTCCCTCGTAGTATAATTAACCCTAAATCCCCAAATTCTCATACACCTCCCCTCTTCGTCTTGTTCACCTCTTCTTCTTCCTCTTCCATACACTTGTTCCTGTTCATGCACTCTCATCCAGGGCTGCTACTGATGTCGATGATTGGTGGAGGTAGCACTGGAGGTGGAAGCTCTATTCGTTCCCCATCTAGCTGGAATCGGAGTAGAACGCAAACGAAGAGCAGAAGATCGGCGCCGCCAGAATGGTGCGGCTGTGGCTGTAGGCCAGTTCTCAGATGGTCTGGCACAGATTCGAATCCGAACAAACCGTTCTATGGCTGCCCCAATTATAATGTAGGTTAGAGTAATCACTTGTGTTGCTGTTATTCTCCTCCCCTGATTGTTCTTGTGTTGTTATGCCTCCCCTGACTGTTCTTGTGCTGTTCCTCTCTAAACTTTGATCCTTTATTGGTTGCAGACAAGTGGGAAGAGATGGTGCGGGCTTTTTGTGTGGACAGATTCTGTGAATGAGGAACAGGTTGAAAAGTCAGAATCGTGTGGTGATGAAGTGAAGATCAACGTTGATTGGAGGCTTCGAAGGTTGGAGGAGGATGTCCAGATGCAAAAAGTGATGACCCGGTTGTTAGTGTTAGGTGTGTGTGTATTGACAGTGTTGTTGGTGATCCTATATTGTAAATGATGAATGAATTGGTGGTTTTGGGTTCCTTGTTATCAACATTTGTAAAAATCTGCTTCTTGATGGAATGAAAAGTGTTATTAACTATGAAATTGTTGTTAATTTAAATTCCATTGTGTATGAAAAAAATAAAGAAACTGCTTCTTGAATGGTAAAGCACATAGCATAGCATATTAACATAAATTCCATTGTCTATCAAGAAACAACAAAAGTTGACTGTAAAAGGCAGCCTAGAAACCATGTTGCTGCTATCAGTAGTTTCATCAAAAGCAAGGCCAAGGCATACCAAAAAGGCCTTTGCATCAAAGTTCACCATCTAGTCATTATACGATGGAAAATACTAATAACAAAACACAAAACAGAAACTCCTAAGTACATATATCTAGTATTCAATTCTTCTTTCTTGGGGGTCTAAATCCTGGCGTTGGGATGAACTGCAGCAAGTTGGCAAACTTTGAAGATGTTACTGAAGATGCACCCTGCAAGGGATTCACTGTTGGTGCGGTTGGCTGATTAGAGGATCGTCTTCGTGGTGACAGCTTGGAAGGTCTTTTCGGTGCAGGATCCTATAGGAGAAATAAGTGGCATTAACTACTATTTATGCATGGAAATAACAACATACTCAAATGTAAAATTTTAGTTACCTTTTCAGAATCCTCTTGCTCAGAAGCAGAAGGCTGAGTTAATTCGATCTCTTGGGGATTGCTTCCCAAATCTGCTTGGCCAGACACGTCTTGGGGCTGATGAACCGGCTTCTCAGGCATAGTATGAACTTCATCATTTTTCTTCTTCTCAGCTGCCTCGGCAGCAGCGGCAGCAGCTGCTGCTGCAGCAGCAGCAGTAGCAGCATCAGCATCTTTTTTCTTTTTGCAGCCTCTCTTTGTATGCCCCTTATCACCACAGTAACTGCATTTAAAGGCACCCAGCTGTCTCTTTAGGTGTACACCATCTGCAGTGTTGCCTGAGAGTTTTGGGTCAACTTTAGGCTTCTTAGTTCCAGAAGCACTCTTCTCGTCCGCATCCATCCTCCGCTTCATCTTTAGTTTTCCAGGTTTTGTCTTGATTTTAGGGGCATGTGGCCTGTTACAGTCCTCTGCTTTTTCCCACAGTGGTTGACCCGGAATTGGATTAATGTGGTGGTTATAAGTTTCCTTGTATGAGTCCATGGTCAGCCATCTGTGACAGAAGTCTTCTGGCTGTTTGTTCACACGAGACAGGGCAGCACAAGCGTGCACACACGGGATACCTGCAGGTGCCAAACAGTGAGAGGAACCATGATAATAGTTATGGCTGAAGAAAGTAAAATGCATAAACACAATTAACTTACCCGTTAGCATCCAAAATTGGCATGTGCACAGTCTCTTTCCTATGTCCACAACATGGTTGGTTGGATGTCCGTGCACCTCAAATTTTTCGTATCCGTTATCCCCAGTCCAAATAGGCTTCCAATGCTTGGATTCTTTCCTCACCTTCTCCAGCCTGCTCTTTATAACAGGTATGAGCTTCCCAGTGTGATTCTGCAGCTTCACCTTGTTTTTCGCTATGGTTCGCATAACAAACATCCTTACCTCCTCCAGCAATGTTATGATGGGTTTGGCTCGTGCATCCTTGATCTTAGCATTGAACACTTCGCAGGCGTTGTTACAGATGCTATCCAATTTCGGCTTATGGCTGAATAAGCTTCTGGTCCAAGCATCCATAGGCCACTTCTCTAAGTATGCCCAGACATCTTCATTTAACCTTTTGATCTTCTCCATTCCATCCCTGAATTCTTGGTATGTTGTTGCCCTTGCACATTCCCACAGAAGTCCCCTTAGCTGTAAGTCCTTCCAGTTCTTGTTGAAATTTTTCCATAAATGCCAGACGCAAAAACGGTGATGCACGTCAGGCATCACTGCTTTCACTGCTGATATCAGTCCCTGCCAGATTCAGTAAATGTTAGACACATAATCGTCCCTGACATTATAATTGTTACACATAATAGTCCCTAACATTTGATTAACATCTCCATAATAGTCCCTACAATTGAGGGTCGTGACCCATAAAGGTCCCTAACGTTTAATAGAACATCTCAATTAATGACAAAACCAGTAATTACAAGTTCTCTATAAGATGCACTACAAGCATAATGAAAGTACAATTCTTCAAGCAAGCATAACAGCACACCTAATAAGTAACCATGAAGATACAATCATCTCACAGTCTATGCAGATAAGCAAAACAGCAAAATTCTTAACAAAATAAATAACCATCATACTTGAATGGAAGCTACAATTCTTCAAGTAAGCATAACAGCAGAAATCTGAATTCCCTTATAACTAACCACCAAAATCCAATAATCCAATGATCGAAGGTCTTACACTAAAAGCTAACCAGCCAAATCTAATGAAAGCACAATCATTCACAGTAAGCATAACGAAACAATTCTTAATATAAGATCACATAAAAAATCAAATAAAGACATTCAAATTAAGTCACACCTTTTGCATATCCGATATGAAGCACCAGTCATGCTCTTTATAATGACCCAAGTCCTGATGAAGTAGCTCGAGAAACCATCTCCATGTCTCTGTATTCTCCACTCTGACAATAGCCCAGACTATGACATAGATATGATGATTAGCATCTAACCCCACGGCTGACAAAATCTGTCCACCAAACCGGGTCTTTAGGAAAGCACCATCCAAACCTATCAAAGGACGGCAACCAGCCTTGAATCCGTTTTTGCAGCCACTTAAGCATATATACATTCTATCAAAGGTAACTTCACCATCTGGTTGGGGGGTGGTGCATATTTGTACAGTGGAACCGGGATTAGTCTTCAACAGCGTCATACCATAATCCCTAACCATCCTATATTGTTCTTTCTCATCCCCATACACTACACTTCTTGCATCCATTAATGCCCTGGATATTGAGTTTTTATTCAGAGTCAAGTCAAACCGTGTCTTGAAGTAAGTTGTAGCCTCGCAGTGTCTAAAATTTGGATACTTTCTCACCTTCTTCACAAGCTTGCTGCATACCCAATTCCTGTTAGCAGCCCTATTCTTGTCCTCTCTTGGGCAACTGTGGTCATCATTGAATGTCTTAATTTGCCAACATGTGTCTTCATGGTCTCTTGATGCATAAGCCACCCATGGGCACTCTTTCACCTTACACACTGCCCTGCACCTAATGTTATCATTTTTCACTATCTTTATGCTCCTTCCCTCTTGGATTGTATATTCTCTCACAGCTTCTCTAAATTTCCATTTAGTTCCGAACTTCATGCCTACCTCAAGGTGCAGCTCTCCAAACCTTGCACCCTCTCTAAACAGCGGACTTGCCTCTTCAGATTCATTTCCTTCCTCCAGCTCATCTTCTGAGCTTGGAGGCATCTTCATCTCCTCCGAGTGCCAAGAATTGGTGCCATCTGAGTCAACACCTGGGTCTAGGCCATCCTCTACCCCTTCATGAACACAACCCACAAACCCAAGGTCAACCTCAGCGTCGCTCACCTCCTCCACCAAACCATCGTCTTCATGTAATATCTTCTCCTTCCCTTTACCTAGTGGACTAATATTTCTCTTACCCACCGTAGCATGTATCATGTTTCTCCTAATCCTACTCCTAGTTTTAGGATCATTCCCTGTAGCCTCAGAATCAGAGGAACTACCCTCATCCGGACCTGGCTTGAACATGCTATCTTCTTCACTATCAGAGGAATCAGAAGATACATCAAAGGGAACTTCATTGTTAAACACTTTGCTAGTAAATCCTCTAGCAGCAGACCGTGTGCAGGGTCTCCTGAAAATACTTGGTCTCTTGGACAGTTTCTGCTTCTTGCTCCTATCTGATTTGGTGTTCTGACTGGATTTCGTGGGCTGGCTGATTTTGGTGGGCTTGGTGACTTCTGGGGAGTTGTTCTTCTTCACAGGTTTGGTTGTCTTGGAAGGATTGGCAGTTTTGGAGTGTGATGGTTGTGATTGCCGTGGAGATGTTCTGTTTTTTTTAGGACTGGATTTGCAAGAAGTGTTGGGTACAACCTTAGGGATAGGAGGAGCAACTATGATTGCATGAGTCTCTGTAACTGGGGGACTCACATCAGTATCTGTACTTGCATTACATCCCTCTTCACCATGATCATTCAAGTACACAACTGTGTTATCTCCCTCTAACACCTCCGGCACTGACACTGTATGCTCGAAATATATATCAATCAATCCCTCATTTGTCCTAGCACAATTCACCATCTCTCTTATCTCTTTGTCACTGTTTACATTTCTCAACCCCTTCTCCAAACATTTTCCAGGAACATGCCACCAGCACTGTTTAATGTCATTGTACCCAAGCTCCCTATGGTAGTTCCGTATGTAGAACACATTCAGAGTATCAGTGTCTCGATCACCTAAACAGGCCTTATTGTCCGGAGAATATATCATAATTCCTTCTGCATTTTTTTTGAAGTCACCCCATGATGAAACATGATGTCCAACTTCTCCTTCATCTGCAAGAAATTTAAAATTTTTACAATACATAGGGAGAATTTGAAAGCCTACTCATGCATTAAAAAGGAAAAATAATCACCACAAGAAAACCTTTTTTTCCAAACCTCCATACTAATCCCTGTTTCTTCCCTGTTTCATTCGGGTATTACAGCAACCCCACAAACCCCAACCAACATTCAAACCCTATACACTACAATGACACCAAAACTCCAGAACCTCAACAACACTGACCAATGCTATCATCAAACAACACTGTATTCAAAATGCAAACTTAAAAAAAAAGGTTACCTTGAGTCCGATCACAACGTCAGAACCTCGTTTTTGTGGTGAACGAAGGGAAGGGAAGAGCAACAACAACTTCTGATCAGATGACTTCTTCTCTCAAATTTTTGTTAACCCAGCACATACAACCCTACGGCTACGCCATTGTTGGGGAGATGAAGAAGAACTCAGAGGGTGGAAGAAGAAGAGACGAAGTGTTTGTGTTGGTGGAGAAAACTGTTTTTCATATTAAGTAACAACTATACGGCGTCGTTTTTGGCTTTCAAGGGCGCCAAACCCAAAACGACGTCGTTTTAGACATGTCCCACGTGGCAATCCTAGGCCACGTCAGCATTCTGGTGATGAGTCATCACCTAAAATATGGCCAGGGACTAGTTTGAGTGCTCGGAACTCTATCTGGAGGACTACAATAGGGAATTTGAAATCTTAGGGATTATTATGAGTAATTGCATGAATCTCAGAGACTATTATGGATATTTACTCTTATTAAGTTTTGTGCTTTAATTAGAAAAAAAAAAAAAAAAACGTGAAAACCCTAAAAGGCTAAAACTAAAGAACGAAACTAAGGAAACCAACACTAACCACAAACACACTCACCCAGCACCACTATCCTCTCCTTTCCGAAACTACAGAGCATGAACTAAACCTATCCCCCAGCCACCCAGCACGGTAGCCCGCCACCCGCAGCCACCGCACTATTTGCCGCCACTGCAGCCACGCAGCCCCCGCATCCGACCTCACAACTACTGCAGCTCCCTGCAACCCCCCCACACCCGCGCAGACCCACAACGGCGCAGCCACCGCAGCCCCTACACCCACGCAAAATCCTCTCTCCCTCCCAAAATCCACATTCCCTCGTAACTTGGAAAAAAAAAGATAACCTTAGCTAGCCAAGCCCTCTTTCTTCTTCTGGGTGCAAAACCCTCGTCGTCTTGCTCCAACCCTTGTGTGTTGTTGCCGCCAGTGCTCGCCTGCGTCGTTTCGTTCTTCTTCTTCTTCTACCTCTTTTCGTTTCGTTCTTCGGCGCCGTGTCGTTCTTCTTCTTCCTTCGTGTGAGTTTCGCCTCAACCGTCACTGTCACTATCGTCGTTGCCACCTCATCTTCTCAAACGCAGAACCAGAACCAGTTGCCAGTTACGCCGAACCGGTTGCACGAAGTTGCCGCTCCTTCACCGGTCGGCAATTCGTCGTCGCTCCGCCACTTCTCTGTCGCCTCTTTGCTGTGCTTTGTTTCCATCATTGCCGCCGTTCCTGGTAAGTGTTTTTTTCTTTTTTTTGTGTGATTTTGAACTCTGAAAAACAAAGTTCATGTGAAATGTGTTGCTTTTTTCTGATTATATGGTTAGACATAGACTTCTGAGTTTTTGGTTTGAAATATGCTTGGAATTTTTGCTGCATAACTGATGATTTAATAATGGAGTGTTGTAGTTGTTGCGTTGCATGATTAGTGTTAAAGGAAAACAAAAAAAGAAAAATAACAGGCAATGAAAAATAGGAATACATAGGAAGGCAACAAATTAGTTACAAATACAAAATCACATTTATACAAGACTTAATTAGCTGGTAATATATAGAATCTAGTAACATAATATAACAAAACAAATAATAGATATCAAACTCCAACCATACTCATTGTCGTCAAATGAAAACATGCCTCCTATAATATGTATACAAGTGGAACAGTTTTTGTTCATTAAATTGAAATCAGATCGAAGTTCTTGACTCTAAAATGTTTTCAACTAAGTTATAAAAATGAAATGAATTGGGGGTTTATTTTAATTTTTTGGGGGTTCTGAAAAGATAATTTGCTCTTTGCTTGATTCAGTTATATGATATCCTTGATTCAGTTATATCTCCTTTAATCAACAATTTGTTATAGTGCTAGAAGCTATGCTTCCTTAGATCTTTCTGTCTCTAAATTATTCTCTAACAATCTTGCTTTATCTGATTACTAGTATCTGACCTGCGCAGATATGCAAGGTATTGAAATAAAAAGTGATAGCAGTTTGGATTATAAAGATATGAGAAAGAGAGAGCTTTTTACGTTCTCTGATTATGCTTTGTAGATTTCTTTATACTTTTTCTTTTCTATTTTTCCGTTATTCCCTATGTTTATCTGAGATTTTTGTGTCATGAAAACTGATTTGAGATATTTTGTTTTGTGTGATATTTAATTTGTTCATATCTCATGAAAGAGTCAAGTTTTATCAAACACTATATTCTATAATCTCATTGTTCATGTTGTCATATATAACTTTTTTTTCCCTTTGTTAGGTCTCAGAGATAAGAAGTGTGTGCCATGCAATCTGAAGGAACTGCGACCGATGACCGAGGATGCAGCACACACTTTGATGCCACAGGTTTATTTGTAATCATCATAATTGTCATCATCATAATAAAACTTTTTCAACTTAAAGTGTTTTGGAAATTGACATTTTCTGGTTAGGTTTTTGAGTGGAATTTGGTAAAAGAAGATGGCATATTTCAACTGAAGAGGACATGGAAAGTAAATTAAAGACTTTCACCAAAGGCTTGGAATTCTTCAAGATAGAAGCTGACCTTGCTGAAAGTGAAGGTATCATTCTCTGTTATCTTTTTCTAACCTTTTTCCTTTAATTAATCAATCATCATATTTCCTTTCAAAAAAAAAATGAAAAATTTGTAATATTCTTGGGATTATTACATTGTTTGTTTTTCTATTTTGGGCGATTCAAGGCAATTATTTTGTGCCCTAATGTTTCTTTGTATTGGACGAACCGTGCTCTCTGCCATCTTAAGCGCCAGTAAATATAATATGATAACATATCTTCCTAATTTTTTAATTTTATTTTATTTTATTGACTTCTGTTTGGGTATTTTTGTGTTATTATTATCGGCTTTATTTGTTTGTAGTAATTGGGAGAGAGTGGAAGAAGATTTTCGGAGAGCAATTCAGCTTGACAATCATTCGGTTAAGGTATTTGTAATCTCCTTGTGAATAGATTTAAGTTTGGTTTAGTGTTCTTCTAAATTTAGTGTTTTTTAAGTTTGGTTTGTTTGGTCTTAGATCTCAGTAATGGCAATAGATTCGGGGAATCTAGTTGTTAGTTCCTTGGAAAGCAATCATTAGCTGCCATTTTAAGAATCAAATTGCATTTCTATACTGTCGTATTGCATTTTAACAATTATTATTTGTGAGTTAACTTTCTACATTTCATTATAGCTAGCTAAGCTATTGGTTTTGTTTGGCTGTTTGCCTGTTTTGAGTGTTTAGATGCATTGTTTTAAGTTCAATTTCATTATGGCTTTGGTCTTTCTTTTGGGTTTGTAGTTTTTATGTTCAATGTCTTATGTTTGGTGTGTTATGACATGAGGTTATATTCGTTGGGAGTTGGGTCTGCACCTTAGAAATTGCATGGCATGGTTGAATAGGCTTACGTTAGGGAATATAATCACCAAATTTTATATAGTTGTTGAGGTTTAGATCAATTTAAACTTGTATATTGATAGTTAGTTTTTTTAATTTAAAGTTTTATTCGAGACAAGTGTATCCACTCAAGTATATTGATATGTTAGTATATTACTTTAATCACAGTTAATTTTTTGTTTCTTTGCAAGGATACCATGCCTTCTTCTTTTTCATTTTTTGGTTCTCTTTTCTTCTCTTCTAATAAGTTATTTTTTCCTATCAAATAAAAGAAAAAAAAATTATTTGGTTAGTTTGGAATAATTTATTTGTTGATTTTTTGGTTGTATGTTCGATTTAGTTTGAATTCTTTGTTTAGTTTTTCTGTTGTTGGATTCTCTGGCTTTGGAGCTGAATTTTCTGACTGTATATTCAATTGTTCAAAATTTTTTTTGGGTTTCAGGTGAAAAACATTACAAGATAAGCGAACAAATTAGAGAAGAATTTTTTTTTGGTTTTCAAAGGACGAGAAGAATATGTACTATATTATTAGAAAATATTTTTTGGTTTTTATAGTATAATATTTTGATATTTTTTGTAATTTTTTTAAGAGCTTTTACCTAGTATTACATGTAATAGATAAATGATATCATATTTTGATTTGTGTTGTTTGGATTAAAAACATATTTAGTTTATAATGGAAATTTTATTATTTAGATTTATTAAATTTTTTTTAGACTTATTTTGTGATTATCATAATTTAGGATCTGATTATGCTTTAAAAAAATAAATCTCAGAAAATAGAATAAATTATGGTCACGATTTTAAAATAGGGTGACCATAGATAATGTTATGGTCACAGTTTTAAGGAGGGGTGACCATAGAGGCTATGGTCACGACGAAAAACCATGACCAGCTATAGATAAGACTATGGTCACGGTTTTAAGAAGGGGTGACCATAGAAGCTATGACCACCGTGAACCATAGATAAGGCTATGGTCACGGTTTTAAGGTGGGGTGACTATAGAGACTATGGTCATAGTGAAAACCGT
The DNA here is from genome assembly GCF_059453495.1 of Arachis ipaensis. Lineage (NCBI taxonomy): Eukaryota > Viridiplantae > Streptophyta > Magnoliopsida > Fabales > Fabaceae > Arachis > Arachis ipaensis. Next base: position 11,766,575 of record NC_142440.1, read on the forward strand.
GACCATAGATAAGGCTATAATCACGGCTTTAAGGTGGGGTGACCATAGAGGCTATGGTCACAGTAAAAAAATGTGGTTTAAAGTGTCAGAATTTTAACACTACGACTGTGACTATAGATAAAAAAAACTGTGACCATAAGTCTATAGCCACGACAGAATAGACTACGGTAAAAAAACCGTAACTATAAGTCAAAAATCGTGACCATAAACTTATGATCACCCTTCTTACTAACTACCGTGATCATAGACTTTTTTTTTTTTTTTTATAGTGATTAGACTATCGTCATATACCTTGTCATTAAAAAGTTTAGCGATAATTATATAATTAACAGTATAAACCTTTTAATAGTTGCAAAAAATAAATAATTATTATTATAACATATAGTAATAACAGTAAAATAATTATCATGAAATATAAATTAAATATATAAGTCAAACACATTAATTGATATTCATTCTTCCAAATGCACTATAAGCACAAATTGTAACTCGAATGCTTATAGTCGTATACCACGATATTTACAAGCCTTATCTGACACATTAATTGATATTCTCTTATTCACATGTCTATACATACATGATACATGTAATTTACATTATAATTAGTCTTCTAATCAATGTTGAGTAAGCAGACATAATGATGAGGTTGTTATGTGCAAGAACCGTTATATAAAATTGTCAAATTGATGAATGACTTTAGATTAGATCCAATTTGTCTCTCAAAATAAGGACACCTCGTCAGGATTGTCTTATTTATGAAAGAAAATACACTGCCTTCCAGTTCCACACTAAGAAATAAGAATACCCACTAAGTATTGATTTGATCCATCTTAATATTAATTTGTAAAAGATATGTAAAATTTTTTATCAACTTTTCAAAAAATGAACGAGTGTCATGTTAATTATCCAATTCTCTTGTTTCAAAGTCTAATGAGAGATCTCTTACTGTTGGATATAATCTCATACTATTAAAAATATTATTAATGGCCAATTAATGGTTATAAAACACAAAAATTGCTGGCTTCCTATCACTCCTCAAATCTAATTAGTGTAGAAGAAATAACATGCATGTTTCATTCTTAAGATAGGAAAATAATCTTACAATAATTAAAAGAAAATAAATTAACCCCCCTCTTTCTCTCTCTCTTTATTTCCAAGTTCAAATTTATTCCATTATTAATTAGAGAGAGAGAAATAGCAAAGTTTCCATTCTAGCAGCTTTAATTCACGAGCATTGTTTATTCATTTCAGTACTCGGATTTAGGTTTCTTTAATGGAACTACCACAGCCCTTTATGATTATCATTACTAGTATTTCCGGCGGCATTGCCCTGATTAGGCAATAATAACTCATCAATTAAGAAATCATCATCGTCATCATCATCATCAGTTCCAACAGTGAGGTCACCAAAATTGTCAAGATCACCAAAATCCACTGAATCATCGAAATCTCCAAACCCAAATAATTCTTCATTAGCTTCAGCCGGTGGAACCACCAACACATGCTCATCACCAACAGGAAACAGAACCGACCCGTTACTCTCATCTTCAAAGAATAATCCTCCAAAAAAATCATCATCCGGTTCATCATTAGGAACAACATCTTCTAAATTCTTCTGTTGTTGCTCTGCATTAAATAACAGTTCATCTTGCACACTGCTATCAACTTCACCAAAAATAATCAGTGGCTGCACTGCCACTGCTGATGGCGGCGCCGGCGGTGGCTGCAACGAAATTGACACTTCAGAGCGGTGGGTTCTTATTATGTTGTTTCTAACCGCCTTCAACTTGTCGTCAACATAGGTGAGAAAACGGTCCAACTCATCATCGCTAAAATCAGTTACAGGCCTATGTTCGTTATAGATTTGATGCATGAAGATGGCCATCTCTTTCTGATCGTTAAGTTTCTTGAGCTTCTCAAGTTGCTTCTCCATCCAAATCACCTTCTGTTTCCTGTACTCCTGATGAGTTACCATTCTGCTCGACCGCTCTGGCTCCGGAATCTCCTCAAACCTCTCCATGATCTCTTTAGCCTCCTCCACTGATGGCCACACCGTAGGACTCTTGTCACCTGAACATGTTAGTTTATGTCAGACATATAATCATTCATGTGTCAATATTATTATTTGTTGTCGGCATTTAGTGAACAATAATTTATATTTATATTTATAAGAATTTTGCATATATAAAATAAATAATTTGTACCTATATTTATTAAAATTTGTACATATAAATTAGTAAACTTTATTCGTTAAAATTAATTTAATATTTATACTGGTTAAATAATGACAAAAATATTAAAAATCGCTGACCCTAAAAGATTTCTTTCTTTCTTATGGACTTAACTTTTTGAAGGATGAAGTTGATATAATTTGTTATAATTTAAATCTAAATTCAAATTGAAATTGAAATTGTACCTGGACCAAAGATGGCAATACAAGCCTGAATGTCACAAAGGATGGCGAGCTGCTCCAACTTCTTCAACAATCCGGCACGTCTCTTCCTGAATGTAGCTTTCCTTGAATTCATATCATCTATCAGTTGTAGTTTCACCCTCCTCTTCATTTTCGGGATATCATCATCATTGTTGTTGGCTGCCATCTCATACTGCCTTGCTAGCTCTGCAAATGACACCCTCCTTTCTTGGGGAGCGGAAAACAAGTTAAGACCGTTATTATCCATCAAGCAATGCTGCAAAAACTAACACAAATGGTGTGTGTGTGTGTATGTATGTATGTATGTTTTTTATGGTGGTGTTCTCCCCACACATCTATTTATAAAGGTATGAAATTCTCATTTTCTCTTTCTTTCTTATTGGCATTAACAACAGCGTTGACACAACATTCTCTCTATAATATTCTAGAATCTGAAAAATAAATACTTTATTCAGGAAATTGAGAGTCATATTTAAATTTAAGATACATTATCCATATTTTGTGGATTGATACATTTTTCTTTTTGACTTTTAGAAGATGTTTTAATATTAGAGAGAGAAAATTTTAATGCTAAAAAAGAAAACGATCCTATATTTTTTGTTAGGATTTGGTTAATTTATATTTAAAGTGTATAATAATATATTTTTTAATAATTTTTATTTTTTTTATGTTTTTAAAATGCACCTTTAAAACTCATGATAGTAAGATTTTTTTTATGATTATACAAGAGGAGTGGTATATGTATTTTTTCTCTTCAAATTTAAAAGTGATTAGATGCTGCATAATTCAAATATTTAAAATTATATGAAATTGGTTAAGATACTAAATAGAAAGACTAACTATTCATTCAGAAATTAACTGTCTTTGGGTGAATGCAAATCGAACTTTTTTCAAAAAAGGAAGTATAGGGAGTCAATGGAGTATTTATACAATGTGTATAATGGGAATATAGAAATGTTCGATTCAGTAGAATATCAGATGTTTATTATTCCTGATATCTGGATGGTTATTCTGGATAATATGGGTGTATTGTGTTTGAAAAATTAGTAATATTTTATTCAAAATGTTCATTTTTTAACTCATATTGAGCCAAATAAATAGCCCATTAATTATACATATTGTAAAAATACTCTATTGACTCCTTAACGAGACTCTTTCCAAAATCTTTTGTAGTGTAGTTGTTAATTGTTGGTTGACTTCTAATTGTATAATTGGCATTTTCGGAAGTGATTATACATTCGCTGTCCAACAAAAAAAAAAGACCTCATTTAATGAGTTTAGCATCATACAAAACGTAAAATTTATAAAATTAATTATAGAAAAGCATTGAATGCAAAAATAAAGTGTTTTTCATTAGAAATAATTACATATTAAACAATTTAAAAAGAATTAATGCGCATACAAAAATTAGTCTATAAATTAATTATTATATTTGTGTATAAATATATATAGTTTAATTTATTTTTAATGTATATTTTATATTGGTGACCAATTTTTTATGTATATATAACATGATTATAATTTTAAGGTTTAATTATTCTGTTGGTCCCTATAGTTTTACAAAATTTTTAATTTGGTTCCTATACTTTTTTTTTTAATTGAGTCCCTACACCAAATTTTTTTTTTCAATTAGATCCCTCTTAGTAGTAATTGGCTTCATTATATAGAGACCTAACTAAAAAAAAAATTGGTGCAGAGACTCAAATAAAAGAAAAAAAAAGTGTAAGGACTCAATTAAAAAAAAAAATTGGTACAGGGACCCAATTAAAAGAAAAAAAAGGATAGAGACCTAATTAAAAATTTCGCGAAACTATAGAGACCAACAGAGTAATTAAACCTAATTTTAAATATCATTTGATATAATTAACTTTATTTGACCATTTAATATGATTAAATTTTGCTTTTTTCCTTGTAAATGGAAAGTATTTTTATGGTTGATAGATATATAATTATTTGTATTTTTTTATCGATTTAAATTTAAAAAAAAAGTAATTTTATGATAAATTATTAATATTTTTATAACCTAAAAATTTAAAATTTGATTCTTATTATTTGCAAAAAAAAATTTGGTCAAATAGTTCTATAATCGTAATTAACCTAATAAATCTTTAATTGTAAGTATTGTTAAGAAGATAATTAGTCAATTTTTGTTAACAATTAATATATTTTATGAGAGACAGAAAAAACTTTGTTTCTCTCTCCACCATTAATAATTATATTAATTTAGTACTATTCTTATCAAAAAAGAAAAAGAAAAAATTTCAGAAGGATTAAATATTCATTTTGAAATTTCGGTCTATATGAAATTGTATTTTTAGTTTTGATCTAGTAAAATTTAAAAGATACATATTTTAATTTTTACTTTTAGTTTGTTCCATTACTTACTAATGTGATAAGTTAAATGCTAATAATGTGTAAGGTGTAACACTTAATTGAATAAACTAATAACAAAGATTAAAATAAATATTTTTAAAATTTACTGGATACCAAAACTTAAGAGAAAAATTTATAACAACTAAAATTTAAAAAAATTGTGTCTGAATATATCACTAGACACTAGTTAGTTTTAGGAGTTTGGATTGAATTTTCAAAAGGAGTATTTATTTTTCCCCTCTTATTTAAGAGGACTTTTTTTTATTAGAAAACATAATTTTGTATTTGAATAGAAAATATAAGAAAGATTGTATTTAATACATATTAATTAATTAATATATTTTTTATTTTTGCTTTTTAAAAGAGTAAGATATTTCTCACATAAAATAAAAGAGATTTTTTCACTACAAATTAATATTTATTTATTTGAGAAAATATTTTGATAAAAATTTCTAAAAACTTCCACAATATATTTTATTTATGGAAATTTAAAAAACCTCCACTAATAATTAATTAAAATTAAATTTTGGAACAAAACCTAATTTTCTCAATTTTTCAAAATGTGAGACTGAGTTTGCTATGATAGAACCCTAAGTTTTCTACCATAATTTTTGCTATCATTTTCGCTGCCATTTTCGTCACCGACACCGTCACTATTGCCGTGTCTGTTGTGGTAGAGAGCTTCTGGATCCACTACAACAGAAGCGGAAATTAGCGGCAATAAATTTGGGGCAATTTGAAAAAATGCCGCTATCTAGTGATTTTGAGAGAAATTGCTGTAGCGATTTAATTCTCCAGCCACCATATCGTTCGATTTATGGCAGATTTGGAACAAATTGCCGAAATTATTATCTATTCTAATATATTAGATAAAAAGAAAAAACCCAATCTTCGTTTTCATTTTCTTTGTTACATCTAGCGAAAATCTCCATTATTCTTCTTCTCCATCTTAGTCGAGAGATACCTAGGCTCCTTTTTTTCCCTTTTCTTGAATGGCGTCATCACGGCATCCTCTGTCGAAATCGGCTGACCTGGACCTCAAAATGGTCTCAGCCAAGCACCTAAAAAATGTGAACTGGAAGAACGACATTCTCAAACCCTACGTCGTGTTCTAGGTCGGCCCCGATCGCCGATTGGCCACTAAATCCTACGATTCCATATGCACAAAACCCGTCTGGAGCAAAAAGTGTAAGAACAGATGTGGAGGTATGGGATCAATTTTCACTCTTATTTCTGTAAAATGCAACAATCTATAAGTATTTGATTTTATTGACACATGCAAATATTATGCTTCTTAGGTTGCTGATGGAGAAGGGTTACCTTTGGTTGTTAAGAAGTTGGGCACTTGTGATCTCTACCCACAAGTGAGTGAATATTCTTCTTCCTCGCGTGATGTTCCATTTTATTGCTCTGTTTCCTCTTATTTTGAAGGGTTTCTGCTCTTTCCCAATTCCAATCATACAACCCTTTCTTTGTGGGATTTTGAAAATGAATGATTAGCATGTTTATCCTGATTTATTATGCAGTATTTTTCACATATTTTCTGAAGCCTACTGGCAGTTTTGTTGTGCTTCTATGCAGAAATCTTGAATTTATTATGTAATGTTAGAAATTGAAATTGATTTATTGAACAACTTAGTCTATAAGGATATAATTGTATAACATAAATGATTTCATTTGCTTTTATGATTGGGCAGATTGCAGGTTAATTTATCGGATCGATGTTAATATGAAAGTGAGTAAGTGGTGTTCATTTCATATCAAACTGAAAAAAATAGAAATTTCAGATCATTTAAAATGCATTAACTTGACTTTTTATTATCTATCAACTTATTGTCAGCGTTATGGGATATACATGTCATATACTTAATTTGATTTATACATGTTTTGCATTGATAAGTAACTGTAATCAAATGCAACTATCTAGAGTATGGTTGATTATATTCTGATATACACTGACAAACCAGGAAAATAGCATCAGCAATCACTAAGATGCTGAAAAAAAAGCTCAACTCTGATTCTGGAAACACATACACAAGCCTCCAAATCTCTATATGATTCCCTGATCGGAGAAAGAAGCATTGAAATTCTTCAAGAGAAAAAGTTAAATTAAGAATGATGGGAGCGATGGCGACGGTGATGTACCATTATTGGACAATAAAGCAGAGCGAACGAGGGAAATATGGTTTTATATGCACGATTATTAGAACTTATATGATCCTGTAGTGTTTTATATGCATACTTTGTTCGAGCAGGATGAAAAGTAATATTTTAGGGACGGAGGGAAATATGGAGTATCTTCTTGAAAAAGTAAGTGTAACATTAAATTAATATTATTGATCATTAGCAAAAACAAAAAGAAGAATAGGAGGCTTGAGAGTTTATTAGCAGTTAAGTAATCACATCTTTCTTTCTTTTTTCCTTAAAAAATCCAGATCATGTCTGTACAGTCTAGGAGTGACAGTATTAACACTTCTTTATTTGAGAAGAGGGAGCACATTGAGAAATTGCATCGCACTTGTAATCTTCTTCGAAAAGTTCAGGTATTAAATAATGTTTATCAAGTTTATATATATTATTGTAAGCATGATGATTTTATCTCTTGTGTAACTTATACTTTTCATGATTTTCTGTTTTGGTTTAGAGTTATATCATTTTCTTCCTCCCTTGTGGAATATAAAGGGATGTTCTTTTTTATGGTTGTATTAATATGTTGTTTCTTGTTGAAGTGTGGCTCTTGTCTTGTCTTTTTAAATAAATAATGGATAAATAATGTCAGAGACTCTTGGAGGCATCCAAAATGTCTGATAGAATGATATCTAAAGTGGAGAATGATAATGTTCAAAAGCAGGTTGATGTGAACTCCATGTCAAAGAAAGTTAAAATACTGAGGATCTAGCTGCTTAAGATATCGAAGACTCCTGAAATTAACAGGGAGAACATGTGTGAAGATATTATTGAAAATCAGGAGCTTATGAACCATACACATGGCAAACTTGAGGAGACACACTAATTCTTCACAGCTTGCAATGGAAGTGAGAAAATGGTGCTTGAGAATTCAGTTCTTGTCACATTCCTTAGGCAACTGAAATCAAAGGCAGAAAATCTTGTGACAGAAAGAGATACCCTTGAGGAGTTGAGGACCCAGTCTAAGGAGTTCTTGGCACAGCAAACGGATGTCAAAAATTTACTATGTTAAGCATTGAACTACAATTTAGATATCATTAAATCATTGAACTACAATTATGAAAGCAGCAGAGATGTTTAGTATAGCAAACCAATTGAGTTTCTATACCATAATTTAGATATCATTAAATCTCCTTGTATCCTAATAGCTGGTTATTTGATCATTTTTGATAAGCTTGGCACCAGTTAATATTAAAATATTTGATCAACATATTGTTTAAATGATCATTTCCAGGTTCAGAATTCGGTCTCTAAGAGCTACTTGTCGCATCGTCGTCTCTGCCCGCGTCGTTGTCGTCGGTTCAGGCCTGCTGCTAGCCTGTTTTCTCTTCATTGGTGCGCACCCATTCCTATGGTGCAAGGTAAATATTCATGTGCTTACTTTTGTATTTATCCATGTCTGACGTATATAAAAGTTCTTTATTAGCAATAAGGAGCATATAGTAGTCTATACATATGTATAAGTAAATCTCTTCACATTTGTTTATTATATTCATGTAATTTAAACATGAGATCTTGTTAGAAATTAAATGCAAACAAGAATAATGTTGCTATTTATATATATATTTGCCATGTATAATAGGAACCATATGGATCAGGTCCTACTTAAAGTGCATAATTTTCAAGATAGTTAAAATTGTGAACCTACTATAGTTAAAATTATGTTTCATATGTCAGCTTAACATAATTAAAATTGTGAGCCTACTACTGGAAACAAATGAGTATCCTTTCACTTCTAAATGAATCCACCAAAAACAACTAACTATATGAAAAGATATATGAAAAATATATATATAACAACTAACTAATATATATTGACTTCCTTTTTTATTCAATTAGCTTATGAATGTGCAACTTTAATACTCCTATATATTGTGTTCTGGTCTCATGCTAATATATAGAACTTTTTTTTCCTTCCCATTCTATGATATATGTGTGCATCCTAGCTATGAGTTATGAGCTATGGTTGATAGTTTTTGCAGAATTTTAATACTTTTCACTTGCAATGCTGTTAGGCAAATATATTATGATTATTGAGATTAAGATAGCAAATTTTTAGTTTGTGAAGTAAATTCTAATTTTTAGTTTTTGAATCTTTGGATTAAATTTGAAATTCAAATATTGTAAGGGATTACAATGTGTCAGATTATATTCTTTGTATGACTGTTTTGTCTTTTTCAATGGCAGGGTGAGGAATTGCCACCAAACATCGCTGCAGGGATAAATTATGTGGAAAGACCGAGTGAAAAATAGAATCCTAAAATTAGAATTATTTTGGTTTGAAGCAAATATTTTTTTGAATTTTACTATTCAATTCTTAGCAAGAGATTTACTATGTTGATATTTTTATAAATATATTATTTTATTTTTCAGTTAATTTTGTTGTTTTTGCCACAAATTTAGATTCAATAGATGAAAAATATTAAGATTTATAGTATTAAAAAATACAAAAAGAGAAAAATATATATCTTTAAAAATAAAAAAAATCAGCGTATTTTAAAAGGAAAATCCTTTTTTTAATTTGTATTGAAATTAGCGGCGGTTTTATAACCGCCGCAAATAGTACTAAATTAACAAACAGTAATAACATTGCGGCGGTTCGTAACTGTCGGTAAAAAAATGGACTAAATCTTAATATTTGTATATTGCGGCGGTTAAAAACCGTCACTAAATTAGTTGCTGGAAACCGCCGCAAAATTACTTTCCCGCGCCAATAACCAGGGCGGTCCACCAAACTGCCAAAATTTGATTTTGCGGCGGTTTTAAGGAGAAAAAACCGCCGCAAAGCAGCGCCTTTGTTGTAGTGATTGAGCCACCTCTTATATCAACGCATTTTTAAATCTGTTCTTCTATACTATTGTTGCTGCCACAGTGGAGTTTTTGCCGCTGTTGTTGCTACCGCCGTTTCCGTCACCACTGCCATTGTTGTTGCTGCCGTCGTTTCTGCCACCGTTGCCATGGTAGAACGCTTCTGGATTGAGCCACCTCCTCTGTCAACGCGTCTTCAGATCTGTTCGCTCCCAAGCTTCTTCTTCGACACAACTTTCTCTCCCTCCATATTTCTCTTTCGAGCTGCTGCTGGTACTTCTTTTCTGTTATTAATTTTTTGATATCTCTTCCCTATTAATAAATATCATTTTATTTTGAAGAATTTTATTTGTCTCTTTACGTTTCTCTGCATCTTTGTTATTTTGGATTTGATTATTTGCTATGATCATGATTCTCTATCTCTCTTTCTAATTGTGAATTATAATTACTTGATTAATTAATTGTTCTCTTATCCTATTAATTGACATTTTAATTTGTTCCTAAAGATACAAATTAGTTTCCCATTTTTCAGAGTATATTGGTCCTTGCAAGTTGCAATATATACTATACTGGTTTATACTATACTGCTATTCTTTGATTTCAATTCTTAATATATTAATTTCTATTTTTTTATTTACAATACATAACATATAGAACACTACTTATATAATCAGAGCATACTCTTCTTATATATGCTCTGATTTGTTGTGTGTTTTTTCGTTTGTTCTATGCAGTACTAATTTTGGATTATTACTTCAGAAACAGTATATTCGAACAGGCTGTGATTCTGTGTTTGTCATGGTATACGGTGATCATGACAAACCAGCCCTTATCACTTATCTGGATTTAGCGCTAAATTATCCAATTCTCTTGTTTCAAAGTCTAATTGGTGTAGAAGAAATAACATGCATGTTTCATTCTTAAAGACAGATCTTACAATAATTAAAAGAAAATAAATTTTACCTCTCCCCCCTCCCCTTTTCTCTCTCTCTCTCTCTCTTTATTTCCAAGGTTTCAAATTTATTCCATTATTAATTAGAGAGAAATAGCAAAGTTCCATTCCAGCAGCTTTAATTCATGAGCATTGTTCATTCATTTCAGTACTCGGATTTAAGTTTCTTGAATGGAACTACCACAGCCCTTTATGATTATCATTAGTCATTACTAGTATTTCCGGCGGCATTGCCCTGATTAGGCAATAATAACTCATCAATTAAGAAATTATCACCAGTTCCAATAGTGAGGTCACCAAAATTGTCAAGATCACCAAAATCCACTGAATCATCAAAATCTCCAAACCCAAATAATTCTTCATTATTAGCTTTAGCCGGTGGAACCACCAACACGTTCTCATCACCAGCAGGAAACAGAACCGACCTACAACTCTCATCTTCAAAGAACAATCCTCCAAAAAAATTATCATCCGGTTCATCATTAGGAACAACATCTTCTAAATTCTTCTGTTGTTACTCTGTATTAAATAACAGTTCATCTTGCACACTGTTGTCAACTTCACAAGAAATAATCAGTGGCTGCACTGCCACTGCTGATGGCGGCGCCGGCAGTGGTTGTGACGAAATTGACATTTTAAAGCGGCAGGTTCTTATTATGCTGTTTCAAATTAACAACCTTCAACTTGTCGTCAACATAGGTGAGAAAACGGTCCAACTCATCATCGCTAAAATCAGTTACAAGCCTATGTTCTAGGGGGTGTGCATGGGTCGGGTGAAACCAGGTTTGATGTGATACAGACTGGACCCGAAATATATATCGGGCCTATTTATTAGACCCGAACCCGACCCTAAATCCGATAAAACCTATATACTTTTGGGCCACGATTATACCGGATAAAAACCGGGTGAAAATCGGACCGTTAACATTACATTACCTTGATACCTTCTTATAAGCTAGCATGTGAAAATATCCAAATTTTCAAGACTCCAACCATTATTTGACATGATAAAATTTACTTAGAAAAATATAACAAGAACCAACTCTTCTCTAAAATTAAAGCATAACCATAATCAATACTAATATTGTCTAATAATACTAAATATTTAAATCAATACAAATAACACAATATTATGCATTAGTCTAAAGTCTTATGCATTTTAAACATTAAACATTAACTTATAGTCTTATAATAACTAATAACACAAAATATTAAGGTTTACAATACTTAAATTCTACATAAGAATAGCCATCATCCATCACTAATAACACAAAATATTAATTGTGTATGATGACCGGGTCACCGGGCCGAGTTCGAGTGACCCGAGCCATAGCTCATACCCGACCCGAAATAATGATAGGGTCTATTTTTGAGACACTTATCCGACTCTAAACTTGGTAAAATCACACCAAATTAGCCCCTAAAGTGTTCAGAACTGGACCAGATTTTCAGGTCGGGCCGGGCCATGCACCCCTACTATGTTCGTTATAGATTTAATGCATGAAGATGGCCATGTCTTTTTGATCGTTAAGTTTCTTGAGCTTCTCAAGTTGCTTCTCCATCCAAATCATCTTCTGTTGCATGTACTATTGATGAGTTGCCATTCTGCTTAACCGCTCCGGCTCTGGAGTCTCCTCGAACTTCTCCACAATCACTTTAGCCTCCTCCACCGACGGCCACACCGTAGGACTCTTGTCCCCTGAACATGTTAGTTTATCTCACACATATAATCATTTATGTGTCAATATTGTTATTTGTTGTAGGCATTTGGCCAAAAATAATTTACATTCATATTTATAAGTTTTTTGCACATAAAAAATAAATAATTTGTACTTATATTTATCAAAATTTATACATATAAATTAGTAAAATTTATTCGTTAAAGATAATTTAATATTTATATTAGTTAAATAATGACAAAAATATTAAAGGAAATTCTATGGTATGGATTCAATATATTATCCACATATGTGGATTCTATGTGAAAGAGTTCACAATAAAATACGTGTGTGAGAGTTTAGTTGTGACAAGATACCCTTGCATCATGCATGCTGACAGCTACAGAAACGCTGCAGAAGTTGTCTCTTAATTTAACTATCATTAGGGTGTAAATGAAAAAGTAATCCGTTTTTTTGTGTATAATTTTTTTTTAGATTTTTATAGCTGAGGTCTTTTTATTGGGTTAGGTTAAGAGGTTTGAGTGATAATGCATTTTTTTTTTGTTTTTCATATATATTAAGATATATTTGCCTAAAACACCTATACCCAATTCAGATTGTCCATAAGAAACTTTTTTAAAGAACAAAAAAAAGTTTAAAAAGATTTTAATCTGTGACAAAAAAATAGAAATTAATGTTGATAAAAAAAAGGGTGAAAAAGGTCTCTCACACATGGATAATATATTGAATCCACACCATAGAACTTTTCAAATATTAAAGATTGCTGACCCTCAAAATTTTCTTTCTTTCTTATGGACTTAACTTTTTGAAGAATGGGGTTGAAATGATTTGTTACAATCTAAATCTAGGTTCAAATTGAAATTGAAATTGTACCTACCAAAGATGGCAATACAAGCCTGAATGTCACAAAGGATGGCAATCTGCTCCAATTTTTTCAACAACCCGGCACATCTCTTCTTAAATGTAGCTTTCATTGAACTCATATCATCTATCAGTTGTAGTTTTATCCTCCTCTTTATTTTTGGAATTTTATCATCATTGTTGTTGTTGGCTTGGATCACTGCCATCTCATGCTGCCTTGCTAGTTCTGCAATGACACCCTCCTTTCTCGGGGAGTGAAAAACAGGTTAAAATAGTTGTTAACCATCATGCAATGCTGCAAAAACTAACACAAATAGTGTGTGTATGTATTTATGTTTTTTATAGTGGTGTTCTCCCCACATTGATCTATTTATTGAGGTAATAAATTCTAATTTTTCTTTCTTTCTTATTGGCATTAACAACATAGTTGACACAGCATTTTCTCGGATAATATTCTAAAATCTGAAAAATAAATATTTTGTTCAAGAAATTCTAGGAGTCATATTTAAATTTAAAATACGTTATACATATTTTATGGGTTGGTACATTTTTCTTTTTGACTTTTAGAAGATGTTTTAATATTAGAGAAAATTTTAATGCTAAAAAAAATTGTTCTATATTTTCTTTTAGAATTTGGTTAATTTGCATTTAAAGTGTATAATAATATATTTTTTTATGTTTTTAAAATGTGCCTTTAAAATTCATGATAGTAGGATTTTTTTTATGATTATACAAGAGGAGTGATATATGTATTTTTTCTCTTCAAATTTAAAAGTGATTAGATGCTACATAATTCAAATATTTAAAGTTATATGAAATTGGTTAAGGTACTAAATAAAAAGGCTAACTATACATTCAGAAATTAACTGCCTTTGGATGAATGCAAATTGAACTTTTTCCAAAATCTTTTGTATCTTTTAGTTGTTAGTTGTCGGTTGACTTCTGATTATAATCATTATATAACTAGCATTTTTGGGAGTGATTATATATTCGCTGTCCAACAAAACAAAAAGACCTCATTTAATGAGTCTAGCATCGTATAAAACGTGAAATTTATAAAATTAATTATAGAAAAGCATTGAATGCAAAAATAAAGTGTTTTTCATTAGAAATAATTACATATAAAACAATTTAATAAAAATTAATGCACATACAAAAAATTAGTCTATAAATTAATTACTATATTTGTGTATAAATATATGTATAGTTTAATTCATTTTAATGTATATTTTATACTGATGACTAATTTTTTATGTATACATAACGTAATTATAATTGTAAATATAATTTGATATAATTAACTTTGTTTGACTATTTAATACGATTAAATTTTGCTTTTTTCCTTGTAAATAGAAAGTATTTTTACAGTTGATAGATATATAATCATTTGTATTTTTTTATTGATTTAAATTTAAAAAAAATAATTTTATGATAAATTAATATTTTTATAACAAAAAAATTTAAAATTTAATTCTTATTATTTGCAAAAATAAATTTGGGCCAGTAGTTCCATAATCGTAGTTAACCCAATAAATCTTTAATTATAAGTTTTGTCAAGAGGATAATTAGTCAATTTTTGTTAACAATTAATATATTTTATGAGAGACAAAAAGAAGCTTTGTTTCTCTCTCAACCATTAATAATTATGTTAATTTAGTACTATTCTTAACAAAAAGAAAGAGAAAAAAATGAAGAAGAATTGAATATTCATTTTGAAATTTCGGTCCCTATAAAATTGTATTTTTGGTTTTGATCTAGTAAAATTTAAACGATACATATTTTAATTCTTACTTTTAATTTGCTCCATTACTTACTAATGTGATAAGTTAAAATGCTAATAATGTGTGACGTGTAACACTTAATTGAATAAACTAATAACAAAGATTAAAATAACAATTTTTAAAATTTACTGGATACCAAAACTTAAGGAAAAAAATTTATAACAACTAAAATTAAAAAAAATTGTGTCAGAATATATCACTAAACACTAATTAGTTTTAGGAGTTTGGATTAGATTTTCAAAAGGAGTATTTATTTTTCCCCTCTTATTTAAGAGGACTTTTTTTATTAGAAAGCATAATTTTGTATTTGAATAGAAAATAAATACAAGATTGTATTTAATAGATATTAATTAATTAATATATTTTTTATTTTTGCTTTTTAAAAGAGTAAGATATTTCTCACATAAAATAAAAGAGATTTTTTTTCTTTTTTAATTTTTTTATAAGATTTGTATTCAAAATACTTTTAAAATAATTAATTACGTGTATATAAAAAAACAGTTACTAAATATTATGTACATATACATATATTATTATTTCAAACATTTTAAGTATATGTTTTACATGCTAATATATATTTTAAACAAATGATTAATTTGATAACTATTATGATGGTTACGTAAAATTGGGTTGTTTTTTAACTTGAACGTAAGGTCCAGACTCTTTTTGAGGCAGCGTCTGACTTTTGTAAGTATCGAGGTGGGAGTGACATCTGCAAGGAACTCTGATGCCTAAGTTAGCAAAGATTTTAGACAATTTTTTTTTGCAAAATTTCTAACCACAATTTACCGACAAGTGCATCAGGTCGTACCAAGTAATAAACTCAGATGAGTGAGTGTCGATCCCACGAGAATTAATGGACAAAGCAAGAAATGATTGATTAATTGTTCTAGTTAGACAAGTTGAATAAGAGTTGTGAATATCAAAAAGCATGAAAGACAGTAAATTAAGGAAAGCAAACAGTGAATGGTTGAGAAAATAGAATGAGAATGGAGTTAAGGTTTTAAAGATATTTAAATATCCGAATTAATATTTAATGTCAACTACCTTGATCATGCAATGATTTAGTTTACGGCAAATCCCAAGTGATTGAATTCCTATTCTTAGGCAATGCAATCTCCTCTAATCCAACCAATCGTTAATTCCTTGATTACTCAATTGTACTTGAGGGTTAATTTTAAATTTTGATTTATAAGCCACACAAACCCTAAGAACCCAAAAATGATGCAGTTATATGTCACGTACCACATTAAACCCAGATAATTAAGGAGTTGTGAGAAACTGGTTTCAAGCTATAATTCTAATGATATAGTTTTTTCAAGATTCAACATAATTCAAGTTAGATTGGAGTTATTTCTCAATAATTATTGATCCATAGGATGAGGAACGAAACCAATTTTAAAACAATAATCAATGCATTAAGCAAGAGTAGAAGAACAAATCATTATTAATCCATCAAAGTAAACAAAGCTCCTAATCTTAACAATGGAGGTTTAGTTGCTCATGGTGTAGAGAAAACCCTAGCAGAGAAAAGTGTAAAATTGCGGAATCAAAATTAGGAGAAGAGAGATCCCTGCATGGGCAGTTCTCAATCCTATTTATAGTCCTAATTAAAATTGATTTAAAACTTAAATAAAAACCTAACAAATCTTTTCAAATAGTTATTTGATTTGAAATCAAATCATTAAACCTTCTGTTGATTCCTTGCAAACGTATGGTTCCCTTTGTGATCCGTGCTATCGACGCTAAACGCCAGTGACTGGGAATTCAGTGCCAGCCATCCAATGAGCCTTGCACGCAAAATAAGGGCCTTGGCGCTAAACGCCAGTGAGTGGTGTAACACCCTGTTACCTTAAACCTTACCTCTAGCCGTAAAGCGAAGGATAACAAAGCGTCACGATAGTTCTTAAAACTTATACAAAAATAAATATAGAGGAAAATAGTAATACTAGAAGCCCGATGAAGAAATAAAAGCTCAAAGTCGCATAAAGCGGGATTACGAAAAGCGAAGCGTTCACACACGATAACTAACTCATACCATCTATCAGTTGTAGTTTCACCCTCTTCACTTTCGGGATTTCATCATCATTGTTGTTGTTGGCTTGGATTGCTGCCATCTCATGCTGCCTTGTTAGCTCTGCAAATGACACCCTTCTTTCTCGGGGAACGCAAAATAGGTTAGGATGTTTGTTATCCATCATGTAATGCTGCAAAAACTAACACAAATGGTGTGTATGTATGTATGTATGTATGTTTGTATGTTTTTCATGGTGGTGTTCTCCCCACACTGATGTATTTATAGAAGTAAGAAATTCTCATTTTCTCTTTCTTTCTTATTGGCATTAACAACATCATTGATACAGTATTCTTTCTGATAATATTCTAGAATCTGAAAAATAAATGTTTTGTTCAGGGAATTCTGGGAGTCACATTCAAATTTGAGATACGTTATACGTATTTTGTAGGTTGGTACATTCTCTTTGATGCATTCCCTGCCTAGTTGCATTTCTCTTTTTTATGTGACCAATCTTATAATTCTTTTTTTTTTTTTTTTGGTTTCTTTCTGGAACTGTGGCATGTGTTACCAACTAAGATTGGAAATTTTTTTTGTTTTAATCAAAATGAATTAGAAAGTATTATTAAAGTGGGCTAAAAAATTTAGCTTTTACCAAAAAAAAAAGTGACATGTGGACTGACCCTAGGCCCTTTGGCTTTACAGAACTTTTGGCCCTACAAACTTTTTAAATAGTTAGCCCTGCGGGTTATAGGGCCATTTTTTATCTTGGCCCTATAAGGTAGGTCAAAGCCTTATAGGTCCAGCCTAATTGACAGTGATACATACAATCAAGTCCATCAGTTTCCATCTCTGTTCTACAAAGTACAGTGAGGTAGAGCTATCACTTCAAGCCGTCGTATAGGAAGGTATCGATGACAAAACAAAAGGTAATTGCGCAAATATAGGGTGATTGGGAGGAGTCGTACAACAGCGTGCCACGGATGCTCTAAGCATTGTAGAGTTGTTGTCCATGCATGTTATGTGACTTGATTACTGTGCCATACTATGATGGACACTTGATGGTTCCAGACTGCAGTCAGTTTGACAAGGTTTTATGGTTGTACCCTCCATGCATTGAAGCGTTCAAGCATTACAAGCTCTTTGTCTCAGTAGATGGCACGCACTTGTACGACAAGTATAGAAGGGCATTGCTAATTGCAGTTGTCCAAGATGGTAACAGCAATATCCTACCTGTGGCCTTTGCCATTGTTGAGTCTGAGAGTATGGAGTCATGATCGTTCTTTCTATCCAATCTGAGGTGCCATGTCACATTGCATGAAGGGCTTCTCATTATATCTGATAGATCCCAAGCAATCAAGGCTGCGCTTAGAGCGGATGATAGCCTATGGAAGTCTCCTAGGGCGTTCCATGCATATTGTGTCAGACTGTCAGGCACATGACTGCGAACTTCATGTCTCGGTTCAAGTCAGCTGAGGGCAAGCGATATCTCATTAATGCTGCCTACAGTCCTAGCAGTGCTGGCTATGAATGGTACATGGATGCTCTGAGGACCTTATCGCGTGAGATGGCTGACTGGGTCGAGAGATTTAAGTAGGAAATATGGCTGCAACATTGTGATGGTGGACGTCGGTTTGGTCACATGACAACGAACCTTTCCAAGTGTATCAATGCAGTGCTGAAGGGAACAAGGTATCTACCCATTTCAGCTATAGTGAGATGTACCTACGAGAGTCAAGAGGTTGCAGCAGTTGTTTGTCCGTAAGAGTAGGGAAATGCATGCTTAGATGGACGTAGGTAACCGGTTTTCACAGTGGCTGCTGATAAATCCCATTTTTAGGGTTTATCATATATAGAATCTAAGGGTTTTATCAATGATCTTCCACACTTATTCATATAAAACTGCGTGATTTTGTGTTGCTTTCTCCATTTTGCCTCATAGATGAAAATATGCTTCTTTTACATCAAAATTGATATATTGTAATTCTCCTCTATTACCATTAGATGCCTTGATCCGTTTGTTAAGTGATTTCAGAAGTTATAGGGCAAAAATGGCTAAGAGGAATGAAGGAAGCATGCATGAATGGAGGGAGCATGGAACAAATCAAAGATTTGGGTTTTGGACATGCACGCGCACGCGCACCTTGTGCGTACGCGTGAATGCGTGCATCCAAAGACAGCGCAATGGAGCCGAGCGAGGAGCCGGCGCGCTTATATGGCTGGGCCATATTCCCTATGACGCTTGCGCGCACCTTACGCCTGCGCGCATATCACAAAATACCCCAGGGACGCGTACGCGTACAGTGCGCGTACGCGTCAATGTGCGCACATGATTTTTTAAAAGGAACACGTGCCCAGCGATTTCAAGGAGTCCCAGGCCCTGTTTTGGAGCAGAATTTTGGAGGGAAAAGCTTAAGAAGACCAAGGATTAGGAGTGTTAGGACAATTAGTCATAATTCTAGATATTTTAGGGAGTTAGTTACATTTTGTTTTTAGAGAGAGAAACTCCAACTTCTCTCTAGAATTTCACTTCCTCCATTACAATTCTCCTTTGATTTCTTGGTGAGATCCATTGTTAATTCACTTTTGCTTTGGCACAAGTTGTAGATCTACTCTTCTTCTACTCTTAATTGATGCTCTTTTGATTCAATTTCTTAGATCTAGATTTGGTTGACTTTGTTACTTTGAATTTGGATTAATGAATTGAAGTTTCATTCAATTGTTTGATTGTTGATGATTGTTTGGATTAGATAGCTTTAATACAATTCTCTTCTCTCAATATACATCATGTTTTCTATGATTGCCTACCAATTGTTTGTGATAATGACAACCCTAGCTATGGAGTAGATTTCCCTTACTTGGCTTAGGGGTTGAGTTATTGGAGACACTTGAATAGTGGATATCAATTGTAGATTATGAATTGAGAAGTTGCTAATTGACTTGGAGTGCACTAAAGCTAGACTTCCTTAGGGTGAGGCTAGGACTTGTGACTCAAGTTAGTTACTCTCACTTGACTTTCCTCCATTGTTAGGGGGTTAACTAAGTGAAGCAATAATCAATCCTTATCATAATTGAAGGAAACTATAATGATGGAACTTCCAATGCTTACCCTTGGCCAAGGCTTTTATTTCAATTAATTGTTGTTTGCTTTTGTTAGCTTGAATTCTTGCACCAACTCTCAAAACCATAAAAGCTTTCCTAATCAATGATGAGCATTCTAAGGCAATTCCTAGGGAGGACGATCCGAGATTAATACTTTCGGTCATAGATTTTAGAATTGTTTGATGCAATATTTGCGTGTTGGTTAGACTATACTCACGATTGGATATATTGCTAGTTTCTAACCGGCATACGAATATTTCCGTTCATCAAAATGGCACCGTTGACAGGGAATTGCTTATGTGTGCCATTCTATTGGTTAATGTGAATATGTTAATATGTGAATATTTGCATTTTCTCTCTTGATTGATTGCTTGTTTGATTGTTACATAGGACTAGATTTTGCTTAGACACCAATTAATGTCATGAGCTTCTTTTTCCCTTCATTGTATGACGCATTCACTACCAAATCCGAGCTTAGCACCATTTGATTCGAAAATTGAAAGAACTTTGCTTCATACTAGGCAAGCTCGGAGGCGGTTAGCTTTTGAGGAAGGTGAAAAGGTTCTTACCAATTCACCAACCACATCATCGTCATCCAACGAAGGCACTAATTACTCTCCCATTGATACTACTAGTAGTTCTTCTTTTGATCTAGGTTTTGACAACATGGCCGCTTGGTGCACGAAATCGTGATCGTTCATTCCTTGGTAACGGCGCTAAAAACTTCATGCGCACATTCATAATTTTAGTTCTTTGTCACAACTTTGCACAACTAACCAGCAAGTGCACTGGGTCGTCCAAGTAATAAACCTTACGTGAGTAAGGGTCGATCCCACGGAGATTGTCGGCTTGAAGCAAGCTATGGTCACCTTGTAAATCTCAGTCAGGCGGATTTAAATGGTTATGGTGAATTGATAATTAAAATATAATTAAAATATAAAATAGGATAGAGATACTTATGTAATTCATTGGTGAGAATTTCAGATAAGCGTATGGAGATGCTTTTGTTCCTTCTGAACCTCTGCTTTCCTGCTGTCTTCATCCAATCATTCCTACTCCTTTCCATGGTAAGCTTTATGTAGGGCATCACCGTTGTCAATGGCTACTTCCCGTCCTCTCAGTGAAAATGGTCCAAAATGCGCTGTCACCGCACGGCTAATCATCTGTCGGTTCTCGATCATACTGGAATAGGATTCAGTAATCCTTTTGCGTCTGTCACTATGCCCAGCACTCGCGAGTTTGAAGCTCGTTACAGCCATCCCTTCCCAGATCCTACTCGGAATACCACAGACAAGGTTTAGACTTTCTGGATCTCAAGAATGGCCGCCAATAATTCTAGCCTATACCACGAAGACTCTGATCGTAAATCAGGAGGCTAAGAGATATGCATTCAAGCTTGTTTTCATGTAGAACGGAAGTGTTTGTCAGGCACGCGTTCATAGGTGAGAATGGTGATGAGCGTCACATAATCATCACATTCATCATGTTCTTGTGTGCGAATGAATATCTTAGATAAGAAATAGGCTTGAGTTGAATAGAAAAACAATAGTACTTTGCATTAATTCATGAGGAACAGCAGAGCTCCACACCTTAATCTATGGTGTGTAGAAACTCTACTGTTAAAAATACATAAGAACAAGGTCTAGGCATGGCCGAGAGGCCAGCCTCCAAAGCATGATCAAAGGATCAAAAGATAATCCAAATATGATCAAAAGATGTCCAAAGATGTCTAATATAATAGTAAAAGGTCCTATTTATATTAAACTAGTTACTAGGGTTTACAGAGATAAGTAAATGATGCAGAAATCCACTTCCGGGGCCCACTTGGTGTGTGCTTGGGTTGAGCATTGAGCTTTCATGTGTAGAGACTTCTTTTGGAGTTAAACACCAGGTTGTAACCTGTTTCTGGCGTTTAACTCTGCTTTGCAACTTGTTTCTGGCATTTAACTCCAGAATAGGGCAGGAAGCTGGCGTTGAATGCCAGTTTGCGTCGTCTAAACTCGGGAAAAGTATAGACTATTATATATTTCTGGAAAGCCCTGGATGTCTATGTTCCAACAAAATTGAGAGCGCGCCATTTGAACTCTTGTAGCTCCAGAAAATCCACTTTGAGTGCAGGGAGGTCAGAATCCAACAGCATCTGCAGTCCTTCTTCAGCCTCTGAATCAGATTTTTGCTCAAGTCCCTCAATTTCAGCCAGAAAGTACCTGAAATTACAGAAAAACACACAAACTCATAGTAAAGTTCAGAAATGTGATTTTTAATTAAAAACTAATAAAAATATACTAAAAACTAACTAAATCATACTAAAAACTATGTAAAAACAATGCCAAAAAGCGTATAAATTATCCGCTCATCACAACACCAAACTTAAATTGTTGCTTGTCCCCAAGCAACTGAAAATCAAATAGGATAAAAAGAAGAGAATATACTATAAATTCCAAAATATCAATGAAACTTAGCTCCAACTAGATGAGCGAGACTAGTAGCTTTTTGCCTCTTGAATAGTTTTGGCATCTCACTTTATCCATTGAAGTTCAGAATGATTGGCATCTATGGGAACTCAGAATTCAGATAGTGTTATTGATTCTCCTAGTTCAGTATGTTGATTCTTGAACACAGCTACTTTATGAGTCTTGGCCGTGGCCCTAAGCACTTTGTTTTCCAATATTACCATCGGATACATAAATGCCACAGACACGTAACTAGGTGAACCTTTTCAGATTGTGACTCAGCTTTGCTAAAGTCCCCAATTAGAGGTGTCCAGGGTTCTTAAGCACACTCTTTTTTTGCTTTGGACCTCGACTTTAACCGCTCAGTCTCAAGCTTTTGGCTTGACACCTTCACGCCACAAGCACATGGTTAGGGACAGCTTGGTTTAACCGCTTAGGCCAGGATTTTATTCCTTTAAGCCCTCCTATCCACTGATGCTCAAAGCCTTGGATCCTTTTTATTACCCTTGCCTTTTTGTTTAAAGGGTTACTGGCTTTTTGCTCTTGCCTTTTGGTTTTAAGAGCTTTTGACTTTTTCTGCTTACTTTTTCTTTTTCTTTCTTTTTTTCGCCATTTTTTTCTCTTTTTTTTGCAAGCCTTTGTATTCACTGCTTTTTCTTGCTTCAAGAATAATTTTTATGATTTTTCAGATTATTAAATAACATTTCTCCTTTTTCATCATTCTTCAAGAGCCAACAATTTTAACATTCATAAACAACAAATTCAAAAGACATATGCACTGTTCAAGCATTCATTCAGAAAACAAAAAGTATTGTCACCACATCAAAATAATTAAACTAATTTCAAGGATGAATTCGAAATCATGTACTTCTTGTTCTTTTGTTTTTATAACAGTTTTCATTTAAGAGAGGTGATGGACTCATAGGACATTCATAGCTTTAAGACATAGACACTTAAACACTAATGATCATGTAATAAAGACACAAACATAAACATAAACATAAAGCATAGTAAATGAAAAACAGAAAAATAAGAACAAGGAGATTAAGGAACGGGTCCACCTTAGTGAGGGTGGCGTCTTCTTCCTCTTGAAGAACCAATGGTGTTCTTGAGCTCCTCTATGTCTCTTCCTTGTCTTTGTTGCTCCTCCCTCATAGCTCTTTGATCTTCTCTAATCTCATGGAGGATGATGGAGTGCTCTTGGTGCTCCATCCTTAGTTGTCCCATGTTGGAACTTAATTCTCCTAGGGAGGTGTTGATTTGCTCCCAATAGTTTTGTGGAGGAAAGTGCATCCCCCGAGGCATCTCAGAGATTTCATGGTGAGGAATTTCCTCATGCTCTTGTTGAGGTCCATGATCTCTTGTTTGCTCTATCATTTTCTTGGTGATGGGCTTGTCCTCATCAATGAGGATGTCTCCCTCTATGTCAATTCCATCTGAATTACAGAGGTGACAAATGAGGTGAGGAAAGGCTAACCTTGCCAAAGTGGAGGACTTGTCAGCCACCTTGTAAAGTTTTTGAGGTATAATCTCATGAACTTCCACTTCCTCCCCAATCATGATACTATGGATCATGATGGCCCGGTCTACAGTAACTTCAGACCGGTTGCTAGTAGGGATAATTGAGCGTTGAATAAACTCCAACCATCCTCTAGCTACACGCTTAAGGTCCGGTCTTCTCAATTGAACCGGCTTGTCTCTTAAGTCAACTTTCCATTGAGCTCCTTCTACACATATGTCCATGAGGACTTAGTCTAACCTTTGATCAAAGTTGACCCTTCTAGTGTAGGGGCGTGCGTTTTCTTGCATCATTGGCAAGTTCAACGCCAGCCTTACATTTTCTGGACTGAAATCTAAGTATTTCCCCCGAACCATGGTAAGCCAGTTCTTTGGGTTTGGGTTCAAAATTTGATCATGGTTCCTAGTGATCCATGCATTTGCATAGAACTCTTGAACCATTAAGATCCCAACTTGTTGAATAGGGTTGGTGAGAACTTCCCAACCTCTTCTTTGGATCTCATGTCGGATCTCCAGATACTCATTCTTTTTGAGCTTGAAAGGAACCTTAGGGATCACTTTCTTCTTGGCCACAACTTCATAGAAGTGGTCTTGATGGACCTTTGAGATGAATCTCTCCATCTCCCATGACTCAGAGGTGGAAGCAATTGCCTTCCCTTTCCTCTTTCTTGAGGTTTCTCTGGCCTTAGGTGCCATTACTGGTTATGGAAAAACAAAAAAGCAATGCTTTTACCACACCAAACTTAAAATGTTTGCTCGTCCTCGAGCAAAAGAAGAAAGAAAAATGGAGGAGAGGGAGAGAGGTGTGTATTCGGCCAATGGGAAGAAGAAAGGGTTGTGTTGTGTGAAAATGAAGAAGGAATGAGGGGTTTATATAGGAGTGGGGGGGAGGTTTAGGGTTCGGTCATGGGGTTGGGTTTGGGTGGGAAATGAATTTGAATTTGTAGGTAGGTGAGGTTTTTGGGGGAGAGAGGATGGATGTGAGTGGTGAAGAGGTGCTGGGGAAGAGTGATTGAAGTGATTGGAGAAGGGTATTTGGGGAAGAGAGTTATGAAAAGGTGTGAAGAGGAGAGAAGAAGAAGTGGGGTAGGTGGGGATCCTGTGGGGTTCACAGATCCAATGGGGTCAAGGACTTAGCATCCCTGCTCCAATTAGGCGTGCAAAATGCCCTTTGTATGCAATACTGGCGTTTAACGCCAGACTGCTGCCTGTTTTTGGCGTTAAACGCCCAAATGTAGCCTGTTTCTGGCGTTTAACGCTAGGTTAATGCTTGTTTCTGGCGTTAAACACCAGACAGATGCTTATTTCTGGCGTTTAAACGCCAGAATGTTCTTTCTCCAGGGTGTGCTGTTTTGAATGTTGTTTTTCATTCTGTTTTTTATTTTTCAGTAGTTTTTATGACTTCACATGATCATCAACCTAAAGAAAACATAAAATAACAATGGAAAATAAATAGATATAATTAAATAACATTGGGTTGCCTCCCAACAAGCGCTTCTTTAATGTCAATAGCTTGACAGTCAGCTCTCATGGAGCCTCACAGATGTTCAGAGCATTATTGGGACCTCTCAACACCAAACTTAGAATTTGAATGTGGGGGTTCAACATCAAACTTAGAGTTTGGTTGTGGCCTCCTAACACCAAACTTAGAGTTTGACTGTGGGGTCTTTGGTTGACTCTGCAGTGAGAGAAGCTTTTCATGCTTCCTCTCCAATGTTACAGAAGGAGATCCTTGAGTTTTAAACACAAGGTTGTCCTCATTCAGTTGAAGGACCAACTCTCCTCTGTCCATATCAATCACAGCTTTTGTTGTGGCTAGGAAGGGTCTTCCAAGGATGATGGATTCATCATCATCCTTCCCAATGTCTAGGATTATGAAATCAGTAAGGATGTATAGGCCTTCAACCTTTACTAACACGTCCTCTACTAGTACATAAGCCTGTTTTCTCAAGTTGCCTGCCATCTCTAATGAGATTCTGGCAGCTTGCACCTCAAAGATCCCAAATCTTTCCATTACAGAGAGTGGCATAAGGTTAATGCTTGACCCCAGGTCACACAGAGCCTTCTCAAAGGTCATGGTGCCTATGGTATAGGTTATTAAGAATTTACCAGGATCCTGTTTCTTTTGAGGTAATTTCTGCCTATCCAATGCATTCAGTTCATTGGTGAGCAAGGGAGGTTCATCTTCCCAAGTCTCATTACCAAATAAATTGGCATTCAGCTTCATGATTGCACCAAGGTACTTAGCAACTTGATCTTCAGTAATGTCTTCATCCTCTTCAGAGGAAGAATACGCATCAGAGCTCATGAAGGGCAGAAGCAAGTTGAATGGAATCTCTATGGTCTCTGTATGAGCCTCAAATTCCTTTGGTTCCTCAAAGGGAAACTTCTTATTGGTCAGTGAACGTCCTAGGAGGTCTTCTTCACTAGGATTCACGTCCTTCTCCTCCTCTCTGGGTTCGGCCACACCAAGTAAGGTAATGGCCTTGCACTCTCTTTTTGGATTCTCTTCTGTATTGCTTGGGAGAGTACTAGAAGGAATTTTAGTGACTCTTTTACTCAGCTGGCCCACTTGTGCCTCCAAATTTCTAATGGAGGACCTTATTTCATTCATGAAACTTAGAGTGGCCTTAGATAGATCAGAGACTATATTTGCTAAGCTAGATGGACTCTGCTCAGAATTCTCTATCTGTTGCTGAGTGGATGATGGAAAAGGCTTGCTATTGCTAAATCTGTTTCTTCCACCATTATTAAAGCCTTGTTGAGGCTTTTGTTGATCCTTCCATGAGAAATTTGGATGATTTCTCCATGAGGGATTATAGGTGTTTCCATAGGGTTCACCCATGTAATTCACCTCTGCTATTGTAGGGTTCTCAGGATCATAAGCTTCTTCTTCAGAAGATGCCTCTTTAGTACTGTTGGATGCAGCTTGCAATCCATTCAGACTCTGAGAAATCATATTGACTTGCTGAGACAATATTTTGTTCTGAGCCAATATGGCATTCAGAGCATCAATTTCAAGAACTCCCTTCCTCTGAGGCGTCCCATTACTCACAGGATTCCTTTCAGAAGTGTACATGAACTGGTTATTTGCAACCATGTCAATGAGTTCCTGAGCTTCTGCAAGCGTTTTCTTTAGGTGAATAGATCCACCTGCAGAATGGTCCAATGACATCTTAGCTAATTCAGACAGACCATCATAGAATATATCCAGGATGGTCCATTTTGAAAGCATGTCAGAGGGACACTTTTTGGTCAGTTGCTTGTATCTCTCCCAAGCTTCATAGAGGGATTCACCTTCTTTTTGTCTGAAGGTTTGAACATCCACTCTAAGCTTACTCAGCTTTTGAGGAGGAAAGAACTTGGCTAAGAAAGTCATGACCAGCTTATCCCAAGAGTTCAAGCTATCTTTAGGTTGAGAGTCCAACCATATTCTAGCTCTGTCTCTTACAGCAAACGGGAAAAGCATAAGCCTGTAGACCTCGGGATCAACCCCATTGGTCTTAACAGTATCACAGATCTGCAAGAATTCAGTTAAAAACTGAAAAGGATCTTCTAATGAAAGTCCATAAAACTTACAATTATGTTGCATCAGAGAAACTAATTGAGGTTTTAGCTCAAAATTGTTTGCTCCAATGGCAGGGATTGAGATGCTTCTTCCATGTAAGTTGGAATTTGGTACAGTAAAGTCACCAAGCATCTTCCTTGCACCTCCACCATTATTATTGGTTTCGGCCATGTCTCCTTCTTTTTCGAAAAATTCTGTCAGATTTTCTCCAAAGAGTTGTGCTTTAGCTTCCCTTAGCTTCTTCTTCAGAGTCCTTTCAGGTTCAGGATCAGTTTCAACAAGAATGTTCTTATCCTTGTTCCTGCTCATGTGAAAAAGAAGAGAACAGAAAAGAAGAGAAATCTTCTATGTCACAGTATAGAGATTCCTTTATGTGAGTAGAAAAAGAAAAGAATAGAAGAAGAAAAATTCGAACACAGAAAGAGGGAGAGGATTCGAATTTTTAAGAAGAATAGAAGTGTTAGTAGATAAATAAAATAATTAGAAAGAGATGAGGGGGAGAGAATTTCAAAAATTAGAAGAAGAAAAAAAAGAAAAATATTTTTGTTTTTATTTTATTTATTAATTAGTATTCGAAAAAGTTAGAAGAAACAATTAATTAATTAAAAAGATTTTTGAAAAAGAGGGAAGTGATTTTCGAAAATTAGGAGAGAGAAAAGTAGTTAGGTGGTTTTGAAAAAGATATGATTGAAATAGAAAACTTTTAAAATCAAACAAAAAGTTAAGTGGTTAATTGAAAAAGATTTGAAAATCAAATTTGAAAGGGTGAAAAGTTATGAAAGATTTTGAAATTGATTTTGAAAAAGATATGATTGAAATTGAAAAAGATATGATTGAAATTTAATTTGAAAAATATTTAAAAAGAAAATTAAAAAGATTTGATTTTTTTGAAAATTAAAGTTGATTACTTGACTAACAAGAAACTAAAAGATAGGATTTTAAAATTTAAAGAATGAATCTTTCTTAATAGGCAAGTAACAACTTGAGATTTTTGAATCAGAATATTAAAAGTTAGCAATGAATTTGAAAATATGAAACAAAAATAAGAAAAAGATTTTTGAAAATCATTTTGAAATTTTCGAAAATCATAAAAGAAAAATGAAAAAGATTTTATTTTTGAAAAAGATTTGAAAAAGATAGAATTTTTAAATTGAAAATTTGACTTGACTCATAAGAAACAATTAAATTTTAAAAACTTGTGAAAAAGTCAACTCAAATTTTCGAAAATTATGAGTGAAAAAGGAAAAGATATTTTTTTATTTTTGAATTTTAATGATTAGAGAGAAAAACATCAAAAAGACTCAATGCATGAAAATTTTGGATCAAAACAAAATGATGCATGCAAGAACACTATGAATGTTAAGATGAGCACCAAGAACACTTTGAATGTCAAGATGAACACCAAGAACTTATTTTTTGAAAATTTTTAAGAAAAGAAAACATGCAAGACACCAAACTTAGAAATTTTTAATTTTTTAGACACTATGAATGCAAGAATGCATATGAAAAACAAAATGCAACACACAACAAGAAAATGTGAAGATCAAACAAGAGGATTCGTCAAGAACAACTTGAAGATCATGAAGAATGCAATGCATGAATTTTCGAAAAATGCAAGAAAGAGATAAACATGCAATTGACACTAAACTTATGACTTAACATTAGACTCAAATAAGAAACACAAAATTAATTTTTGATTTTATGATTTTATAACTTTTTTTGGATTTTTGAAAAATATTTTGGGAAAAACGAAAAAGAAGAAAAAAAATTTTGTATTATTTTCGAAAATAAGAAATAAAAAGCTTAAAAATAAAATAAAATTACCTAATCTGAGCAACAAAATGAACCGTCAGTTGCCCAAACTCGAAAAATCCCCGGCAACGGCGCCAATAACTTGGTGCACGAAATCGTGATCGTTCATTCCTTGGTAACGGCGCTAAAAACTTCATGCGCACGCTCATAATTTTAGTTCTTTGTTACAACTTCGCACAACTAACCAGCAAGTGTACTGGGTCGTCCAAGTAATAAACCTTACGTGAGTTAGGGTCGATCCCACGGAGATTGTCGGCTTGAAGCAAGCTATGGTCACCTTGTAAATCTCAGTCAGGCGGATTTAAATGGTTATGGTGAATTGATAATTAAATATAATTAAAATATAAAATAGGATAGAGATACTTATGCAATTCATTGGTGAGAATTTCAGATAAGCGTATGGAGATGCTTTTGTTCCTTCTGAACCTCTGCTTTCCTGCTGTCTTCATCCAATCATTCCTACTCCTTTCCATGGCAAGCTTTATGTAGGGCATCACCGTTGTCAATGGCTACTTCTCGTCCTCTCAGTGAAAATGGTCCAAAATGCGTTGTCACCGCACGGCTAATTATCGGTCGGTTCTCGATCATACTGGAATAGGATTCAGTAATCCTTTTGTGTCTGTCACTACGCCCAGCACTCACGAGTTTGAAGCTCGTCACAGCCATCCCTTCCCAGATCCTACTTGGAATACCACATACAAGGTTTAGACTTTTCGGATCTCAAGAATGGCCGCCAATAATTCTAGCCTATACCACGAAGACTCTGATCGTGAATCAGGAGGCTAAGAGATATGCATTCAAGCTTGTTTTCATGTAGAACAGAAGTGTTTGTCAGGCACGCGTTCATAGGTGAGAATGGTGATGAGCGTCACATAATCATCACATTCATCATGTTCTTGTGTGCGAATGAATATCTTAGATAAGAAATAGGCTTGAGTTGAATAGAAAAACAATAGTACTTTGCATTAATTCATGAGGAACAGCAGAGTTCCACACCTTAATCTATGGTGTGTAGAATCTCTACCGTTGAAAATACATAAGAACAAGGTCCAGGCATGGCCGAGAGGCCAGCCTCTAAAGCGTGATCAAAGGATCAAAAGATAATCCAAAGATTATCAAAAGATGTCTAATACAATAGTAAAAGGTCCTATTTATACTAAACTAGTTACTAGGGTTTACAGAGATAAGTAAATGATGCAGAAATCTACTTCCAGGGCCCACTTGGTATGTGCTCGGGCTGAGCATTGAGCTTTCATGTGTAGAGACTTCTTTTAGAGTTAAACGCCAGGTTGTAACCTGTTTCTGGCGTTTTAACTCTGCTTTGCAACTTGTTTCTGGCGTTTAACTCCATAATAGGGCAGGAAGCTGGCGTTGAATGCCAGTTTGCATCGTTTAAACTCGGGCAAAGTATAGACTATTATATATTGTTGGAAAGCCCTGGATGTCTACTTTCCAACGCAATTGAGAGCGCGCCATTTGGATTCCTGTAGCTCCAGAAAATTCACTTTGAGTACAGGGAGGTCAGAATCCAACAGCATCTGCAGTCCTTCTTCAGCCTCTAAATCAGATTTTTGCTCAAGTCCCTCAATTTCAGCCAGAAAGTACCTGAAATTACAGAAAAATACATAAACTCATAGTAAAGTCCAGAAATGTAATTTTTAATTAAAAACTAATAAAAATATACTAAAAACTAGGTAAATCATACTAAAAACTATGTAAAAACAATGCCAAAAAGCGTATAAATTATCCGCTCATCACCGCTCCAAGGAGAGTTACTCTCAAGGAAGCGAGTGCCCCAGATTTTGTTCTCCAACCCCTCCATGTGCTTCATCCCAACTTGAATGCAAACTTTGAACTCAAGACCGCTCTCATCAATCTCTTACCAAAGTTCCATGGACTTCCCGCACAAGATCCAATTAGACACCTTAAGGATTTTCATGGTGTATGCTCGACTACTAAGCGGGAAGGGTCCGATGAAGTGGCTATATGGTTGTTTGCCTTCCCTTTTTTCTCTTGAGGAAAGAGCCAAGGAGTGGTTCTATACCTTACCTAGCAATGTTGTGTCCAATTGGGACTTGCTTAGAAGAGGATTCCTTGATAAATTCATGCCCGGAGAAATGACGGACAAGCTAAGGAAGGAGATCTCATATATTGTACAAGGCGAGACAGAAACTCTATATGAATATTGGGAGCGGTTCCTCAAACTTCTTGACTCATGTCCGAACCACATGCTCGACACTCAAGTATTGCTTGGCTATGTGTGCCAAGGCATGAGAGAGCAAGATAAGAATCTATTGGATGCCTCAAGCAATGGTTCTTTGTCTAAGTATAGAATGGCGGAGGAGGCATGGCAACTCATTGTCGACTTGGCCGAATCCGCTCAACATGCTAGACGGAGAGTCAATCGCCCAAAGGCCGTGAATGAAGTCTCTTCAAGTGGTGAGACTGACAAACCCCAATTTGAGGGTCTATCTTGTGCTGATTTCAGGGGTTTTATCAATGATTCCACACACTTTCTATATGAAAATACAAGATTTTGCATTCCTTTCCTAGTTTTGCCTCATGAATGAAAACATGCTTATTTTGCACTAAAATAGACACATTTCTAATCTTCTCTCGATGCCATTCGATGCCGTGACTTGTGTGTTAAGTGGTTTCAGGATATAGAGTAGGAATGGACCGAAAGAGAGAAGGAAGACGGGTACAAAGGAAGGAAGCATGAGGATTAAGCTTTGGAAATTTCCGCATGGGCGCGTGCGCGCCCCTTGCGCGCCCGCGCGGATAGGGCAACGTGAAGCCGAAGCCAAGAGCCCAGCCACGAGCCGGCTTGAGAAGCGGCTAAGCCAGGATCTTCATGAGGCGCGCACGCGTACATCACGCCTCCGCGCACATTACAAGACGTCTCAACGGCGCGTACGCGTACCTTGCGCGTGCGCGCCGATTTGCGAAAATGATTTTTAATGAAGTCACGTGACTTAGGCGTGGAGGCAGTTAAGGATCCCACTTTTGGAGAAGCACCTTGGCGGGAAAAGCTTAAGAAGACCAAAGGAGCAAGGGTTAAGGGACTTTTAGTTCATTTTCTTCTAGATCTAGATATTTTTCTTTTTTTGGAGAGAAGAGGGAGTTAGTTACACTTTTTTTTTGGGAGAAGAAGAGGGAGATTCCAAGCTTCACTAGGGTTCATCCTCTTCTAATTTCTGAATTTTCAATGACCTTTTGGTGAGATCCACTACAATTCTCACTCCACTTTGTTCATGCCATAGATTTTCTTCTCCAATTTCAAGTAGTAGATACAATTGATCAATTCTCATAGATCTAGAATTCAACTTTGTAATTTTGGATTTCATCTCTATTTTGGATTTTCATTGCTACTCTTTGGGACATGTTGTTAGATCTTTGTGTTGCAATACTTTCAATTTGACTTTTCTTCTCATTTTACTATGCCTTTCCTTCTTGCTCATCACATGTTTGATAAAATGACAACACTAGCTATGGAGTAGAATTCTCACACTTGGCATAGGGTTTAGTCTTTGGAAGAAGTTGAATAGTGTATCAATAGTTGGTTTGGAATTAGGGATTGCTAGTTGGCTTGGAGTGCACTAAAGCTAGGTTCCCATAAGGTGAAGCTAGGACTTGTGACTCAAGTTAATTACTTTCATTTGACCTTCCTCTATACCTAGGGGATAACTAAATGGAGCAAGGCCTAATTGTTGTCAACATTGAATGAACTATAAGGATAGGATTTCCAACGCCAACCCTAAGCCAAGTCTTTTGATAATTGATTGTTTGTTTCTCATCGCTTTGCTAAAACCTTCAAAGAATTCCAACAAAGTTTACTAAATCAATAAGATGCACACTTTGGCAATTCCAAGGGAGAACGACTCGGGAGACTAGTACTCTCGGATATAGATTGTAGATTTGTTTGATGAAGGATTTGCGTCGGTTTAGACTATACTACGATCGATCAATTGATAATTTCTATACCGGCAAAAATCTATTTGTCAAAATGGCGCCGTTGCCGGGGAAGCGCAATGGTGTTGTGTTATTGGTTATTGTACATATGTGAATAGTGTAAATAGTTTGTCTTTTGCTTGTTTACTAGATTTTGTTAGTTTTATTTTGTTTTTCCATAATGAATTCTCACCACTTTGGCTTTGAGTTTGGTTCTAAGTGTGTTGTAGGAAATGTGGACTTTAATGGCAACATGTACCATGGATGGAACCAACAAAGATGGGAAGAGCCTCAAGGAATTGATCACTCCTATTGGCAACAACCTCCGGATACTTATAGGTATAATTTCCATCCTAATGCATGCCAACTTAGCGGCTATGATGATTCTTTTTGTGACACTCAACAACCACCATCATACGCCTATGAATCTCATCCTCAACATGAACCTCAACCATTCTCACAAGCCTTTCATCACCAAGCACCACCCCATGACCCATATCCATCATATAACCAATCATCCATACCATATTTTTATGGCCATTATGAGCAAGAACCTCTAGAATCACCACAACCATATCAAGATTACTCCCAAGAACCACCTCAATACTCATCATCGCCATACCTTTACCAAGAAGAACCACCTTCCTACCATGAACCCTCCCTCCAAAATAATGAACCTTCCTATTCACCCCAAGCCCCAATAGACGATCCTCTCACTTTGTTACTCCAAGGACAAGAAGCCATGAAGCGGGATACACTTGAGTTTGTGACCAACTTGACCAAAGTGGTGCACACTTTAGCCCACCAATGCTTGAATACTCAAGGTACTTCCGTGACCACACGTGAAAAGTCAAAAGAAGAGCAGAGCATGAAGGAGAAATTGGAAAATTCGGTGGAGAAGGAGGAGTCAAATTTTGTATTGGAGCAACTAGAGGAACCTACAATCATTGAAGAAAAGGAAGAAGTGGTTGAAGATCTCGGAGATGTTGAAAGTCCATGGGAATGTAGCATCATGGAGAACTCTTCCATGAAGCTTGATATTGATGTTGAGGAGGGCGCGCAATCTCCAAGACATATCATCGTTGGAAACTTGGAAGCGGTTTATCAAGAGATGGATTCAATCATGGATGAATTCCTCTCTACAATGGAATCCTCGCCCATTGGACATGGAGTTGAAAGTATAAAAGAGTGTGCACAACCCCCCATACCCTTGGTGAGAAATGAGAAAGAGAGCTACCAAGAGGAAAACATTGGCATGGTGTATATCGAAATTGAAGAATATGAAGAGGTTGACCAAGAAATGAATTTATTCATCAATGAATTTCTATCCAAAATTGAACCACCTCCCATTAGGCAAGAAATCAAAGTTCTTGAAGACAACACCAAGCTATGTGATAAAAAGGGAAAGGTTGAAATCGAGGAAGCTCGCAAAGAGGTGGAAATACACAAAGAAGAGCACAAGGAAGTAGACCTTGCATTGTCTAAGTGTGGGGAGGTCTCCCTTCCCGAGTCACCATCCAACACAACATTCAAGTGGGTAAAATTCTTATCCCTAAGCTTTACTTTCCCACTTGAATATGGTTTGATTGAAACGGATGGACAACTTAGAGCTCTTTGTGGAATTAAAAGCAAGAATGAGTTGTGTAGTGGTTGCAAGTTAGGAATTAGGCTCATTGAGGTCAAAGCTTCAAGGTATAGGGATGATGTTGGGACTAGAATTACTTTATATGGACCTAGGAGAAAGCATTGGTGGAGTAAAGAGAATTCTATGTGCCAATCACCTTTATGTCAACCGCTCATCCGACAGAACCATAAAACTCAATTCACGGATGGATGTGAAGACAAGATATGGGATCCCGGTTCGCCATGTAAAGACCAACTATGGGGACTCATATCTTGGGTAGAACTTTACCCAAGTTTGATGAATATGGTTGGAAATTCTGTCAACCAATTGAGGAGCAAAGATCCTTGGAGATTCAAGGATGAATACAAACATAAGCCACCATGACAACAAGCATCTCAAAATGTCCAACTTAAGGACTTAAACTAAAAGTGCTAGGTGGGAGACACCCCACCATGGTAAACTCTTTCCATTCCCTTTTAAATTTGCCTAATAAGTGATTTGAGTTACCATTATAGAGTGCAATTTAATTGTTAGCTTAGTCACATGCATGTTGTGTTTAGTAGTAGATGAATAATATCGAAAATTGCATTTCTTGTGAATTCTATGATGGTTGAGTGAATAAGAGTTGTGAACACTAAGGGAAGCCCCAGCAAAAAAAAAAAAAGGGGGGGCGCAGACGCGCACTACATGCGGGCGCGCCAACTATTAGATCCTGGAAGTTCGCGCGGATGCGCATCTGCCGCGTCCGCGCCGATCTGCTGCTGCAACTGCTTGGGCCAAATTCCAGAGAGTTCAGTCATTTCTGGGCTGGCTCTAGGCCCCAGGCCCAACCCCATCTGCGCGAGCGCGCGCATCGCGCCAGCGCGCCATTTCACGAATTCGTCAATGCACGCGGACGCGCACTTGCCGCGCGCGCGTCCTTGCGCGCTGCCACCAAACTAGGCCATGGACCAGAGAGTTGGGCGTGCCTCAAGCCCATTCTAAGCCTAAGGCCCAATCTCATGTACGCGTGCGCGCACTGTACGCTCACGCGTAGTTCTCCATTCCCCTCATTGCCCGCGGACGCGTACTTGCCGCGTGCGCGCAGGTTTAGAACCGCGACCTTCAGGCCATTCTCCAGAGAGTTAGGCCTGGGTTGGGCCAACTCTAAGCCCCTAGCTCACCTCGCTCCCTGCGCGAGCGCGCAGCGCGCGCGCACGCGCCGGTGATCCACGACTTAAAAAAGAAAAAATATAAAAGGGACACACTTACCCCTTCATTCTCATTCCACCTCTCTTCTTCTTCCACATCCTTCTCCATCTCACAAGGTATTATACTAAGCTCCCTCTTAGTCCATTCATCTCTTGTAGTTCTCACTCGCTTAGTTGCACCACCTTTTAGGTAGACTTCCTTCTTCTTTTCTTCCTCTCTCCCTCCCCTCTCTAGTTACCTCCTTCTTTCTTCTTTGCTCTTCATGAGCACTTAGGTCTCAAACTCATTACATGAATAGATGAATGGTGTTGCTTAATTTCTTGCAATCAATATGCACTATAATCAATAATAATGGATTGTGGAAAGTTACATTGCTCTCATTTTCACACAATCACATACTACTTGAAGGATGCACACCAAGTGTTCGATGAAAGGCATACTTGAATTTTGGACTCATTGTGACTACCTTGCCTCTCACCAACCACTTTTGAGTGCATCCCCACTTTCCACAAACCATTCTTGCCATTTTCTTGGCTTGCCTCCCATTTATGGTCCATAAGGGTGTATGCTTCTCATGCTTCTTCCTTGCATGCCTAAACTACCCTTGCACCACATGAAAATTATTTGCCTTGCGCTTCACACATTGTCCTAGTTACATGTTGCAGCTGTCATGTAACTAAGACACCCATATTCTATGGCATAACTTTTCATCACATAGAGCTCATGTATCTCCGCTTCTTTGGGTTTGATATTCTCCTTTCTTGCTTCCACAGGATGGTTATCAAAAAGGACAACGGGAAAGGCCCCAAGAAGCCAGCCTCCAATAAAGCCCGCCAAGAACTAACGGCCAAGCCCCTCCTAAAGAAGACTAAGGGCCCCGTTGACGTTCTAGAGAAGGACAACCCTCCAAAGGATTCGAACAAGTTTCCCAACCGCTACTGCGAACTTGTTTACTCCAGAATTATTGAAAGGAATTACCATCCGGAACCCCTCCTTGTCTTACCGGCTCACCTCAGTCCGCTTGTGATGCCACACATTGACCGGAGGCATTGGAGATTCCTATTGAGGCAACCAACGGAGGCCAATCTCTCATGGGTGGTGGAATTCTACTCCAACTTCCACTCACCCCATCTCACATCAATATTTGTGCGCCGAAAATAGGTGTCGGTCACAGTGGAAGCCATCCGAGAAGTCCTTGGAATTGCACCGTCAACGGATGCGTATGACGTCTACCAAGAAGTCTTGGCTGCATGCGTTGACCGCACATTCGATTGGAGCACGATCCTCCGCGTCATTGCTTTACCCGACGCATATTGGATTCGGGGAACCATAAAGCAAAGACCCAAGGGTCTAGATGTCCGCCACCTCACTCAAGAAGCTACGGCATGGACCCAAATTCTAGCTCACTACGTGCTCCCAAGCACACATGGTCATCCATCACCGCCGAGCTTGCCTTATTGATATGGTGCATCTTGACCGAGAAACCGGTCGACGTTCCGCATGCCATCCGCCAATCCATGGGGCGCATTCATGCCAAGGGAAATCTACCATTCCCCGCTTTAGTGACGGCATTAGTTGCGAAAGCCGGTGTCAACTGGGAGACTAAAGATAGGCGAACCTCAATACCGGTCGAGGGTGATATCATTCCGACCAAGAGATGCCTCAAGCCTCCGGAAGTCACCATGGACATTGAACTACCCACACCAACTGGCCACGCTACCACTTCATCTACATCACAAAAATCGGCCGCCCAACGCCTTGAAGACCTTCACAACAAAGTAGACCGTTATGAGAGGCGTAACCAACGCCGCTATGCTCATGTGAAGAGGCTTCTAAGCATGATCACCCCACCAATGGAGGAACCCGATATCTCCACCTCCACCGCAACTTCAAGCGGAGATAGCAATAGCATTGGAGATGTGGCACATTCGGAGCTCCACCACCCACTGCGCCTAACCTCTAGCACGGAGGACCGTGCTAAGTTTTAAGTGTGGGGAGGTCGACCGACCGATCTCCGTAGGTAACACCTAAATAAATTAGGATAGGTTGCATGATTAGGTTTTAGTTAGCAACATTCGCATGATAAGTCCGCTTGGTTGGAACAATGAAATTCTCTCTTAGGAAAACCAACACTTTGGGGCAACCATGGCATTGCAAAATTTTAAATGCTTTGATGCAAAAGTTGCATGAAGAATTATATTTCGGAACATGGTTTTGAGCTAAGAACACAAGCTTGTGAGATTTGAGCCTAATGGTGTGGTTACATCTTATAACCACTTATTTTTCCTTCTTGTGTGCATTGTTCTCTTTCTATGATTGTAATCTTTGATTTGTTTGAATCTATATGTCCCATTATTCCTTGTATTCATGCATTTATGTGATTGAGGCCATCATTTCATTAGCTTACTTATCCAAATAGCCTTACCTTTTACTCTCCTTTGTTAGCCGATTTTGAGCCTACGCTTAACCCACTTGTTCTTATTTTAGCACATTACAAGCCTTAAAGCAAAAAACAATGAATGTCCTTTATTTGGATCTTTGATTGGCTTAGGCTAGTGAGTGTGAGTGTCATCAAAGAGTGGGAAAACTTTGGGACATTGGTTGGGATAAAAGGGTGTTTGTGTTTTGTATTTTTATATTGGGGAATTGGTACATACTCATGTATTGATCAAATGTATAGACCTTATGCATTAATGTTCTTGTATATAGTTTGAAAGAAAAAGAAATAAAAGTGAAAAAGAAAAAAAGAAAAGAAAAGAAAAAAAAATGTATATAGAAAAAAAAAAAGAAGAAAAGCAATAAAGGGGACAAAATGCCCCAAAGTGAAGCTCAATAAGAATCAATGCATAAGTATTGTGAAATGAAAAAGAAAATGCATGAGTATGTGAAAAAGTGAGGAATGGGTAGTTAGATTAGTACTTAATTGTATAGGTCATTATATAGGTTAGGTGGGAAAGTTTAAGTTAATC
This sequence comes from Arachis ipaensis, assembly GCF_059453495.1. Lineage (NCBI taxonomy): Eukaryota > Viridiplantae > Streptophyta > Magnoliopsida > Fabales > Fabaceae > Arachis > Arachis ipaensis. The sequence goes on from NC_142440.1 coordinate 11,805,852, forward strand.
AAAGATTCAAATCCTAAGTCCACTAGCTATATATGACCCTACCTTGACCCTAACCCCATTACAACCTAAGGAAAAGACCCCATGATAAGTGTATGCATGCATTGAATAATTGTTGATTGTTAGACGAAAAACAAATCTTGGAAAGCATGATTAGGGGAGAATTGAGAGAATAAACCCCAAACACCGAGTGATTAGAGTGTAAACACCTCCGGTGAGGGTTCGAAGCTCAATCCTTTGATTCCCGGTTCTCGCGAGCATTCCTCACGCAAGGTTGCACATATTGCATTTGATGCTTAGAAAGTGGCAAGTCCCATGCTTTGACCACCATCGTGCCCCATATGCTCACATATGTCCTAAGAAGGCTAATTTGTTCCCAACCAAGTGGATAGTAGCACTAGTCGTAGTTGCATGCATATAAGTAGGTTGCACTTCATGAGTCCTATACTTTTGCGATCCCTCGATCTTCCGTGGTTCTTTGCATTTCTCTAAGCATGAGGACATGCTAGAATCTAAGTGTGGGGAGGTTGACAAACCCCAATTTGAGGGTCTATCTTGTGCTGATTTCAGGGGTTTTATCAATGATTCCACACACTTTCTATATGAAAATACAAGATTTTGCATTCCTTTCCTAGTTTTGCCTCATGAATGAAAACATGCTTATTTTGCACTAAAATAGACACATTTCTAATCTTCTCTTGATGCCATTCGATGCCGTGACTTGTGTGTTAAGTGGTTTCAGGATATAGAGTAGGAATGGACCGAAAGAGAGAAGGAAGATGGGTACAAAGGAAGGAAGCATGAGGATTAAGCTTTGGAAATTTCCGCATGGGCGCGTGCGCGCCCGCGCGGATAGGGCAACGTGAAGCCGAAGCCAAGAGCCCAGCCACGAGCCGGCTTGAAAAGCGGCTAAGCCAGGATCTTCATGAGGCGCGCACGCGTACATCACGCCTCCGCGCACATTACAAGACGTCTCAACGGCGCGTACGCGTACCTTGCGCGTGCGCGCCGATTTGCGAAAATGATTTTTAATGAAGTCACGTGACTTAGGTGTGGAGGCAGTTAAGGATCCCACTTTTGGAGAAGCACCTTGGCGGGAAAAGCTTAAGAAGACCAAAGGAGCAAGGGTTAAGGGACTTTTAGTTCATTTTCTTCTAGATCTAGATATTTTTCTTTTTTTGGAGAGAAGAGGGAGTTAGTTACACTTTTTTTTTGGGAGAAGAAGAGGGAGATTCCAAGCTTCACTAGGGTTCATCCTCTTCTAATTTCTGAATTTTCAATGACCTTTTGGTGAGATCCACTACAATTCTCACTCCACTTTGTTCATGCCATAGATTTTCTTCTCCAATTTCAAGTAGTAGATACAATTGATCAATTCTCATAGATCTAGAATTCAACTTTGTAATTTTGGATTTCATCTCTATTTTGGATTTTCATTGCTACTCTTTGGGACATGTTGTTAGATCTTTGTGCTGCAATACTTTCAATTTGACTTTTCTTCTCATTTTACTATGCCTTTCCTTCTTGCTCATCACATGTTTGATAAAATGACAACACTAGCTATGGAGTAGAATTCTCACACTTGGCATAGGGTTTAGTCTTTGGAAGAAGTTGAATAGTGTATCAATAGTTGGTTTGGAATTAGGGATTGCTAGTTGGCTTGGAGTGCACTAAAGCTAGGTTCCCATAAGGTGAAGCTAGGACTTGTGACTCAAGTTAATTACTTTCATTTGACCTTCCTCTATACCTAGGGGATAACTAAATGGAGCAAGGCCTAATTGTTGTCAACATTGAATGAACTATAAGGATAGGATTTCCAACGCCAACCCTAAGCCAAGTCTTTTGATAATTGATTGTTTGTTTCTCATCGCTTTGCTAAAACCTTCAAAGAATTCCAACAAAGTTTACTAAATCAATAAGATGCACACTTTGGAAATTCCAAGGGAGAACGACTCGGGAGACTAGTACTCTCGGATATAGATTGTAGATTTGTTTGATGAAGGATTTGCGTCGGTTTAGACTATACTACGATCGATCAATTGATAATTTCTATACCGGCAAAAATCTATTTGTCAGAGACCGCTACCCTTACTAAGACCTTGTGTGAGATGACAAGTCTTCTAAAGCAACTCCAAGTGAATCAACAACAACCTCCATCCCAACAACAACCACTACCTCCTCAACACCAACAAAGCCAATAATTGGTCCCCCAAAAAGTATGTGGCATTTGTTCATGTTACTCCCACTACACGGATGAGTGTCCAAGTCTCCAAGAAGATAACACTCTAGCGGCTACCCATAACTTCTATGATCGCTCCTACTATGAACGTGCTAATCAAGGATACCATTCACAAGGGAACAATTACAACCAAGGGTATCCCCAACATGGAGGCAATTATAACCAAGGGAGTAACAACTCTAATCAAGTTTGGCGGAACAATTATCAACAAGGGGGTAGGGACAATGGAGGCAACCAAAGATGGAACAACAACACTCCACAAAACCGATACTCACAAAACCCTCCGAACCAACAACCGAATCAAGGAAAGAACTACCAAACCTACATACCACCTCATAGACAACTACCTCAACCTAACCAACCCCAAGCACCACAAATCACATACCCTTCCACATCTCCAAATCAAGATGACACACTCCGGTCCATACTCCAAGGACAAAAAGAGCTCCAAAACACACTCAACTCAAGTCTCAATGGTCTTACTTCCACCCTCCAAGCTCTCATTGCTCGCATGGAGCCACCTTCCACTTCCACTCCTCAAACCTCAAATCCTAGTGCCGTACCTTCTCAACCTCTACCCAACCCCAAGGGTGGCATCAACGCCGTAACCTTGAGGTCCGGGACTCAATTAAAAGAGAGGGACTCAAAGGCACCTAGCCCAATGATAATCACTCATGAGGAAGATGGAGTTGAGATAGAAGAGATAGAAGAGGAGGAGGAATCACATGTGATAGTTGAAGATGAAGACCCTCAACCAAGGAGTGAAGTCCCTAGAAAGGAGCAAGTCTTAAAAGAAGTGGCTCAACTAATCCCATTTCCTATATTGCCAAGAAAGGCTAAGTAGCGTGTAGAACTTGACCCAAAAATGGTGGAAATGTTTAAGAAAGTGGAGGTAACTATCCCCCTCTTTGATGCCATACATCAAGTGGATAAATATGCGAAATTTCTTAAAGACTTGTGTATGAACAAAGATAGAATTCATGAGTTGGAAACCATTCCATTGGGGAGTTCCATTTCAGCTTTAATGGGGGTCATTCCAAAAAAATGTGTTGATCCGGGCCCTTGTCTAGTCTCTTGTGTCATTGATGGAGTCCAATTCATTGATTGTATGTGTGACCTTGGTGCATGCGTTAGCATTATGCCTCTTTCCGTTTATCATCTATTGAAGCTTCCACCGTTGAAATGGTCGGCGCCTAGGTTTGTCTTGGCAGACAAGAGCATAATAATCGTGGCGGGTATTGCAGAAGATGTGTTGGTCAACATAAAGGGTTTGATATTTCCAATTGATTTCCATATCATTGAGATGCCACCAAGTGAATCCGAGAGGGCATCATCTATCCTACTTGGGAGGCCGTTCTTGAGGACCTCTAGATTCAAGTTGGATGCCCATTCGGGAACCTACTCATTTGAGATAGATGGGAGAGTTGTAAGTTTTAGCCTAGAAGAAGCAATGAAGCACCCACCGGAGAACCATTCCATATTCCGGTGTGATTTAATTGACAACATTGTGGCCGAAGTGCATTGTGCAAAGCTAGATGAAAAACATATGGTTGAAGAAGATAGTGAAGATCCAAGTGAAGAAGTTCAAGTGACAAGCCAAGAGAAAAAGCTAGAATTGAAGCCACTACCGCCCCACCTAAAGTACTCATACCTTGATGAAGCCCATAAGTTCTCGGTGATCATAGCAAGGGAACTAAATTCTCAACAAGAAGAGAAGTTTCTATGTGTTTTGAGGAAGAAAAAAAGGGCAATAGGGTAGAGTTTGGCGGATCTAGTGGGGATAAGTCCCCAATTGTGTGAGCACCGGATCTTTTTGGAAGAAGAAGCTAGACCCATGAGACAACCTCAAAGGCGATTGAATCCTACCATTTTGGAGGTTGTCAAGAAAGAAATAACACGGTTACTCCAGGCGGACATCATCTACCCCATTTCGGATAGTGAATGTGTGAGTCCCGTTCAAGTTGTGCCAAAGAAGTCCGGAGTAACCACAATAAAAAATGAAAGCGGGGAGCTCATAGCAACACGGGTGCAAAACTCTTGGCGAATATGTATAGACTACCGAAGGTTGAACTCGGCCACTAGAAAAGATCATTTTCCACTTCCGTTTATCGATCAAATGCTCAATCGATTATCCGGTAAATCCCATTATTACTTTCTAGATGGCTATTCGGGGTACTTCCAAATATACATTGCTCTAGAGGACCAAGATAAAACAACATTTACTTGCCCTTTGGAACTTATGCCTACAAGTGTATGACATTCGGCTTATGCAATGCACCGGCAACTTTCCAAAGGTGCATGATGAGCATATTTACGGATTTTCTAGAGCAATGCATGGAGGTATTCATGGATGACTTCACGGTATATGGTGATTCTTTTGATCATTGCTTGGACAATCTTGAAAAAATTTTGGAAAGATGTACTAAAACTAACCTTGTCTTGAATTTTGAGAAGTGCCATTTCATGGTTAGGCAAGGAATTGTTTTAGGACATATTGTTTCCAAAGATGGTATTTTCGTAGACTCGACAAAGATTAATGTTATATCTAGCTTGCCTTACCCCTTCTCCGAGAGGGAAGTCCACTCTTTCCTTGGACATGCAGAATTTTATCGAAGATTCATAAAGGACTTTAGTAAGGTAGCATTGCCTCTCTCAAGATTGTTGCAAAAGGACATTGAGTTCGATTTGAGCAAGGAATGCATGAAGGCTTTTGACAAGCTCAAGGTAGCATTGACCCAAGCTCCCATCGTGCGAGGGCCGAATTGGAGTCGGCCATTCGAAATAATGTGTGATGCCTCAAATTTTGCCGTGGGAGCCGCGTTAGCACAACGCGAGGGTAAGAATCCATATGTCATAGCTTATGCATAAAAAAAACTAGATGGAGCCCAATCCAACTACACTATCACCGAAAAAGAACTTTTGGCCATTGCTTTTGCCTTGGACAAGTTCTGAGCATATCTACTTGGTTCAAAGGTGGTAGTGTACTCGGATCATGCGGCATTAAAGTATTTGTTGGCTAAGAAGGAATCTAAACCGAGATTAATTAGATGGGTTTTATTGTTGCAAGAATTTGACTTGAAAATTAAGGATAGGAGTGGTACGCAAAACCTAGTGGCGGACCACTTAAGTCGCCTTAAGCACACAAAAGGCGATATCACTCCTATTAATGATTCCTTTCCCTTTGAGGGCTTACATGCAATCTCGGAAACCATTCCTTGGTATGCACCAATTGCCAATTACTTAGTATCTCGCTCCTTCCCTCCTAATCTCTCCAAACACCAAAGGGATAAGCTAAAAAGTGAATCCAAATACTATGTGTGGGATGACCCATACCTTTGGAGATATGGGGCAGATCAAGTAATTCAGAGGTGCATTCCACAAACTGAATTCCACTCAATCTTGGAAACTTGCCACTCCTCCAAAGGAGGAGGCCATTTTGGACCTCAAAGAACGGCAAGAAAAATCCTAGATTGTGGCTTTTGGTGGCCAAATCTTTTCAAGGATTCTTCTCATTTTTGTAAATCTTGTTCTCAATGCATTAGATTTGGTAATATCTCTAAGAAGGATGAAATCCCTTAACAAACCATGCTATTTTGTGAAATTTTTTATGTGTGGAGAATCGACTTCATGGGGCCATTCCCAAATTCTAATGGTTTTCTCTACATTCTACTTACCGTTGATTATGTGTGGGTGGAAGCGATACCTACCCGGACGGATGATGCTAACGTGGTCCTTTCTTTCGTGAGAAACAATATCATTTGTAGATTTGGGTCGCCACGAGCAATCGTGAGCAACCAAGGTTCACACTTTTGCAATAAGAGAATGGAAGGGCTCATGAAGAAATATAGCATCATACATAAAGTAGCCACGGCCTACCACCCACAAACAAACGGCCAAGCCGAGGTTTTTAATCGGGAAATTAAACGCATCTTGGAAAGGATTGTGAAACCCAATAGGAAAGATTGGAGTGCTAAGCTCACCGATGCATTATGGGCCTACCGAACGGCATACAAAGCGCCAATTGGCATGAGTCCCTTTCGGTTGGTATATGGCAAAGCTTGCCACTTACCGGTGGAGATAGAGCACAAGGCATATTGGGCCATCAAGGAATGCAATCCGAGTTTGGGTGGAGTCGGAGTTGAGAGAAAGCTACAACTAGTGGGGTTGGAATGTTTGAGGCTTGAAACTTATGAGAACTCTAGACTTTACAAAGAAAAAATGAAAGCCGTGCATGATAGGAACATAAGAGGCAAAGAATTTAAAGCCGGTGATCTAGTCCTTCTTTACAATTCTAGATTGAGATTGTTGCCCGAAAAACTAAGGTCGAAATGGGAAGGCCCATATCAAGTTCGGACATCTTCAAGGTCAATGGGCACCCTATGGGGTTTACCATTTACGCCATCCCTCAAGTTCGGACATCTTCAAGGTCAATGGATACCGTCTCAAGTTGTATCATGGTGAGCAAATGAAGAGCAACAAAGAGATTGAGGTATTCCTTTTGGAAGATGCACCTCTTGGCAAAGAGCAATAAGCTAGTGAAAGTCCAACTTAAGGACATTAAACAAAAGTGTTAGGTGGGAGACACCCCACCATGGTGAGATCTATCCTTTTTACCTTTTGTATATAGTTCTTGAACTCTTCATTGTTGTGTAATTGCTTAGCTATAACTTTGCTTGATTATTGATTGTGAATACCTTGGATATTTTGTTCATGAAAACTTGCATTGCTTTTTCAACAAATGAGTTGATTGTGTGGTAGAAGAACACCCCCTCTTTAGGTTTCGCATTGATTTTGGGTGTTCTTGGCCTCTTTGGCTTGTTTGGCCATTGAATACATGATAATTAGGCATTCTTCTACCCATTCAAAAAAAAAAGGGGGGGCACGCGTGCGCGCACTATGCGCGTACGCGTCCTTAGGTCTTCGCAGCTCCTGGGCAATTTCCAGAGAGTTGTGCAAAATCTGGGCCAGCTTTGGGCCCTGGGCATAACTAGCATCGCACGTGCGTGCACTATACGCGTACGCGTCCATAGCCATTTGTGCCAACGCACGCGTATGCGCACTTGCCGCGTATGGGTCACTACTGCGATTTGCAATCCTGGGCCATTTTTCCCGAGAGTTGTGCCCAGGTTGGGCCAATCTCATGCCACTGGCCTAACTCACCTCACACGTACGCGCACCAGATGCGCACACGTACTTCAATCATAACACAAATCGACGCGTCAGTGCACCGTGCGCGTCCGCGTTGTTTGTCAAAATTCATCTTTTGGTACTTTTTCCCGAGAGTTGAGCCAAAGTTGTGCCCAACTTATGCTGAGGGCACACCTGCATTTCACCAATTCGCGTATCCGCGCACGGTGCGCGTCCGCACCCTTACTGATTTTTGCCCATGCATGCGCACGCGTGCATGGCGCGCACGCATTGGTTCCGCAAACCAATGGCATTAGAGCGCGCCTTTCTCCTTCCATTTTCTTTCTTTCTTCTTACCACCACCCCTCTTCTTCACTTCCACCCCCTTCTACCATCTCTACCACCTCTTCTCCGCCATCACCGGCGGCAACCACCACCTCCGACCTCCGGCGGTCCCACGCCTCTCTTTCTCTTCTTCTATCTCTTACTCTTCACTACCTTTTCTCTCACCTCCATACCCCATCTCTCTTCTTCCTCTCAAGGTACTTCTCATTTCTATTTTTGTTTGGTTTTTCTTTTTCCTTCTTCCTTCCCTTAGCTACATTCCCTTACTCTTCCTCTTAATTAGTTTCATTTATGTTTTCTTTGTTTGTTGAATTTTCCTTCTCTCTTTCTTTCCATTTTCTTATGGGTGTTACAAGTGGAGATTACTCTTGCATTGATGAGTTTTTTTATTTACTTGCTTTCTCTTACAATTTGTGGTGTGATATGATGATTGATGATGCTTTATGGGATGTTGCATTGTCACCCTTCTCTCAATTTTGTCACAAATAGGGGTGCACACCAAGTGTTTGATGGAAGACCCACATGACTTTTTGGAGTTACTTTGACTTAGTGTTTTCTATCTTAGTGTTCTTTCTCATTCACTTGTTTGTTCATATGTGCATTGAGCTTACTACATTTCTTGTTTCATTCCTACATGCTCATCCCCTAATTCTCACTTCTTGTTATTGATGTTAAGAGTGTGTGCTTCTCATGCTTCTTGTTTGCATGCATATACCACTCATACATCACATGCCAGTGATTGACCATGATCTTCATTATTGCCCTAGTTACATGTTGCAGCTGTCATGTATCTAAGTCACTTATTCTTTTATACTTTGTCACTAGCATGCTTATCATTTCTTCGTGCTTCTTTGGGCCTAATTTTCCCATTCCTCCCTCTTTTCTAGGAAGGTGATCAAAAGAGACAATGGAAAGGCACCCAAGAAGGCACCCTCACGGTCCACTAGCAAAGCACAACAAGGACCTAGAGGATAATGATGAAGAGGATGGACACTTGGAAGCCGATCAACAACTGCGTCTCACTCAAGGCACGGAGGACCGTGCCAACTTCTAAGTGTGGGGAGGTCGGTCGGCTGACCGGTCTTCATAGGTAACACCCGAATAAATTTCTTGAATCTCTCTTGTTAACTAGAATAGGTTGCATATTAGGTTTTTCATTTTCAACATCCTTTGCATATTAGTATCTCCTAATAAATCCACTTGGCTAAAGTAATGACGTCTCTCTTAGAAAACTAGAATTTTGGGGCAACCCTACCAATTTTGAAAATTTTTTATGCTAAAATTGTTCAAAGAATATAATTTGGAAGATGGATTTTGAGCCAAGAACACAAGCAAGTGAGTTTTGAGCCTAATTGCTTGGTTGCATCCTATAACCACTTACTTTCCTTCTTGTGTGCATTGTTCTCTCTCTATGATTGTAATCCTTAATTGTTTGACTCTATATGTCCATTGTTATGTGTATGAATGCATGTGCATGATTGAGGCCATCAATTCACTTAGCTACTTAGCCAAATGACCTTACCTTATAACAACCTTTGCAACCGATTTTGAGCCTACGCTTAACCCGCTTATTCTTAATTTTAGCACATCACAAGCCAAAGGCGAAAAAAAAACCATGAATGTCCCTATTTGAATCCTTGATTAGCTTAGGCTAGTGCGTGTGTACTATGTGAGTGTGGGAAAACGGGGGGGGGGGAGGGGGGAAGCATTGGTTGAGATAAGAGCATGTTGTTTTTTTTGTTGAAAATATTAGGAAGTATATACATACTCGTGTGTTGATTAAATGTATAGACCATATGTATTGGTGTTCTTGTGTTGAGTTGAAAAAAAATGAAAAGAAAAGAAAAAACATATAATAATAAAAGAGGAGCAATAAAAGGAGACAAAATGCCCCAAGGCAAGGCTTGAAGACGAGTCAATGCATATGTATAATGATCAAAAGTAAATGCATGGGTATGTGAAAAAGTGAGGAATGGGTAGTTAGGTTAGTACATAATTGTATAGGGTGTTATATAGGTTAGGTGGGAAGCTCAAGTTAATCAAGGGATTCAAATTTTAGCCCACTTAGCCAAATATATAACCCTACCTTAACCCTAACCCCATTACAACACAAGGAAAGACCTCATGATATATGGATGCATGCATAGAACAATTGTTGATTGTTAGAGGAAGAACAAATTTTGGAAGAGCATGAAGTAGGGGGATTGAGTAATCAACCCTATACACCAAGCGAATGGAGTGCAAATACTTCCGGTGAGGGGTTCGAAGCTCAATTCCTTGTTCCCAGCTCTCGCAAGCATTCTTCATGCAAGCTATGCATATTTCACTTCGATAACTAGAATTGGTAGAGTTCATATATTGACCATCATCTTGCCCTATGTGCATATATATGCGTATTCTAGATAGATTGAATTTCCCTTGACCAAGTAGATAGTAGCATACACCCTAGTTGCATTCATGTAGGTAGATTGCATCATATGAGTCCTACTCCCTTGTGGTCCTTTCATCTTTTGCTTTCCTTTAGCATGGGGACATGCTATACTTTAAGTGTGGGGAGGTTGATAAACCCCTTTTTAGGGTTTATCATGTATAATATCTAAGGATTTTATCAATGATCTTCCACACTTATTCATATAAAACTGCGTGATTTTGTGTTCCTTTCTCCATTTTGCCTCATAGATGAAAATATGCTTCTTTTGCATCAAAATTGATATATTGTAATCCTCATCTATTACCATTAGATGCTTTGATCCGTTTGTTAAGTGATTTCAGAAATTATAGGAAAAAAATGGCTAAGAGGAATGAAGGAAGCATGCATGAATGGAGGGAGCATGGAACAAATCAAAGATTTGGGTTTTAGACATGCACGCGCACGCGCACCTTGCGCGTACGCGTGAATGCGTGCATCCAGAGCCAGCGCAGTGGAGCCGAGCGAGGAGCCGGCGCACTTATATGGTTGGGCTATATTCCCTATGACGCTTGCGCGCACCTTACGCCTGCGCGCAGATCGCAAAAGACCCCAGGGACGCGTACGCGTACAGTGCGCGTACGCGTCGATGTGCGCACATGATTTTTTAAAAGGAACACGTGTCCAGCGATTTCAAGGAGTCCCAGGCCCTGTTTTGGAGCAGAATTTTGGAGGAAAAAGCTTAAGAAGACCAAGGATTAGGAGTGTTAGGACAATTAGTCATAATTCTAGATATTTTAGGGAGTTAGTTACATTTTGTTTTTAGAGAGAGAAACTCCAACTTCTCTCTAGAATTTCACTTCCTCCATTGCAATTCTCCTTTGATTTCTTGGTGAGATCCATTGTTAATTCACTCTTGCTTTGGTACAAGTTGTAGATCTACTCTTCTTCTACTCTTAATTGATGCTCTTTTGATTCAATTTCTTAGATCTAGATTTAGTTGACTTTGTTACTTTGAATTTGGATTAATGAATTGAAGTTTCATTCAATTGTTTGATTGTTGATGATTGTTTGGATTAGATAGCTTTAATACAATTCTCTTCTCTCAATATACATCATGTTTTCTATGATTGCCTACCAATTGTTTGTGACAATGACAACCCTAGCTATGGAGTAGATTTCCCTTACTTGGCTTGGGGGTTGAGTTATTAGAGACACTTGAATAGTGGATATCAATTGTAGATTATGAATTGAGAAGTTGCTAATTGACTTGGAGTGCACTAAAGCTAGACTTCCTTAGGGTGAGGCTAGGACTTGTGACTCAAGTTAGTTACTCTCACTTGACTTTCCTCCATTGTTAGGGGGTTAACTAAGTGAAGCAATAATCAATCCTTATCATAATTGAAGGAAACTATAATGATGGAACTTCCAATGCTTACCCTTGGCCAAGGCTTTTATTTCAATTAATTGTTGTTTGCTTTTGTTAGCTTGAATTCTTGCACCAACTCTCAAAACCATAAAAGCTTTCCTAATTAATGATGCGCATTCTAAGGCAATTCCTAGGGAGGACGACCCGAGATCAATACTCTCGGTCATAGATTTTAGAATTATTTGATGCGATATTTGCGTGTTGGTTAGACTATACTCACGATTGGATATATTGCTAGTTTCTAACCAGCATATGAATATTTTCGTTCATCAGCTGCTGGCTACGGTTAAGAAGAATAGCGAAGGAATCCAAAAGATGCGTGTTACATATTACGACAGGAGGACTTCGGTATTTGTGGTTGAAGAGTTGGAGCCGTTTGAGGGGTGGAATGAGGGTTCATTCCGTGTCTAATTAAGGGAAGGGACATGTTGGCAACTCGGCATTAACAACATCGTTGACACAGCATTCTCTCTGATAATATTCCAGAATCTGAAAAATAAATGTTTTGTTCAAGAAATCATGGGAGTCACATTCAAATTTGAGATACGTTATACGTATTTTATGGGTTGATACATTTTTCTTTTTGACTATTAAAGTATGTTAGAAGATGTTTTAATATCAGAGAGAAAATTTTAATGCTAAAGAAAAAAATTGTCCTATATTTTTTCTTAGAATTTGGTTAATTTGTATTTAAAGTGTATAATAATATATTTTTAAAAAATATAAAAATTTTATTTTTAATCATTTTTATTTTTTTATGTTTTTAAAATATGCCTTTAAAACTCATGATAGTAAGATTTTTCTTTTTATGATTATACATACAAGAGGAGTGGTATATGTATTTTTTCTCTTGAAATTTAAAAGTGATTAGATGATGCATAATTCAAATATTTAAATTTACATGAAATTGGTTAAGGTAATAAATAGAAAGGCTAACTATACATTCAGAAGTTAACTAACAACTCAGAATTACCTTTTGGTGAATGCAAATTGAACTTTTCCCAAAATCTTTAGCTATCTTGTATTCATTCGTATAGTTGTTAGTTGTTGGTTGACTTCTAATCATATAATTAATATTTTCGGGAGTGATTATACACTCACTGTCAAACAAAAAAAAAGGCGTCATGTAATGAGTTTAGCATCGTATAAAACGTAAAATTTATAAAATTAATTATAGAAAAGCATTGAATGCAAAACTAAAGTGTTTTTCATTAGAAATAATTACATATTAAACAATTTAAAAAAAACTAACGCGCATACAAAAAATCAGTCTATAAATTAATTATTATATTTATGTATAAATATATATAGTTTAATTTATTTTTAATATATATTTTATATATAATAATAACCAATTTTTTATATATACATAACATGATTGTAATTTTAAATATAATTTGATATAATTAATTTTGTTTGATCATTTAATATGATTAAATTTTACTTTTTCCCTTATAAATTGAAAGTATTTTTGTGTTTGATAGATATATAGTTATTCGTATTTTTTTTATCGATTTAAACTTAAAAAAAGTAATTTTATGATAAATTATTAATATTTTTGTAACCTAAAAATTTAAAATTTGATTCTTATTATTTTCAAAAAAATTTTTAGACAAGTAGTTCTATAATCGTAATTAACCTAATAAATCTTTAATTATAAATCTTGACAAGAGAATAATTAGTCAATTTTTGTTAACAATTGATATATTTTGAGAGACAGAAAAAAGCTTTGACCATTAATAATTATGTTAGTTTAGTACTATTCTTAACAAAAAAGAAAGAGAAAAATTTTCAGAAGGATTAAATATTTATTTTGAAATTTCGGTCCCTATAAAATTGTAATTTTGGTTTTGATCTAGTAAAATTTAAAAGATACGTATTTTAATTCCTACTTTTAGTTTGCTCCATTATTTATTAATGTGATAAGTTAAATGTTAATAATGTGTGACGTGTAACACTTAATTGAATAAACTAATAACAAAGATTAAAATAAATATTTTTAAAATTTACTGGATACCAAAATTTGAGGGAAACAAATTTATAAGAACTAAGATTTAAAAAAGTTGTGTCAGAATATATCACTAGACACTAATTAGTTTTAGGAATTTGGATTGGATTTTCAAAAGGAGTATTTATTTTAAGGTTGTGAGAATCGGATCGATTATTAAATCAGTTAAATAACTAGTTTAATAGTTTAATAGTTCAACCGGAGTTAAATCGTGGTTGAACTAATTTAATTAAATATAGAGTAAAATCATAAAAAATTCAATACATAATTTTAAAACGTTAAATGCAATAATTTTTAAACTAATAAGATTCAAAATTTAACAATTTTACAAAATAAACAATACATAATTTATCATTAAAAGGTCATAAACAACTTCAAATATCAAAATTTATAACTAAAGAAATTAAAACACACATAAATGATAAATACAATGTTTTGCAACCAAAAGAAACAATATTCAACAAACAATACTTCAACTAAACAAAGATACTAGAAGTCATAATCATCATTAAGTATTATTGTACAGTAATCAAAAGAAACAATATTCAACAAATAATACTTCAACTAAATAATATTCCCAAGCCAGGTCAGATTTTCCTCGAGAGGAACCTGTCTGAGATTCTTGTACAGCATTATGTTGTTGTTGCTGATCATTTTGTGACTGTTCCATCTAAATTCAGAATGAGCAACCCAGAATCCAGACCAATATATCAATTCATAGTTCATAATTCATACAATTTATATGGCATTCAACAGAGCAGAATTGACAAAATCAAAAAATTGAACAGAGCAGAATTGAAAAGATAAAAAAAAAATTAAAGAACATAGCAGAGCAGAATTCTCAAATTCAACATACATCAAATTTATTCTCAAATTCAACATACAACAAATTTATTCAACATTTGATTAGTCATATAAAAAATAAAATTAAAAAATTAAAAAACAGAAGAACAGAAGCCCAGAACAAAAAATGAAAAACAGCACAAACAGAAGCTAGAAGGCAGAAACCCAGAACTTACCGCAAGAGAAGAACGAACAGAAGCCAGAAACCCAGAGCCCGCGACGGTGTGCGACGACCCGCAACGGTGAGCGACGACCCCGCAACGGTGGGAGTGTTCTTCACGGCGTCGGTTGTTCGTCATATGCAAAAGCTCCAGCCTCGAGCTTAGGGTTGGAAGTGGAGTGTTCTTCGAAGATTTTGGGAGATTAGGAGTTTAGGGTAAACTGGTAAAGTGGTTGGCTTCTACACACATTCTTCAGCCTGTTTTTTTTATTATTATAAAAAAGCCAAACGACGCCGTTTCATTAGTAAGAAAAACCGGTACTTAAAAAAATCGGACCGATTCGTCCAGTTTGTCGATTAACCACCAGTTTGATCGATTTTTTGCAGCACGGTTTTACAGGTGGACCGGACCGGCTAGATGATCGATTTTCGGTTAATCCAGTTGAACTGACTGGTCCGGTCCGATTTTCAGAACATTGATTTATTTTTCCCTCTTAAATAAGAGGACCTTTTTTTTAGAAAACATAATTTTGTATTTGAATAGAAAATATAAGAAACATTGTATTTAATATTAATTAATTAATTAATATTTTTTTTGCTTTTTAAAAGAGTAAGATATTTCTCACATAAAATAAAAGAGATTTTTTTAATATTTTTTATAAGATTTGTATTCAAAATTCCTTTAAAAGTTAAAACAATTAATTACGTGTATATAAAAAAATAATTACTAAATATTATGTACATATATATATATTATTATTTCAAACATTTTAAATATATATTTTACATGCTAATATATATTTTAAACAAATGATTAATTTGATAACAAAGGTTACTTGAAATTTGTTCGTTTTTGGGCTTGAATGTGAGGTTCAGACTCTTTTTGAGGCAGCGTTCGACTTCTGCTAGCATCGAGGTACGGGTGGTGCCTATAAGGAACTCCGATACTTAAGTTAGCAAAGATTTTAGTCATGTTTTTAGTAGATTGGATTTTGAATACCCTGAGGGTGTTAATGCATTTATAGTAGAATAAATAACCACTTTCTAGAGTAGTTCCACCTTTAGTGGTGGATAACCGTTCCCTTTTATCTAAGGGTTGTTAAGATCTCCCTTCTAAATTAGTAGGAGATATCTTAGAAGTTGGTTGAGATTCATCTTATTTGAATAAGTCAGGCCAAATTGGCGCCGCGTGGACCAACCTTATGAGATCGGATAGGTTCCAGAGTATTGTCTGGACTCTTGCTCTGTAGACTGGGCTTTTAACCCTTTTGGACCTGGCTAAATTGTGGGTTATGGTATGAACAGTGCCCCTATTCGAGGTCGAGCTTCATGAAGTCAGACTCAAGCAATCAGATTATCAAGTCGAAATGTCGGGTTGTAAAGAGTTAGTTTATGGTATGAAGCCAAGATGATCAGTTGACTCGATGTGATTTGAATATTGTAATGTTTTGTACAACTTGTTCAGTTCGAGTTGTTTTGAGGATACAAGACTTGTTTTAATACAAATTACCATTCTGAAATTTATTTTGATTTTGTACAACTCGTTTTATGCCGAGTTGTTTTGAAGATTGTAGATTTGTAGCACGACTTTGTTTTTGGTACAAATCGCTTATTTTGAGACGTAATTATTTCTTGATCGGATTTCATGCAACTCGTTTAAGTCGAGTTATTTTGTGGCTTAATGACTTGTTTTAATGCAAATCATTTTTGAAACTTATAGTTATAATTTCGTACGACTTGTTTTGATACAAATCGTTTATTTTAAAATTCGTAATTATTAATGCAAGTAGTTTTAAGGTTTTAAGATTTATTTCATTTCAAATTGTTTAGTTAAAACATGGTTATTTCTTGATCTGATTTTATACAACTAATTTAAATTTGAGTTGTTTTTAGGACTTCACAACTTGTTTTAAGTACAAGTTGTTTACTTTGAGTCCTTTTAAAGTATCATATTATCTTTATAACCATCAGACTTCATTGCTTTATCCATTATGCCTCTGCTCATGGTCAAGTTTTATGAAGTCGGATTCGAGCAATCAAGTGGATCTAATTATTGAATGAAGCCTTTCACTGATTTGTTCAACTTGTTTGGTTCAAGTTGTTTCTAGAGTAATAGAATTTTATACAACTTATTTTTAATACAAATCGCTTAGGACATATGGTTATTTTTTACTCGATTTTGTTCAACTCATGAGCTTGATTTGTTTTAAATGATGAGGCCGTATTCTAACCATTGGACACCAATTTGAATCTCGTCGCTTTATCTGAGCGACCAATTAAAAGGTCGACTCGTGATTTTCATGCTTTGTCGAGCATAAATTGGTGCATTAGTTGAAGGGATAATATGCTTATTTCCTCCTCTTTCTAGTTTTTACAAGGTTGTCAGCCTTGTGTATGATACATCTCGTTGTTACTCGAGCTATTTTAATTGGAGGATTTGTGTTTACCTTTTTGACTTTTTACAACTCATTTTATATCGAGTTGTTTCAATTTTGCTTTACTGATTCATTTTGACACAAATCACTTTTTAATTCTTTGCTTTAATGATTTATTTTGATACAAATCACTTTTAAAGTTTTGCTTTCAGGTTGACATGTCTTGTTCTTGACACAAGTTCGTTAAAAATATGGTTGACTGGCACAACTCGTTTAAACCGAGTTGTCCTCATGTTGTTGTGGATGCTAGAACAAGTTTTCTTTGGATAACTTGTTTTTGTGAAGTTGTTCTATTTTATACGACTAGATCGTTTATTTTTATTAGAACTTGTAAGATGAGCTCGTGAGCTTGGAATTTTGTACGATTTATTTGTTACTCGTGTGGGTCGAGTTGTTAAATCGTATTTATGCCTCGAAGGGTGTATTTAGTTAAGTTACTTTTGCGACTTTTTATAAACACAACTCTTTCAACCCGTTTGGCCCGAGCTATTTCGAGGTGCTTTTTTTCAATTCGCGTATGTAACTTCTTTCCACCAATCAGTTCCTCGTTGCTTCATTCGAGCGACCTCTATAAGGTCGACCCGTAATTTTTGCGGTTTGTTGAACTTCAATTAATGTGTTTTAATTATAAAAACTCAATTTTCATAAGAAATTGTAGTATCCCCTGTGTTGGAGGTGTGTCGTGACCTAGGCAGTTTGTCACCCTTAAGGTTTGACACTTTGTAGTATCCCCCTGATCGGTTGTATTTAAATTCGCTGATGTTGCATTCTGTTGCATAGACATAAGTTGAAAAAAACATTTCATTATTTTTACGAACAATATTTTTCATTCTTTCTTCGTTACTGACTCAATATGAGACATTTTGTTATTTTTTTTTTTTGTGCATTTGAAACATGCAACTGCTCCATTACCCTGACTGGGTATCTGTGGTTGTGTGTGGATTGGCACTCGAAGATGGAATCTTTAGAGTGGAGGCATGCACGTGTAAGTAGAAATTTGGTATCCAGGATCAAAAAAGGTGGCGTCAGCATCGGAATCCCTATAAATGCGACTTGGAGGACCGAGAGTCAGTAGCGGTCAAAAACTCTGCCGTGATTCTTCCCAAGGTTGTAATGTCGGCCCAACAGCGGATTCCGAGTTTGAGAAGAAAATCAAGTTCTATGTCGTGACTTATCCTATTGCGTGGAAGCAATAGTTCGCCATGAAGAGTAGAAGAGTAGGTGCAAGAGAGAGTGGAAGCTTTGATTTTGCTACCACCATGGAAAGGTCGGATTCACATGAAATCCTTCGGAGTTATTCACTCATCTTTGTTGCAGAAGAATCATTGTATGTCAGCAATGCACTTTTTGATATTTGTTTATCAAAAAATGCCTTGTTTTCATGTGGAATTTAGTTCTTCGTAACAATTTTGAATTAATCAAGCTGTTTGAACTGGATGCATAGGGAAGCCAGCACACATTTTGTTAAGGATAATTGTGTCGCTGATTTTAATATGTTTGCATCTTGTTCTTTTCTAGCAGTTGTCTGACCATTTTGTTGATCATCTGCCATTATCAAGGGTTGATCTCTAAGTCCCCAGCAACGACGCCAATGTTCTAATGGTTATCTGAATCTGGGATGCTTTTGGACCTGAATATAAGGTCCAGACTCCTTTTGAGGTAGCGTCCGACTTCTGCTAATATCGAGGTGCCGCCATCCGAGTTCCTCTTGAGGAGGTGGGGGGGATAGTATCTGCAAGGAACTCCGATGCTTAAGTTAGCAAGATTTTTAGGTAAATTTTTAGTAGATTGGATTCTAAATATACTTGAGGGTGTTAGTGTATTTATAGTAGAATAGATAACCACTTTTTAGAGTGGTTCCACCTTTAGTGGTGTATAACTATTCCCGTTTATCTAGGGATTGTCAAGGCCCTTCTAAATTAATAGGAGATATCTTATGAATTGTTTAAGATTCATCTTATTTAAATAAGTCAGGCCAAATTAAATTGGCGCTGCGTGGGCCGACCTTATTGAGATCGGATAGATTTTAGAGTGTGATATGGATTATTATTCTATAAATTGGACTTATATATATATATATATATATATATATATATATATATATATATATATATATTTTAAAAACAATTAATCCAAAGAAACGCTTAACAAAACCAAGCAAGATATAATTTGAACTTTACTTCGTCGGTCCCGTTCTATCTATCTATATATTACTCATAATGGTATATACTTTAAATCTCTTAATAATAAATGAAAAGTTATTTATAAATAAGATTGACTTAGATTTTCTAAAAGATTGACATTAAGAAAAAAAAATTTTATATACGGTATCTTTTAACCCAATAGACTAAGGACTAATTTATCATGGATCTAAACTCTATTTAAGTGTCTGACTTTGACTAACGGGTTGCTACTGTAGTGCCTGAAACAGCTTCAGTACCTTGTTGTATGACTCTTTTCAATCCCCATAGATCTGCACAATTGCCTTCTATTTCGCTATCCACACCTTTCTGTAGGAGGATTTGAAGTGATAGCTCGCCTGTACCACACCTTGCAACACTGGAATGTTGACGGAGGAGTTGGACTGTATCAACGGCAATATGACCCTATAGATGAGACTGCTGTTTAACTGACGATGGTTTTGAGACATGGTGGGTGCTAAACAACTGTACACTCCACCAACCCTCCGAGCCTCCCTAACACAACAAAATAGTATTGGTTCAGTCATATCTCAAATCTACTTAATATATTGCACAAAAGTACTCAAAAGTACAATTAAAGTTGAACTTACCAGTATCCGAGGTTTTGTCGAAGGGCCACACAGAGGCTCCATTGACACCCATTCGCAGCTTGCCAGCATTGCACATGGTACTTTAATCGGTCCGATTCAATCACCCGGTACTCAACACTCCTGCGAATACTGTAGTTCTTCACACCCTGTAGCACTGCATCTCGGCATTTGAACCTGTGACCGACCCGAAATTCTACCCCCACCGTCTAGGTTGTAATATTTTTCTCCCGTATCAGAAAACAGAGTCCTCTCATGCATGGCGTCTAGATCCAGACTATGATAGTGACTTAGCACTGCCGATAGCGTCAGAATTGGGTGAGGTGGAGGCAAGACATGGCGCGCCACAGTCTAGGCAGGCGTCTCAGATACAAACTCCTCCTCATCGCCCCCTTCGAAAGAATCACTGTCGGCACTATCCGCCACGTATTCTTCGTTTGACTCCTCGTTGCCCTCCTCCGCCTCGTCAACTGGAATGGCGAGATGGATCGGTGGTGGTGCAAGAGGTCGATCGTCTTGGACATAGGTCGAGTGTACAGAACCACCACCACCAATATCTCCAACCTCGGTATAAAGCTCCATCACTTGTTCCGCCATGATCCTTCCATGGATGTCGAACATGAGTCGAACATGCTTGTCCCCTAGAAGCTGAAATAGTAGAAACCGGAAAACTCCATTACCCATGGGTGCTAGCAACTTATACCCCACCCTTCCGATCTCCCGCGCTTTTGTACCACCAAGGTTGTTCAATATCAAACTCTTCAACTCCGACAACGTACTTACACGTTGAGTGCGCAACAATATCGGATTCTTACACTCAAATGTCACCCCGTTGTCGTCATTTCTCATACGACAATTGGGATAAACACACACAAGTATACAATTATGTATACGCTGTTACTGGCCACTGTTGCGTTATTTTTGTGAAAAAAATAAGATAGAAAAAGATATAAAATATGTGTGGAGAGTGCCAAAAATTACACCTCCTTTTATAGCAGTTAAAATTTTGTCTTCTTATATCTCGTTATGTAAAAATTTATCTCGTTTATAATGTAAATAAAATAAGAGAGGAATATTTATTTCGGTAGATATTTTTTAAATTATTTATTTCAGTAATTATTATAATTATTTTATTTATTAAAATAAAAAATCCAATAAGAATTAAAATGAAACAAAAAACTGAAAAAGAAATTAAAGAATGAATTTGATGGGTGGACGTGGACCACACATCAAGTCAGATGGATTTTGCTTCAAAGTCAAAGTCAAAGTTTACCACCAGTAATCAAGCATCCTGTCTCATCGGACGGCTAATATTCACTTAAAAAGAGTGGCCACTGAGCTGAGACTCACGTGAGACTGGAAAACGAAAAGCTGAGAAGATAGTAGTGAAGTACACTGTACAAAGTACACACCTCTGTTGTTCTTCCCTTTTCCCATTTATACGAGGAAAGCCATTTCACCTCTCGCTTTTACATTTTAAGTTGAGTGAGTTCGTCTCTTAATTCAGCAGAGTATTGTAAGTGCAGGTGCTTTCTCCCGAATCCTTTTTCTCCTTCATAGGTTTCATCCATCATGTTGCTTTGATTATTTATTATCTTGCTGCCTCTTTCAATTCGCTTCATTTTCCGATCCAGAAAGAAAAAAAAAAAAGCAATCTCTCTCTGGGTTTATGCTTCTTTGTGGTTGTCAAATATGATCTTCTTGTTATGGTCCTCAAGATGTGATTGATTGTATGCCTTTCTATATAAAGCCGGATTAACGACCATTAAAAAAAAAGAAGGATTCAGAGTTCTTTATGAATTATTAAAACTCAAGTTGATTCTTCTGAATTTTGTTTTGGTTGCAACAAATCATGATTATGTAGATTGACAGGCTCTCTTTTATTCCCTTTTGTGTTGCGCTTTTTTATTTAATGTTTTTTGAGTGCTTATGAAGCAGCTATTGTCTGCAGAAGTTCTATATGGCTAACCACGAAGATTCAAGTTCAAGGAACTCAGGTTTCTCTCATGCTAAGCTCAATGAGAGAATTCTTTCTTCGCTCTCACGGAGAACTGTTGCTGCCCATCCCTGGCATGACTTGGAGATTGGTACATATTATTGTGCTGCAACAATTTCTCTTTAGTTTCAATAATTGAGGTGTGAGATTACTGAAGAGCATTATTGTACTGTAGCGGTATCTAACTGAAAATTCACAAATGTTTCTGTATGCCCAGGCCCAGGAGCTCCAGTAGTTTTCAACTGTGTAAGTTTTTAAGTCTTCCATAACTTAAATTGGGAAAGCTTTTTATTTTCTCTCTTGAATCAATTGAATAGTTTATCTCTATTGTTATGGCTTTCCTATATGTGGCCATCTCCTAGCACTACTGTTACATTTCATGAACATAGATTACTCTACCAAACTCTCAATGCTACTGTGTTTTCTAAGCAAAATAAATGGATTTCCATGGCAGGTGGTTGAAATTGGCAAAGGTAGCAAGGTTAAGTATGAGCTGGACAAGGCAAGTGGACTTATAAAGGTGTGGTTCCCATCTTTCATTGCTTAAATTGTTCCACCGTACGTGTTGTTTCCAATTCAGCGCTTTTAGTTTGTGGTTGTTAATGTTCTTTTTAGTATATCATGCAATCATTTGCCGCCTTACTGTACATAGTTACTTAGCAAGTGCTTGTCAAAAAGGGATACTTAGAAAGTGCTGTTGTTTATGATTGATTTTTTCCATGGATGTACCGAAGCATAACTCACTCATCAGTTGAATATCACAGGTTGATCGTGTTCTTTACTCGTCAGTTGTATACCCACACAACTATGGTTTTATCCCAAGGACCATTTGTGAAGACAGCGATCCAATGGACGTTCTGATTCTGATGCAGGTAGTAATGCTTAACTTTTTTGTTCTATATATTTAACAGAAATATGTCTGTTTTCAGCCAAGATTTGAACTGGACTAAATTTGAAACTTATGCTTTGTAAAGGAGCCTGTGCTACCTGGTTCCTTCCTGCGCGCTCGTGCCATTGGATTGATGCCCATGATTGACCAGGTGAAAGTTACCTCCTTCTTGCCTGCAAACTAATAATTTGCTTTGTTTTTGTAGTCTTTACTGTTTGTTTGGCCAATTAGCTGATCGGTTGCTTCTCTGCTAGTGAATTGAACAAAAAGTCTAAGTGGTTGTCCTTTTTTTTATTTTATGTCCTTATTACCTCTGTATGGTGAAAACATTGCCTTACCTTGTATATTTAATGTAACATGATGAAATTTTTTTCCATTAACCTTTCTAATCCCATAGCTTTATCATGGGAGTGGTATATGATTGAAATTAGTGCTCATTTCATCGTAACAACAAAATATAATTGAGAGATACAATGAAAATTGTTTAATATCATATTAGTGTGCCTCAGCATGATTAGAGCGATCATATTAAGACTATACATCAGATATTGTGGTTAACGAGCTGCCGATGACTTTTGCTCATTTTATTTATGACTCACATTTGGCTTTCATTAGTGTACAAATTTGAAAAATATCCTGTTTCCAATAAAGGTGAACATTTGGAGAAAAGATTTTAATGCTTATTAACGATTTTTTTTGGCAGGGAGAAAAGGATGACAAGATCATAGCAGTTTGTGCAGATGACCCAGAGTTTCGCCATTTTACAGACATCAAGCAGCTCGCTCCACATAGGCTGGCTGAAATCAGAAGATTCTTTGAGGACTGTATCCTGTTATTTACATTCAGGATATAATTATGCATGCCATTCATTCTATAGCTATTCATAATTATACCCATTGATGAATATTTTCTGGGTGCCAATGGATAAAGTCTCCCCTATGTTTCTACAATCCATAAACTTCCTCCTTTCAATGTTATCATACCATATACCCAAGTTAGCTGTAAATCCTTAGTGTGCCTTGTCAGACAAGAAGAATGAGAACAAAAAAGTTGATGTTGAAGACTTTCTCCCAGCTGAAAATGCCATTGACGCCATCAAGTACTCCATGTGAGCTATTTCCTTTTGCAATATTACGATTTCCTTCGTCTTCATATGCTTGTTGTGTGTCTGGTGTTTGATTCTTGGCACCAATGTTTAATGATGCTTGATTTATTCTACCTAAGCAGATTTTTCCCCCCTTCTTTTTGGTAGGGATCTTTATGCTGCTTACATTGTTGAGAGCTTAAGGCAGTGACATTTTTGGGAAACTGACCGGCTGATTACAATGATATCTGAAATACATTCTAGTATCTACTATGCAAAATGTGAATGAGGGTCCTCAAACATTCTGATCTCTGTAATTTTTGTTGTCGCATTTGTGCTGCTCTTACGCCACTAGTGCAACTTTCCATGTCTAAAATCTAAATTTTCTGATATTATATGGTTGCAGTTATACTGCTACCAAATAATGAGCTCATGAGTCATGTCCCTTATTATAGCCCTATATTCTTCTGTTGTGGATATTGTTGTTTTCAGTTTTCACCATGCATCACGCGATCCTCTTGCCCATGAATGAATCTACGTCTTGGTTAGTTCATCCAAATTTAAAATTTTTACTACAAATGGAACTTACTACTAGTCTACTAGCAATAAGTAATTACACAGTTTTTAGATTTTAGAAAGAGCGATTGATTTGATCACTTAGGTAGTGTTTGTTTTCAGAGATTAAAACTGGAATTGAAAAACTGGGACTCAAAACTAGGGGTGTGCATGGGCCGGGTGAAACCGGATTTGGTGTGACCCAGACCCGACCCGAAATATATACCGGGCCTATTTTTAAGACCCGAACCCGACCCTAGACCCGATGAAATATATACACTTTCGGGCCACGATTATACCGGATAAAAACCGGGTGAAAACCGGGCCGTTAACATTATATTACCTTGATACCTTCTTGTAAGTTAGCATGTAAAAATATTCAAATTTCCAAGACTCCAATCATTATTTGACATAGTAAAATTCACTTAGAAATATATACTAAGAACCAACTCTTCTCTAAAATTAAAGCATAACCATAATCAATACTAATATTGCCTAATAACACCAAATATTTAAATCAATACAAATAACACAATATTATGCATTAGTCTAAAGTCTTATGCATTTTAAACATAAAATAGTAACTTATAGTCTTATATATAATGACTAATAACACAAAATATTAAGGTTTACAACACTTAAATTTCACATAATAATAGCCATTATCCATCACTAATAACACAAAATATTAATTATATATGATGATCGGGCCACCGGGCCGATCTCGGGTGACCCGAGCTATGGCCCGGACCCGACCCGAAATTATGACCGGGTCTATTTTTGAGACCCATACCCGACCCTAGACCCGATGAAATCACACCAAATTAGCCCCTAAAGTGTTCGGGACTGGGCCGGGTCTTCGAGCCGGGTCGGGTCATGCACACCCCTACTCAAAACTGTGTTTGATGATACAATTTCAATTTTGAGACACAAATTTCAGTTCTATCTGTATCTCCAAAAAATAGAAATACAAAAGACTAAAAATTTTGGGGATGGAGACAAAAATTTTAACATTTTCTTTAATAATTAAGGATGTTTAAAAAATATTTTCATTTCATATTTATATTTATTTTGAACCAAATAAAATACTAAGACATAATTCTTTCTTTCAATCTCAGCTCTCTTTCAAATGTGGAGAAATTCGCTTCTTTTTTCTGAGCACACATGCACGCCATAGTATGAGTTCCTACTCGATTGATTAGGTTAAAACCCCAATTTCTAATTTTCTATTAAAAAGCTTCATGATTTCCCACAACCAAAGCCTCACCTGTGAGTATTTGCTTTACTTGAATTAGTGGTTTAATGGGTACTAATATCATTATTAATTCAGTTTTTTATTTATTAAACATGTAGATTAATAAAAAAATGTGAGATTAATCTAAATGATAGTATTTTAATGGCAGCAGTATTTTGGTCCGCAATTTTGGACGATTTTTTTTAGCCAAATTCTAATTAGTTCTTAATATTTTAATATTTTAGACGTACTATTTTAGTCCAGTAAATTTTAAACGAATTTAATGTTATCTCATTGTTAAATTTGACACAAATAATTAAAGTTATGAAAACCGAATCGGTCAATAAATCAGTCAAAGGATTGATTCAATAGTCTTATCATAGTCGAATAGATTTAATTAAATATAAAATAAAATTATTAAAAATACAATATAAATTTTTAAATATTCAAATTCATATAATAATAAAATGTAAAATTTTACAACTCACATAATACTAATCTATATTTCATCTTTGAAATTTCATATTCAAATCCAAACATTAAAATTTATAATTTAAAAAAATCAAAATGCACATAAAGTTATAAAATAAATAAAAATAAAACAACCAAAATAACCTAGACTAAGAAAAATCCGAGGGGTCACTTTACTTTCGTGCCTAATTTTGATTTTTGAGTGACATTATTCAGAGTTATTAAAACTAGTAAACCGAATCTTACACCGATTCAGTCCAGAATAGGACGGTTTAAGATAAAGAATCAAGACAAATCGGTCAAACCTGATACACAATGCATGATTTGGGGTTTAAATCCCTCTCCTCAAAGAAGGAGGCATGTATGAATATGCTATCAAAGTGTCATACTTTTTGTTAATATATATATATATATATACAAATTATAATGTATACTGATATCTTTTATCAAATAATTTATTTTTATTTAATTTATTTTAATTTTAATTATAAATTTATTTTTTTATAATTATATAATATCTATTAATATTATTTTTTTTAATAAATACTTATAGTATATAATAGTATAATAGGTATAAATTAATTAATAAATTATTAAAATTTAAAAATAATAATTATTTTAATATAAAAATAAAATAAAAATATTTATAAAATATTTTGTACCTATTCATATTATTTTAGAATGACTTAATTATTATTAAAATGCTAGTAAAGATATGTATTTTAAATTTTATTTTTAAGTTTTTGACTATTTTATAATTTTTTATTTATATCAAGTTAATCGATTCAATGGGTGATTCACCAGTTGAACCAATAAACCAATAACGTAATAGTGGTTTGATCACTAGTTCGATTTTGATAACTATAACGTTATTACTCATTACTAATTAAAATAGGGGTACTCTACTGTACAGATTAGAATGGTATAAAGAGAAAATATAATTCTTTTTATAGTTATTTTTTATTATTTTATTATTATTCAAAATATAAATCCTACCTTTATTAATCTTTCTTTCATTCTATTAAAAGAAAAATATGTAAACTTATATGTTTACCGTATAATTCACCATTAAAATATCTCTGTATATTATACTAATACTATATACCATGCATTATAGCTTCTTTAGAGTGCAATTATTTTTGTTAGCAAGTTAATAAACATGACTAAAGGTAGGGGTGGCAACACTACCCGAACCCGCGGGTACCCACCCCGCCCCTACCCGCTCGGGACGGGTAATTACCCGCTCCCGCACCGGGGCGGGTTTTAACGGGACGGGTTCTTCGGCGGGGCAGGTCGGGGTCGAGTTTAGGTTGAACCCGACCCTACCCGCCCCGGTATATATAATATATATGTAAATATATATATTTTTAATATATAATATACATAACATATATAAAATAATTAGTAAAATGATTAATAATATTATATCATATATAAATTTTTACTTTAATTGATATTATGTATGTAAATGGTGGTTATATAATTTTTAAAATTTAATTTTATTTGTTGGATTTAATAATTATAGGGGCGGATAGGGGCGGGGTAGGTACCCGCAGGGACGGGTTAGGGTTTAACATTTTACAACTCGCGAGTAGGGTGGGGGCGGATTTGATGCGGATTTTCTGTAGGGCGGGGCGGGGTCGGGTAGAGCAAAAACCCGCCCCTACCCGCCCCGTTGCCACCCCTAACTAAAGGTTGCTTGGACGTGGCACTTGATGAAGGAATTAGTAACACAAAATTAAAATAAAATCCAAGACGAAATAGATAAAGAAATCAACAAGACAACGACCATGTGTCCGTTTGGAAGTGTATTATTATTACCTATGCTCCAAAGAGGGAAATGCAAATGCAAATCAAAGAAGGAAATTGGCCACAATCCCATCTTTTACCTGAAATTTAGTCCGAATTCCAAATATTCCAAAAGCTAGAGCCACATGTTGAAGCCCTTTTTTTTTTTTTTCAATTCCACAGAACCAGACAACCATCAGGCATCAGTGCACCGAAATTGCTGCAAAAGAAAGTGGTGCTGTGATTATGTGCACTACATACTGCATAACGAAATCTTGTTGCGAAATAGAAGAAGGGAGAAAGGTGAATTTAAAGGCAAGGGTCCAGAAAAGGATAAGGAATGCAACTGCAAACCCTGAAAGTCTTGCTGCAAACAAGATAAGTGCAGCACGACGACATAGCGACGACGACATGAGCTAGTGACCGGGAGCAGAGATGAGGCGACGCCGGCAACTGCGGAGCTAGCCGATGGAGAGGAGTAGGAGGCCAGGGTGAGGCTAGTTCGGCAGTGACGTGAGGCTTCTATGACAATGCCGGCAGCGACGGAACCCTCCGGTCGACGGAGAGTAGTTCGGCGATGGAGAAGATGGCGGTGAGTGGCTGCTCTCTCTTATCGGATGTGGGGGTGAGAGTGGGTTTAGGCTGTTAGTGTTAGGGTTGGGGTTGGTGGGTTAGTAATTTTGATTTTTAAATTTTTTTTTTTGAAAAAGCTCTACTTCCATGTAAAAATTACATGAATGGTATCCAAGTAATTTTCACTCCACGCTCCCACACTCTGTTTGTTTTACACACGCCTCTTATAACCTATATAACGAATCCTTATTTTGCGTTATCAACGTAAACTTTTTTATACAACGTAAACCTCTTTCTTCTTCTTCTTCTTCAACCTAATTAAATTCGTTGTTCTCCTCTTTCGCGTTTTTCTTCTCTGCATTATGGATCTGGATTGATTCAACCCAATTATTTTCGTCGTTCATCTTCTTCTTCGTTTTTTTTTTCTTCGATCTGCACTTTTGAATTGAAACAATGATAATCAACTTCAAATGAGTTGAATGAGTGCGATTTTGATGATTCTCAAACACATCAATTTGATGAGGTTTGGATTATTGAATTCTGAATAGAATTTAATGGAATGAAATTTTTAATTTTATTTGAAGTGAATTGAATGAATTGAGGTGATCTACATCTGAATTGAATTCAATTGAATTGATTATATGTAACTGTGAGTAATTGTGAGTGTCAGTAATTGTGAGTAACTCTGAGTAAATGTGAACTTTTCGGTTCGGTAAGTACTAAAGAGGTGGTTCATTACTTTCATGTTTTCGGTTCGGTCCGCAGAAAGGAGTCTAACAAAAATTAGACCAATATGTTCTGTTTTCTTCCCTAAGCACTATATAATTGTTTCACTATAATTAAGATTTCGGTTCACTATAACTAAGATTTTGGTTCACTATGAGTACTGTGTTCGGTTCACCATTAGTACTGTGTTCAGTTCATTCTGCACTATTCAAAACTCTTCTTCCTCACCTTCTACTGCGTCTTCACCAGAGAGAGAAAGAGGAAAAGACAAAAAAAATACAGCAGCAACAATAACAAAAGAATGACAATAGGGTTTCAGGGTTTAGGGTTTATGGGTTCCGGGTTCAGTGTACAGGGGTTCAGTGTGTTTCAAACTTTCGGTTCGCCCCGTGTATTAATTTCGGTTCACCGTGTTCATGGTTGAAGATTTAAGGTTTAGGGGTCTAGAGTTTAGGGTTCAGAGTTCAGGGTTTTAGGGGTTTAGGATTTAGGATTTAGGGTTTAGCATTTAGAGTTCAGAGTTAAGTGTTCAGGGTTCGGGTTCAAGGTTTAAGGTTTAGCATTCAGGGTTCAGGGTTCGGGTTCAGGGTTTAGGGTTTAGGTTTTATGGTGTAGGATTTAGGGTTTAGGTTTTAGGGATTTAGGGTTTATGGGTTCAAGGTTTAGTGTTCAGGGTTCTGGTTTTAGTGTTTAGGGTTCAGTGTTTAATTAGGGGTTCATATTTTTTTGGTAAACAGGAGAGCGATTTGGATTACTCTTCTGAAATGAATCAAACTGACAAAGTTTTGGATTATTCAATTTTGAATCGAATTGAATGGAATGCAATTGCTAATTTGAATTGAATTAAATGGATGGAGGTGTATTGAATTGAATTGAATTGAATTGATAATATGTAAATTGTAGGCAGAGTTATTTGAATTTGATTTTATATAATGGATTATGTTTCGTTCACTCAGTACTATACAATTGTATTATTTTCGGTTCACCATGAGTACTATGTTCAGTTCAACATGAGTACTGTGTTCGGTTCACTATAAGTACTGTGTTTGGTTCATTCTGCAGAAAGCTGTTTGAATTTGATTTTATATAATAGATTATGTTTCGTTCACTCAGTACTATACAATTGTATTATTTTAGGGACAAGGGCACTTACGTCTGGAAGAGTCTATGCAAGACTTGAAAAGTGTTGAAGGAGAGGTCTTGCTCGATGTATTGGAGATTTGAATCAGAATTTTTAGTATTTTAAATAGAGAAGAGAAGGGCAATTACCTAATGAAATGGATTATGTTTAGATTTCTTATTCGAATTTTTGGATAGTGGAACTTTGGTTGTCTAGTAGGTGGCACCTTGAGAATATATATTACCCTCCAAATTAGAATTTGAAAGGCAATATTCTTTTCTACAATCTAGAAGTGCAAGCGGACTCGAAAATGAGTTGCTATCGGTCCAAGGAAATTGCCTTGGCTTTGGGGCCAATGTGTTCTAGAAAATCACAAATTTTGGATTGGCTTTGTTTTACGGAGACTCTACCCCTAACCGTTTTTCGCTTCAGGAGAGATATGCCATCCATAGATAGGTGCCTAAGATGCCTTTCTTATCGGGAATTGGTTTTATATTGCATTCAGGAAGATTGTCCGCAAACTCAGCTAGTTTGGCAAAGGTTGAACATTTCGTATTAGTCTCTAGGTTTAAAGAACTGGTTCTTGCTTTATAGTAAAGAGAATCCTTTCATATTCTTTCCTAAATTTTGGTAGATATGGTGAACAAGGAATAATAATATCTTTAATCTTCGTGAACACTGGCCTTCGAAGAAAGTGTCTTGTATGGCTTTAGTTTTAGAAAAGGAGTTTAGGAGTGTTTTTGAGTTGCAACGTGCATCTCTCCCTTCTATAGTAAGTGATTCTTGGAATCTCCTTCTGAAGGTACCTCTAAAATTATGATGCTAGTTATTCTAGAACTGGTAATAATATTAGTTTTGCTTGTATTATCAGAGATTATAATGGGAATTGACAAAAGGGGTGTTTAGGAATAATTAATAGTAATAGTATCTTCAAGGATAATTATCTACTATTTGGATAGCATATCTCTTAACTTGGAATGTGGGTCAAGGAGATATTTGTGAAACAGATTGTTTGGAGGCTTTCAATCTTGTTAATAATCATCATGATGGTTGCGAATTTGTTGATCTATTGGTACTTAAGATCAGGGATATCATGACTTGAAAATAGCGTGTTGACCTTCATTTGATTATGAGATATGCGAATACACTAGCAGACATCATGACAAAGACGACAATTAGGCTACACAATTATCATGTGGAGCTTCCCTCACCTTAGAAGAAGTTTGAGAGTGATCTTAAGTGAGACTGTACCTCTATTTAAGTAGTTCCTTGAACTTTGTTTTTTCTTTCTTTTCCTTTGTTTAGTTTCTTTTTAAGTCACAAAAAAATCACTATTAATTTTGTAATTTTAGAAAATGTGTGTCCTGTTATTTTAATTTAAAAATAATTATTTTTTAATTTATCATTTTATTAACTTTCTCACTTTAAATATCTTGATCCAAAAAACAAATCATGGAGACTAAGAACCAAAATAAACATAGATGCCGAACAAAAGATCGTTACAATAGACCCAAAAAAATTAAATTATGTATAATTGTGTATAGTCTTTTTGATCGAGAAAAAAAAAAGAGTTTAATTCGGGTTTATACCTATTAAACTCAATTCTAGAAATATTAATTGATTAATTAATAATAACCGTATGTTATGTCTGAAATCACTAGTAATTAGTGCTAGTAAAACTAAAAACTAAAAAATGAAAATAATTTCGTTTGATGATCAATTAGGATATTAGTTAATCACAAAAGAAATATCTGCTAATATAAAAACAAACATCTGAATGTCTAAAAAATTTGTCAAAGCAAAAAAGAAACATCTGAATAAGTACAAAAGAAATATCCGCTAAAGCACAAAAAAAATCCAAATAAAACAAAAAAAAACATCCAGTTTCATCTCACGTAAGCATCCAAAACTCACAATATATTCAAATCATCTTCCTCCAAAACAGAAAAAAAAAAAGAGAAAATCCATAAACGATGTTGCATGGATGTCGTTACCGTTTTAGTGGGTGTGATCTAGAGAAGATGACGACGACTAGCAGAGTGGCTGGCGACGAGGTGGTCAACGGCACTGCGTGAATGACGCGAGCATCTCCTCCCTGTTTCTTCCTTCATGAGCGCCCTGACGTGAACAACGGTGGAGGCAGTGGTTGCGGCTGAGACCTTCACAGACGAGGAGCGAGCAATCTTCGAACAATGTAGCGGTGCAGTGGCATCATTCTTTCTTTGCGAGTTCCCCTGCGTGAATGGTGGACGAGGTAGAGTAACTGCATCTGGCGGCGCTGTGAATCACGATGAAGAAGGTGTTTGCGGTTGTTTTTGCTACAACGAACAGTGATTGACACCAATTGAAGACGGTGCAACAACATGACTGGAGCAGAAAAGAAAGGAGAGGGTAAATCATGTAAGTGGTAGTGAAAAAGAAAAGGAAGGATGATATTTTTTTTGGTGACTAAACAAGGAAAGAAACAAAGCAAAAACTATTCTAAATCCGAGCGGATGATTCGTTGGAGATCAACACTAGGCTCAGACCAAATAATATGATTAGAGTTACTCTTGGCACCATATTTAGCCATCCAATCCGCAGCTCTATTTGCTTCTCGGGACACCCATTCAACGTGAACAAGCCAAGGACGAGATAAAAGCTCCTGAATCTTGTGAACCAAATCTGTTACTTCAGATGGATACCCACTTGTAAGCTCATGCATGATGGGCAGAATGTCAAGGCAATCTGTTTCACATATAATATCCCTCAAACCGCAATCCCAAGCTAAAACCAGCCCCCTCCAAGCAGCAAATAATTCACATCTGATTATAGACCAAGGGGGAATGCTTCCAGAGCAGCCCGAAATCCAATCTCCCTTAGAATCTCTAATAATACACCAAAATCCCGCTAAATTTGAATCCATATACAAGCTTGCATCACAATTAACTTTAAAACTATTGCCTACCGGTGGTTCCCAACACAGGCAATTTCGGAGAGACCTAAAGGCATTACTTCGATTCCTGTAAACCTGTAAGTCCTTGGCGGTAATTCTGGCCAAGGCAACAACCTTATGGTCTGTCCAAGGGTTGTCAGTGTTGAATATGTCATTGCACCTATGTCTCCATACCCACCAAAGCCCTGCACCAAAGGACGCCTCATTGTTAGCCAAGGCCTTCGGAAACCACTCTTCAAGAGCAGTACCAGCCGTCGAGTCCAGGATACTAGGATCCAACATATACCAGATTGCCTTTGATCGTTCACAGTCTCTAAGGCAATGCTCCATAGTCTCCTGCGCCTTGTTACATCTCTTACACATATCTGAAGAAGCTAAATGCCGCTTGAATCGAAAGGTCTCAGTTGGTAGAGCATCATGTAAGCTAAGCCACATAGTAAATTTGAACTTCTCTGGAATGTTTATGTTCCACAACCAGTTCCAATTACTGTTGGCATTCCAATTTAATGTTTTCTTTAATAACCATCTGTAACCCTCCCTTGCACTATACTTTTTTGTTGCTGCAGGCCACCACTCCCACTGTGGCTCCAACTCAGTCAAACTAGGATATCTCAGACCACAAATAAACTGCTTAATCTCATGCGGAATAGGCGTGGTAAGACTATCAACCTCCCAAGACACCCCTTTCCACAAGTCAGCCACCATGAAATCTGATTCAGAAATGTGTACATAAGGAACAAGGTTGCAAAGCTTACCAAAAGGAGTCCACTCATCATACCAAACTGATTTGTGGACATCTCCAATATTCCAATAAAGCCCTTCCTTGAGATGCTCATAGGCACTAACAATGTTCTTCCAGGTAGCCGATGAAGAATTTCTACTGTTTCCGTTCATACCAGATTGATTTCTGAGATATTTATGCTTCAGAACCTGCACCCATAACTTCTCACTATTATTTAGACAATCCCATACCAACTTTCCCAGAAGCGCCATGTTAGCACAGGAAGTATCCCTAATACCCAATCCTCCTGCCTTTTTAGGAGTTATGGCGACCTCCCACCTGACCAGAGGCAGCCCTTTTCCAGTCGCTTGGCCTTTCCACAAGAATTGTCTCATCAAGGAATCAATTTTATTACATGCATACTTCGGGAGAAGAGAAATTTGCATTTCATAAACTGGGATAGAGGCCATAACCGATTTAACAAGACAAAGCCTCCCTGCCTTATTCAGTAGGCGTCCTTTCCAACTGGAGAGCTTTCTCGAAATTTTTTCAATAATCTCCTGAGCCGTCTTCCTGGAAGCTCTGGCATGACCGATGTTAATTCCCAGGTATTTACCCAAATCATTGCAGAACCGGATGTTAGAGACCCCTGAGAGAACCTCTTTTCTCCTCTCCGACACCCTCTTGGAACACTGGGCCTTTGACTTATGAAGATTTACCTTTAAACCTGACGCTCTAGAAAACAAGTCCAAACAATGCATGACCTCTATTACTTGAGCTTTTGATGCCTTACAGAAAAGCAAAAGATCATCTGCAAACATCAAATGAGAGAGTCGTGGTCCATTCCTAGAAACCGCAACTGGGTTCCACAAACCTTGGGAAACTCTATGAGAGATAAAGCAGGCAAGCATTTCCATACAGAGTACAAATAGATAAGGAGACATAGGATCTCCTTGCCTCAACCCTCTCTTCGGATTGAAATTTTGGAGCCTGTTCCCATTCCACAAAACTGCCAACGAAGAGGAAGTCACACAATTCAATATAAGATTAATGGTAGCCTTTGGAAACCCAAACCGGACCAAAGTAGCTTCCAGAAAACGCCAGTCTACCCTGTCATAAGCTTTTTCCAAATCAATCTTGAATGCCATGGTCCCTTTTCGAGACTTGATGTTCCTCATGAAGTGCATAATCTCTTGAGCAATGATAATATTCTCTGTGGTTCCTCTTCCTGGAATGAACCCTCCTTGCAAAGGACCAATGATCTCCGACAGGAAAGGTCTGAACCTGTTAACTAGAACCTTTGTGACAATTTTATAAATTACATTACATAAGCTAATAGGCCGAAACTCCCGTAAGGAAGAGGGAACTTCCACTTTAGGAATTAGAACAATGAGAGTATCGAAAATAGCCGCATTCAATGGCTCACCCTCAAAGGCTCGCTTGACCAGTCTACACACATCGTTGCTAAGAGAGTCCCAGAACTCTTTGTAGAAAATTGCTTGAAATCCATCTGGCCCTGGGGCTTTAAATGAACTCATGGTCATCACAGCTCTTTTAACCTCTTCAGATGTCACCGGTTCCACTAACTTTTGACAAGCCTCAGTACTAAGAGACGGGTAAGGAAAAGGCCCCATGGCGTCCAGGTCAATATCCTCCCTTGTAGAAAAGAGCTTTTGAAAGAAAGAATTTGCCGCCATTTCTAGAGTCGTAGTCTCCGTGGTCCAAGACCCATCCTCCAAAAATAACCCATGAATTTTGTTCCTCTTTCTCCTGATAACTGTCTGCAGATGAAAAAATTTTGTATTTCTGTCTCCACATCTCACCCATTGTTCTCTAGATTTTTGATACCACAACAACTCTTCTTGAAGAAGGACAGCATTCAGTTCCTGATGCAAAACTTGCTCTTTGATCCTAAGCTGTTGATCCTCCCGACTTTCCAGAGTAATCTGAACGTCATTCAAAAGCCTCTCCAACTCCCTTTTCTTAACAAAAATATTGCCAAAAACCTTTTTATTGAAGCTAGTTGCATCTTTTTGAACCTCCAACAAACATTTAACTACATCCGGAGCTCCTCTATTCCAAGCTGTATCAACAACATTCCTAAAAAGAGGATGAGTCATCCACGCAGCCTGGAATCTGAACGGACGATGGCCCTTGGTAGCCCTCTTTGCCATCTTGCACCTAGTGAATAATGGGCAATGATCAGAGTGAAGGCGCGCCAGCACCTCAGTATAAGCCTCCGGAAACATTAGTCGCCAGTCCTGGTTGATGACTGCTCTATCAAGCTTCTTGGCCACCTGCACCCCACCTTTCACCTTCCTGTACCAAGTGAATCTTCTCCCAATAGCCCCCATATCAAACAGCCCACAATCCTCCAATGTTTTCGCAAATTGTTCTGCTCTGGCAAGTCTAAATTGCCCCCCTCTAACTTCACTCTGCAACAAAACATCATTAAAGTCCCCTAACACAATCCAAGGTCCGTGGATCATATTAGCAATCCTTGTCAAGTCACCCCACAGTTCTTTACGCCGATGTATATGCGGATTAGCATACACCGCACTGCAGTAACTAGATGTATTGCCCATAGTGATTTCAAAACTGATACATTGATCAACTACATCCAATACTCTCACAGAAATATTTGAATTAGAACATAGAACCTAGATACCCCCACTATGACCATTAGCCTCAACAATACCAACACCCTGGTAACCTAGATTATTCCAAAAAGATTTCATCCTCTCGAAAGCAATATGGGTTTCAAACAGAATGAAAAAAGTAGGATGAAATTTATTCGCTAACTCCTTACTATGAACCCGGGCCAATTTATTAGAGGCACCTCTAATATTCCAAAATAGAAAGCTTAAATCTAAATAATCCATAAAATAATTTGCATTGTAAAAAGGACCAACCTCAGCTGAAGTCCCTAACGAGATGATGAAGATCCACCATCATATCCCCCTGAGTCTTGCTTGTCCTTGTCCGGTTGTTGCCCGGTTTGTCTGTGTCCCTCCACTGACAACCCTTCCAATTTGCCGATTTGCTGCTTGCTGGTGTCGCCAAGGCAGTCCGGAGTCGACGGCGAATTCTGCAAAGAAGAAGGGCGCAACCTCTTGTGTCCGTTTTTGATAATGGCAGTGAAAGTCGGCACCGCAACGGAGACAGATTTGCCCTTCACCCCTTGCTGTTTGGAAGATGCCATGCGTGCCTTAGATCCGCTAACCGACCCGGTCTTCACCCCTGATTCGGCTCCTCTCATACGTAGCCCAAAGTCACGGTTCTGGTCCAATTTCTGATTTGAGCGCACCGGCATTTTATCTTTAGATGTTTGTTGGGCTTTGTTTGATTGACTCAATTTTCCTCTCATTTTACCGCTGACTTTGATCCAGCCAGCCTCATTTTCCAAATGTTGGGATCCCACTTCCTTCCTATGCAACGTATCATCTAATTCCTCCCCAATTTCTGCAACTATCACTGACTCTTTGGGATTGCATCCAAATTCAAAAATTTTCTCTTTTGAAGCTTCCTGTGGCTGCACCAACCGGGCCGCCGTCTCGGTCACTGATGTTTCCTTTCGATCCACCCTTTCCGAATCTATTGGGGTCATTCTGCAGTCAGTTGCTGGATGCCCGAAACAATTGCACTTGTCACAAATAAGGTGTAAGCATTCATACTCCACCTTATATTCAAACTCATCGACAATCACACTCCGGACCACCGGCAAACCAAGATTAATTTGCACGCAAGCCCGAGCAAATTTTCCCCTTTCCGCCAACTTAGTAGCCAGATCCACCTTGACTGGTCTTCCCACAGCAGAAGCGATTCTCATCATGGCTTTATCCTGATAGTACCATATGCTCAAACCAGAGATTCGAATCCAAACCATAGTCTCCCCGAAAGTGTCCTCACAAGGTTTAAAATCCGGTGTCCATGGCTTGACCGCAATATAGTGACCGAAGATCATCCATGGCCCCCCTAGTAAAACCTTCTCTCGATCGTCCATGCGATCAAATTTAACGAGGAAGTACCCAAAACCCACATCCAAGATTTCATATCCACCGGTGATCCTCCATACCCCTTTCAATTTGTGAAACATGGCCGTGTAACTAAGGTTTTTTCCAAGAACCTTAATCACAATTGCTTCCTTGTATGGTTCAGAAAGGATGTTCCTAGCCTCTTCGGAGAAGCAAACTCTTGGAGGCATAGGATCTCCTGTTTTCCAGTGACCACTGCCATGGAATCCTCATCTAGAGCTTCAGCCCGATTTATCCCTGTGGCTACCGTAGAACCAATAACCTTGTCACGGAACGAAATTTTGGAAGTCACCCTGGAACTAAGGTCGCCCTTACTTGATCCCTCCTTCACACCTGATGCAAACCCTCCCACACTCTCCCCCTTATCTCTTTCGATTGCATGGCCATCTTCTTCACCGTGTTTCACCCTCAAACGCTCTCTCCCGCTCTCTCCTTCTCTCATTCTCTCTGAGTACGGAGTACGTACTCTTTCTCTGCTAGGGTTTTTTTTTTTCTTGGTAAAGGAAGGATGATATAATGATACGGTTGTTATTTTCTAAATTGAAAATAGAATTAATTAGATTTGAGTAAGATTGTGAGACAATTTTTTAGTATTATTGTGTCTTTTATTATGATTTACAAGTGTAATTACCCGTGCCATGCACGTGATAAGATTGAAATTATAATTTTAAATTATTTTTTAAAATTAATTTAAATTATAATAATTTGATTAATAAAAAATTAATATGTTATGCATTGTTTGTTTTTTTTTTTAAATTTAGTATTAATTGGATTAACTCTAAAATAGTTATTAATCGATTTTAATAATCTACTTTCTTTAATAAATCAGACATATATACTGAATGTGATCATAAATAATATAGTAATAGTTAAATCTACCAACAAACATATTGACTATTATCACACTCTAAAACAAATTAAATATAAAGGCTATTAGCACGCACTTATAAATCTATAAAATCGCATTGTCTTTAATTCGTGCAAGGGTTTATTTATCAAATAAACTTAAAATATAAACAAAAAATATTTATAAAATGGACCTAGCATCACTTGAAAGAATCATAGAAAATAATCAACTTACCTTATCATCCATAAGAACCATTTTTATGTAAGTCATGTTGTTCTTGTCAAATTTGGATGAGACTTTTCATAACCTTATAATTCTTACCTTTATTTTTCAAACTTTTTCATTACATAATCTATCATAGGTAATTCTGTTGATAGAATCGTAGTTAGTATCCTTTAGGTATGAAAAATAATAAACAGAAGAACTTTTATGTCTGAAGTACGAATTTTCTAGATGATAAATAATTGTAACAATTCACTATTAATCCTTATATATATATACACACTAATTATACACGGTAATAGTTAACAAATATTTTCAATGGAGATAGTTACTCAATATATATGTTATCGACATTAATTATATGCCAATATTTTTATGAAAGAGCTAAAAGAGGATATATATAAATATATATAATATTATTGCTATACAGGAAGCATACATAAATTGCTAAATTTTTTTATTATGTTATACAACTTAAAATTATACTATCATATTATTATTAATCCTAGATACTTGCTATAATTATATCAAATTTAATTATGAATCTAAATAAATAAAATAAATAACATTCAATATTACTTTTTTCTTTTTTACATTCAATATTACTGTAAATATAAAAAGTAAAATAATTAATGAAAAAATATGAGCAGAAAATAAAACATATTAATTAAAATTCAATTTGTTATCTAATTAATCTTGTGTCCATACTATATAACTTTACAAAAATATTATGAATCACAATCTTTTTTATTCTTAAAAAAAAAAAGAAAAACACTATATGTAGCCTTTAGTAGTACAAAAAATAATTATTAATACTCTAATTTTTTAAAATATATTTTACCTTTTTAAAATATAATGCATGTACCGTGTAGACTTTATTATTATTATTATTATTATTATTATTATTATTATTATTATTATTATTATTATTATTATTATTATTATTATTATTATTATCCACTAATTGATATCAAATTAAATAGTCACTACTAATGTGTGCATCAATTATCTCTTAATAAAATTATTGCACTTGAATGAGAATTAGAACTATATCAATTGATATAATTAGAATGATTAAAAATATCGATGATTTATAAGTAGTTTAATAACGCATTAAATATTAATTTAATATAATTATAATGAAGATATTTTCTTAAATTAATATAATCATGCATTATTCATGAGTTAATTGTAATATAATTAAAATAAATTTATTTGAAAAAAAAAATTCATGTATAATTTTCAGAAATTATAATAATTTTTTTATTTATATATACGTATATATTAATTTTGTTAAATAATTATATATATATATATATATATATATATATATATATATATATATATATATATATAAAATATATGAATTATATTTTATTAAACTTCATGTTACTAGCTATTAAAAACATTTAAATCACATGTATTAATTTTTTTGTTATAATTATTTTGTTTTATATATATGATTATTTTTTATTCTACAATCGTGCAATAATATTTTTTATAATATTATTGCTATATATGAAGCAGCTTTATATTACTATAATTATATCAAATTTAATTATGACTGTAAATAAATAAAATAAAAAACAATCAAAACTAATTTTTTTATAGTCAAAATTTACTGTAAATATAAAAAATAAAATCACTAATGATTAAAAATTTGAGTAGAAAATAAAAATTCATAAGCTAAATTTAATTTGTTAATTAATTAATTTTATGTCCATATAATAATAATAATAATAATATTATTATTATTATTATATTGATTAAAACTATGAATACATACTAATAAAATTATTACATACGAATGAGAATTAGAACTATATCAATTATATTAATTATATAAATTATTATTATTATTATTATTATTATTATTATTATTATTATTATTATTATTATTGAGTAATGATGATAATTCATGTGATAATGAATATTACCTATAAAATATCTAAAATTAAATAATATTCAAGTATAATTATGTGACAATTATAATTCAAAAATTATTGTATATGAAGTCCCGTGAATTATTATTATAATTGATATAATAATTGCTATAATTACTACATATTCTCAATCTTATCGGTTGTATCAATTTAACATATCAATTATATTCAAATTAGTAGTTAATTATTTTTATGAAAAGTCTTGCTATAATTAGGTTATACTTATGAGATTATCTTGTATTAAATATTATAATTAATTTAATAAAGATATTTATTAAGTATATATGTTATCTATATTAATTATATGTCAATATTTTTAAGAAGGAGTTTAAAAAAGTGATATATAAATATATATAATATTATTGTTATATAAAAAATAAATTTAAATAATATATTAAATATTAATTTGATATAATTATAATAAAAATATTTTCCTAAAATATAATTATACATTATTTATGAGCTAATTATAATACAATTAAATATATAATATTATTCTATATTATTTATTTACTGTCATGATTTGATTTGATTGTTTTCTAGTTTATTTACTTACATAAATGATTAAAATATATAACATAACTATCGTAATTATTATAATTTTATGATATAATTATAATTAACATGTTTTATCATAATTAAATATTAATTTGATATAATTATAATAAAAAAAGTTTTCTAAAATAACATAATCATACATTATTTATGAACTAATTATAATACAATTAAAGATATTATTATATCATAATGTCTACTTACTATATTAATATAATATCAAAAGATACATGTTTCATTATTTTTTATAGATAAAATCGGTTTTTATTGGTAACTAAATTGTGTTTAGGTCAACGAAAACTATATGTTTAGGTAGAGATTTTTTGTCAAATATAATGAAAATACAAATAAAGAAATAAAGGATAAAAATAAACTTAAATAATATATCTGGCACCACTTTATTTTATTAATTATTAAATTATTTAAAAATAGTACATCCACGAAAAATACTCATAATATATAAATTGAGGTAATAATTTAAAATTTTCTAATTATAATTTAATCAAATATTAATATTAAAACCAAATTACTTAAACAATATTGAATCTATTCTAGTTCTTAGTCACGTATAATATAGAGTCATTCTCGTAATGATAACTAACTGAAATAACATCGTAAATATCAACATTTAGAATTCGTACAAATTCAAACCATCCTCTTGTTAAATAAGCTTCATCATCCGCTATTCATGCAATGCGGCAAGGTATAGAATTGCCACACAGAGAAACCAAACTAATCCTTATTCCTCTCAATGGCATTGCATGCATGCAAAAGAAAGGCGGTAATTTCTGAAAAAAATCACAATATGTTATAAAATTATTTTAATAATGAACAACTTAAAATAAGAAAATTTAAATATATTACCAATCGTTGAAATTGCATATCCGAGTTTGTCACGAATTTAGCAAAACTGAACTTAAACTGAGAGAATTCAATCTCATTATGTGCTCCACTTTGAAGATTTTCGGGCAAACGTAAAAAGCATGGAGGGGATGGAACTTGAACTTGCCCTATAAAATTTCGTGGATGCAATTCCTCAATCAAAAATCGAGCTCCTCCCAAGAAAGCTAACTTTAACCACATTCCATTAGGTTGGTCATAATAGGTGAGTAGATCCAACCATCCTTCGGTAAAGTAGAGATTATTGCCCCTTCTTTGAACACTTACATCCATGTAGTTAGAACCTGAATCAGTGAAGACAACTCGATAAGGTATTTCATAGATGTGATGCATTGTAAACGATTGTGGTAAATGACAATCGAACTGGAACATTAGACGATAAGAATAACTTAGAGTAACAACAATTAATAAATTATTAAAAGAATAATATAATAGAATGAGTATATGAAAAATATTATAAAAAATTATAAATTATACCTTAAAAGGATCAACTTCAATAAAAAACGAAGAATACATTTTAATTCTATGAAGTAGTAAAAA
Organism: Arachis ipaensis; assembly: GCF_059453495.1. Classification (NCBI taxonomy): domain Eukaryota; kingdom Viridiplantae; phylum Streptophyta; class Magnoliopsida; order Fabales; family Fabaceae; genus Arachis; species Arachis ipaensis. The sequence goes on from NC_142440.1 coordinate 11,848,763, forward strand.
AATACTAAATATAAAATTATGAGCTGACTCTCAAATTTAGATTCATGTACCACAAAAAAATACTATTTATAGACCTTAGTAAAACAAAAATAAATATGTAAATTACTTATTATTAAGGCAATTTTTTATTATGTACAGTAATTACGCATTATAATTGATAAGTAGTTTAATAGTGCATTAAATATTGATTTGATATAATTATAATGAAGATATGTTCTTAAATTAGTATAATTATATATTATTCATTAAATATTAATTATAATATAATAATATAATTATAATAAAGGTGTTTTTTATAAAATAATTTAGAATAGATGAAAAATTTTATTCGTTTTGGAGGAAAAACGGACTCACGAGAGATTGATACGTCACCCTTATTAGCTGGGGAAAAACCCAATTTTAATATATTAAGTAGATAGATATTGTAGTTGGTTGGAATTGGCCTAGTTGATTCTCTAGACTTTTTCAAATGCGCAAATTAAGACAGTAGGGTCTAAACTGCAAAAACTTAAAATGAGGAGGAAGGTAAGCAAATACGTGTAGCTTGCAAGGGCCAAGGTGAAAATAAAGGAAACTAGGCGGGGCGAGATTCCCTAACTCACACAACAGGGCACAGGAGAGAAAGAGAAGGGAACGAAAGAAGATCGAGTTGCGGTGGCCACTCACTACTAAGAACCACCAAATTACACTAACCACTACCACTGCTCACTGTGCACCGCGCCGTTATAGAGAGAGAGAGAGAAGATGGGAACACTGGGCAGAGCTTTTTACACCGTTGGATTCTGGATCCGCGAGACTGGCCAAGCCCTTGATCGCCTTGGCTCCCGCCTCCAGGGCAATTACTTCTTCCAGGAACAACGTACGTACCTACCATTTCACTTTTCTTCTTTCTCCATTTTCGATTCAATTAGGGTTACAATTAGAAAACAATGTATAATGTATAATAGATTCTGTATTTAATTGCTTTGATTTGATGTCTGTGTTCAGTGTCAAGGCATCGACCTCTGATGAATGTCTTCGATAAGGTTCCTGTGGTCCACCGGGATGCTTTCGTGGCACCTAGCGCCTCCATCACCGGCGATGTTCACGTTGGCCATGGTTCTTCCATTTGGTATGGATGTGTTCTTAGAGGTAATCTACACTCGCCTCCACCTCCACCTCCACCTCCACCATTTTTATTGTTTATATACATACATATCATATGCTGTTTTATTGAATATATGCTGCAATAGCTTAGTCTATGGGATAAGAGTAAGACCAAACAGTTCAGTTTTATTTTTCTGCACTCAACTGCTGCATTGGACATGCCATAACTTCGTAAACCTGCTTAGTATGCTAATTATCCTTTTACCATCTTATAAATTTATAGAGAATCGGTTGAGAGTGCCAAGCTTGACTTAGGCTTTCCTTTGTTGATCTGAGATTAGGAAGGGGAGCTTTAAAAGTAGTCTACTCACTTATTCATAGTACCATACAATTTTAAGTGTGCTGAGACTCGTTCAGTTGCAGGACTCTAAACTTTGGGTTAATGATTTTTCATTCCAATTGCATATCTTTTACAAGCACTAATGAGCGAAGAACTGAATACAGAACCGATTATAATCCCACCTCCATTTCTACTTTGCTCCCTATTTTCCACCACTCCAAATCTTATCTTTCCTTCCAAGCCTACCATTGGTCATAATGCTCACAGGCTCCCCACACATGAAATCGCTCTGTCTAGAATATCAATCTAGTGGGTATGGCTGATTAGATATTAAAGTGTTTGCTTTAACTAGAATGTTAAGTCCCGAGTAACAAAGTAAGGCTTTCTAAAATGCGTCTTTTTCGTTCAAAAGATGGTAAATCAGATATATCTGCTTCTTGGTGTGATCCAGATTGATTGATCGATTGCTGCCTATCTACTTTAGTCTACTCCTTTCTTAATGTTGATCAAGAATGACCTCACATTTGTTTCTTAGTTTCCTACTCTTTTCACTGCTTCAACTCTTTGCATTCAGATGGTATTGTCGAAAACTGTTTTAGCTATCTTATTCCTACACAACTGCACACATGGCTTATATTACATTTATAACGTGGTTGAGTATTAATATTTCCCAATCGCTCCTCTTCTGTTTATTTGTGCATAGCCTGTTGTTTTTTACTTTTAACTAATTCATATTCTTTGTGTGAAGGTGATGTTAACAACATTAGTATTGGATCTGGAACTAATATACAAGACAATACTCTTGTTCATGTTGCCAAGTCTAATTTGAGTGGAAAGGTTTTGCCAACTATCATTGGAGATAATGTCACTGTCGGTGAGTGGAAGCCGTGATCATGTTTTGCATGCCTTAATTAAAAGAATGGGTCTAATGTGATCTTTATCTAAGATTTGTATACCATGGTTATATGTTGAACATTAGGACATAGTGCTGTGTTACAAGGATGCACTGTTGAGGATGAGGCATTTATTGGCATGGGCGCAACCTTGCTTGATGGTGTATATATTGAGAAGCACGCCATGGTTGCTGCTGGAGCTCTTGTCAGGCAGAACACAAGGATTCCCTATGGAGAGGTTTGTATGAGCCTTTTGTTTTCCTCCAAAGGGAATAGCTCTCTTGCAATTAGATAAATGGAAGTTGCTTAAGTAGGTGATTCAATTAGGCCTAAAATGAATGATTAAGAGTTTTTCAGTTCATTTCACCGATGCCTTTGACTATGATTTTAAGCCGAATGACTGCTTTCAAATGCAGGTTTGGGGAGGTAATCCAGCAAGGTTTCTGAGGAAGCTCACTGAAGACGAAATGGCCTTCTTCTCACAATCTGCCTTAAATTATTCCAATTTGGCTCAGGCTCATGCAGCTGAGAATGAGAAAGAACTTGATGCAACTGAATTTGAGAAAGTAGTTCGAAAGAAGTTTGCTCGTGGTGATGGAGAACATGATTCAGTGCCTAACCTTTCGGATGATGTTTTGCTAGACAAATCATCAAAGGCTTCTTAGAGTTTTCTTTTCTTTTTCTTTTTTAATCTAAGTGAGAATATTTTATCTGCGATTTTATGGAGAATGGCCGCATTTGTTTCCAATAAGTTTGTGGGCTCGTACTGATATCTCAAATATTCAAAAAAGAACATGCTGCATCTTGGCGTATAGCTATACTGTGTGGCCAATTCGAGCTTTACTTTCTGTTTCTTGGTGAGAAAAAGAGTGGAACTATTTGGTAATGTTTCAGTCATCCAGAGACATATATCTACAATTCTATAACGTTGTAGTTGGACATGTATTCTAGAATAATAAAGGATATCAGTTCAGATAAGCCAGTTGAATCTGTATTTTCATCGATAATAATTTCTGTTCTCTTCATCACCTGTCATGTTATATATTATCGTATAATAATGTCTTCTTTTGTATATATCACTCAGGAAATAAGCCGTTTGCTTTCTCGGATAGTGCGTGCATCTAAAATGATTGTCTTTGAGATTTCTCAGATACGCAATATTCCTTTTTACTTGGGTGATGCGTAAAGAAAACGAACTGCTTTTTAAGGCTTGGTACTGGATCGTACTACAGGAAACGGCACATAGTGAATCAAGTTAATTATTAGTTTATTATTATAAATATTATAAACAAGCTGTTCTCTTCACATAATGGCTTCTATGAGTCTATCGATAGCATTTATCGTTATTTCAATACCTTTTCACATAATACCCGTTGTTTCCCACTTTCCCTTCCATATGTACCCAATAAAACAGGAAAATAATGCACGATTTGAAAAAATTCCGTTGCCGGGAATCGAACCCGGGTCTCCTGGGTGAAAGCCAGATATCCTAACCGCTGGACGACGACGGAAGTTATTGACATTATAAGAATATATATTATTATTACATATAGTTGATGTTAACGTTGGGTTTATGTTCACCACATTGAACAATTCATGATTTGCTAACGTATTTATTAATTTTTTCCATTATGAAACAAACAAACTGATTGATGTAATGATGTTTATTGCAAGGATCATTAGCGGAGGAGAATCAGGAGATTCTAATGATCCGTGACTGCATAAGTGAAATTATAAAGTGGCGGACATAAAGGGTCCCATTGGCTGTGGCTATGAGGCTTGTATAAGGTCTATGTTCTTTGATTACTTGATTTTTAAATCTTCTCAGCGGTACTAGCAGGTTGAAATGACATAATCACCCATGCTTTGGTCATAGAGCAAAAAGCTTCATTCCTCATTGTAATGTAATTGGTCATCACTTAAAAAGTGATGAAGTAAAACCATTTGAATCCTCCCTTTTTCTTTTGCAAACGGTATGACATCCTCTTATGAAAACAAAAAGCAAAAAAGAAAAAATAAATAATTATTTTTTAAAGGAGGAGAAGAAGGAAAAAAGAGTACAATAGTAGCTTAACATACGGCTGATTGTAGGCTATATGGGGACAAACCAAAAGATGATCCTTCAATCAAATAAAAGGCAATAATCTTGGCTTCATAAATTGCATTCAGATTCCCATCACTGTTGGTTTGGTTTCTTTTGGGTGTTATGTGTTTCTCTCAATACCTTCTATATATATACACAAATAACACAAAATTGGAATTGTCATCCTGTATTTCATGTGAATATATTTAGTTATATACAATTATACATACATACAACTAATATAACAAGCATTATTGTATTCAATGCTAGAAAATGGAGCGTGAACCGAGGCTCAAAATTTACAATTGACACAAAAAAAAAAAATATATATTAAATGTTTTACTAAAGAAATATGATATAAAGAAGTTATAGAATTTGGATAATCACTCCATTCTAAATTTTTAACTAAATCTCTATGGAGATATAAAATAGTAATTTGTGATTTTTCATCTAAAATTAAGTTCTAATTACACTCAAAATATTCACTAACAAAAAATTAAGCTCCAAAAAACAAAGAAAAAATATCAAAAAAACGAAACCAATATTCTCTAACAAAAAATGTAACTAATAACTTGACACATAAAATAAATATAGAGACACAATATACGAAAAAAATCCAATAATTTTTTTTTAATATTCACTAATTATGACTCATAACCCTTAATAAAATGGTATACATAAACTTAAGGCCAAACTATCTATTTATCCTATTCTTATGGAAGTAAAAGGATATCCAACTAAACAACTTGCAAATAAGTTCTCCTAATGGTCATAATATAAAGATTAGTCAATATTTTTAACTATATTATAATATGACACTTGTAACTAAACATTTGTAGTTCATGATAATTCTACTATGTTCTTCAACTTGATATTTATGTAACTTGATATTTGTTTAACTTGTGCACATTCATTTCCAACACATTAACAAATCAAAATTGATTTTAACTTTTTCACATTTAATTCATTTTTTTTCTTTTTTTTTTATGAATGGAGGATTAATAATGTATAAAAAGAAAAAAACTTAAGAGTCAATAATTTTAATTAGTTAATAGACACTATACTTTTAGCTAATTGTAATATCTAATAAATTATTTTACATTTGATTTGATCTTTCCTCAGTAAAAATGTAATTTACAGAGTCTCAACATCCTGTAGCTACTAGTTCTGGTTCCCCTTATCAGCCTGCAACAGTTTTAGTCACCAATTCGAGTAAGAAGTAAGAACGAGGCTTTCAAGGTAAATGATGTTGATGCTACAACATCTCCCGTCACTTTCATAAGCATGTTATAATTGCTAATTTGTTATATGCATGTTATAAAGTGTTAAGTATCCTGTCTATTCATCTGTTTTGTCTATTACTAAATAAGATATAAACGACATTTAATTTAGATTTATACTTTTTTCATAAAATATTTCATGTCTCTAGAGGTTAGGCATGAATCTCGAGTTCTTTTATGAAGCAATTAAGCGTTTGGATGTTGCAAGCAGCAACACCACCACCCTCTAACATGTAACCTCTATCATTTCAATGCGCGTGTTCCTTGTCTTATCATACTCATGAGCCCTCTTTTCATTTTCTCGTGCTTAATCAGTGATAGGCTTTTCTTTAATTAATTACAAAAGGTTTGGTTTCAATTTTACGTTTCAATATATTATTGGTGTTTAATGATTGCAACTGCTCACGTCCTTGTGTTTCCTTGGGTGAGAATAGGCCAGCGCAACCATCAAAGTCCTACAACGACATACAAACCTTTAATAAATAAATAAACAAGCTTTAGAAAATTATATTAAATAAATTATTTAGACCAAGTCTAAATAATTGAAAAATAAGTCTGATTCTTAATATCTTGTATAACTTTTATTTGTACTGGATGCCTCACGATCTTAACAAAAACCTTACCAAAACAGACAACATATTTTGGATATTAATTACCTTAATTAAACTAGAATAATATTATACATCCAAATATTTTTGTTAATCAAATCTAACTAAATTAGTCTAATATAACAAAAATCAATTATGACTAATATTATCTAAATCTTATTATTTAACTTGGTTGGATTTGATTCATAAAAAGACTTGGATGTGTAGCATTACTCAATTATCTATTGGGTTTCCATTTTCAATGTATTACAGTAATTAATATAAAACTGCAATAATTTATTTTTTAAAATGAAGCAATGAACATAATTTTTGTCTTGTGATCATGGCGTATCATTAGATCTATATTGTGGAATGAATAATAATGTTATTCATATCGTATTTCAACTTAAATAATTAATAATGAATTAAATTTAGTGTGGTTAATTAACTCATTCATCTATCTTTTATTATTACGAATAGCTTTCAAGTGACAGATTTGGCGAAAACAATATGATCAAATCGAATATGAATATGTTTGTTCGATCGTTATGCTTTACCAATGCAACTTTATTTTATGATGAAGTGACTAACTGACTATGATTCTTTGGCTACCTAAACTCAAATAATAATGCTCTTCTACAACTGTATGAATGGAGCAAAAGCTAGGTATTGGCTTTCCACCGGATGTAATAGCCAAACTGTTGATTAAGTTATGAAGTGATTGCCTACACCATATATATTTTACTGGTTTAATTTGCTAATTATTACTGCTAATTGATAGGTTGAAGATATAACAAAAAAGAGGTATGAAATCCGATTTTATTAAAACAAAAAAAAAAAAAAAAACTGGGCGCTATCAATCTAATTTTTAATTATTTATTTATTTTTGTATTATCCAAACGTTCATTACAAAAAATTCGTTAAAAACTGTTAGAATTATTGTTGAATTTTGGGTGGAATGTTTCCATCAATTTTACCGTCAAAATTTCCAAAAAATTGTCATAATAATTTATCTAGCCAAAAAATTATCGTCAAATTTGGTATCTCATCCCAAATTCAACAGTAATTTTTTGTGCGAATTTGGATTTTATTGGCGCCAAGTTTACTGTCAGATTTTGTGACCGAAAAATCCAAGAATAACATCAATGAATGAAACGTGTCGTTTTGATAATCGTCAGTTTGTTAACATCGGATTTTGTCACCAATAAATCCGACAGTAAATTTGGAGTAAATTTAAAATGTTCGCTCCTTCTCCGTCACTTCTGCATAGCCTCTCTCTCTCTTCTCTTTTTCTTTCTTCTCTTTTCCTCTCATCCATTGAAGGTAGCCCCTACAAGCCTACTGCCGCAACTGCTCCTCTATCATCGCTGCTATGTAGAACGTTTCCGTCACTACTGTGGGAGTCGTAGAGCACAACTCTGCCACGTCTCCATTCACCTATGACGTTGTCCCGTCGCCATTGAAGGTCACCACTGTACCGCCATCGTCACTACTAAAGACCACCGCGCCAAAAGTAAGTAGTTTTTCCATCGATGTTTTTTTAATAAAAAGAGAAAATCTTAAACCCTAATGTCCACTACCACCACCAGAGAAAACAATGTTGCCACTATTCATCACAGCATTACCACCATTGCGCCACCGCCACTGTTAGAAGTAATTTTTCGGTGAATGTTTTTATTTACATAATTTTTTTATTAATTTAGGATTTTATTATGACTTATTACATTTTTTTAATAAAATGTGTTATTAGAGTTTTAATATATTGTTTGTTAGATTAATTTAGTCTAATTAGAAATTAAATAAGATTTGGTTAGTTAAGTTGTTAATTAAGGTAATTAGTTAGATAAATTAGATTTTTTGAAGAATTTTTTTTATTAATTTAGGTTAGGTTAGTTAAAACTTTTGTTAAATTTATTATTATTTTTTTATGAAATGTGTGATTAGGGTTATATTTTTGTTAGATTAATTTAGTCTAATTAGGAATTGAATAAAGTTAAGTTAGGTAAGTTTTAAATTAAAGTAATTATTTAGATAAAGTAGTTCTTTTTATAATTGTTTTATCAATAGGGTTTTATTAAAATTTTTATTAAACTTTTTTTATTACATAATATTGGCTTTAGTTTAGGGTTTGAGTTAGAATAATTTATAGTTAAAATTAGATAAAGTAAGTTAATTTAGGATTAATTAAGATCTTGGGTTTAGGTTGAGTAGCTAATTATGTAAATTTATAGTTTAAAATTTATTGGATTAGTTTAGAGTTTATTGGATTAGTTTAGGATAATTCACTTCATTTAATTTTTATAATTTTTTTACAAATTTTATTAATTTTATTTATTAATTGTTAACCTTTGCCAACTTTATTTCTACTTTATAATTTTTTTTTGTTTAAATATTGTATAGCGTTATCGTGCTGCTTATATATATGGATTGTTCATGCAGTATCGAGGTTGTTTTTTTCTTTTAGATATATTAAATTGTTTTTAGTTTTTTGCCAAATTTACTTTCCTAAGATAGAATTTTAGGACAGAAGTGGGAGAAGGTTGCCTAGTGTCTTCTCGAAACCTTTATTTGTTGAAAAATTGTGGAGTAATAAGGGGATACACACTAAAACGACTAGGATTTTATGTTTGCTCGAATGTTTCTTTATTTTAATATATGGTTGCGATTGTTGAACGGTGAAAACTGAGAAATTTTGTTGGTGGAGGTCTTTGAATTAAGAAAAAAATTCTACTAAAATTTTTGTTAAAATTATTTAAAGACATGTTTAGTTTGTAAAAGTTAAAAATTAAATTTGGTGGAAGTCGCTAATAATAGCTGAAAGTTTGTCAATTTTTTTAAAAAATTTGACAAGGATGTGTTGATTGTTTGTTTTAATATTATATATTGAATTTGGATTATGGTATTTAACTATTTTAATTATTTGTTTCAGATAAACGTGACAAGTAAAGGTAGTGTTGGGAGTTGGTGGTCATTCCCCACCCCGGACTACCTAGTCATCCTCTATATGGGTTATGTCTTTGATTTCGTAGGCACAAGCTCTAGGGGGACTATCCTTTCATTATGGTCCTGAATCTAAATTATCAGTCTTATAGTCGTTGCTCCACCTCGAACTGAGTCAGAGTGGACTCCTCTACCGCTTCCACCTCATCAGCAGAATCCTACATCCACGCCACCTGTGACCGATCCCGTAGCAGTGTCAGCTTCTTCTCATGGATCCCATTCAAATCGCGCAGCACTGCAAATCACTAAAATAATGATTTGGTCTGATGGCATAATTGTCTAAACATTAAACTTCTTTAATTTGTATATTCTATTTATATTTAGTTCTCATTTAATGTATATTTTTTTAATAAGTGTAAATTATTTCATCGTATATTTACACAGGATAATAACATTTGTATCATGAGTGTACAAATATTATCAAATTGCCTACAATCACCCTTGGCGCCAGGCACAGACCCAGCAACAAGCATGAGGGGGCACTTGCCCCTCACTATGTTTTTATTTTTTATTTTTTAAAAAAATAGTTATATATAATGTGCCCTTATTTCAAATTTTAAATGACTCTACTATAAATAAATTAAATTAAATTGGCCAAAGTTTTAAATTTTTTTCTTATTTTTATATTTTCAACTTTCTTTTTCTATTTCTTGTCTAGTAGTCATCTTCGCTTCATCAAAAGATAAATTTTAAATTCTTCATTTTTTTTATATAGCTCTCTATGACTCTATTTTTCTTCCAATTTCATTGTTTCTCTTTCTGAAATTTTCAATTGTAAATTTTAATTCAAACAATTATAGTTTATGTATTAATTTAATATTTTATTTTCTTCATGACTTTATATATTTTATTTTATTCTCAATTTATTCATCCTTATTATTTGTTTTATATCTTTTATTCTATTATATGTACCTATGTTGCATATAAAATTTTAAAATAAATTGTTTAACTTACTAATTTAGAATATATTTTTTATTTTTAAAAATAGTAATGAAAAATATTTAAATTACAATACATAATTAAATAGATGCATAAAATCTTTTATAATATTATATCAAAATTAAATTAAAAAATATATATAACAAATTTAATTATTTTAAAAAGAAATAAAGAAAAAAATATAAATTATATTTTTATTATTTTATATAAACATACTTTTTATATACAAATTTAATTTTTTTAGTATTTATATATAATTCTAGTTTCAAATTATAAATATTAGTGTATCATTAACCGCTAATGTGCTAATTGATTCAGTTTTTTATTATTAAATATGTATAAAAAATTAGTTAGGATAACAAATTTTTATAATTTAATTAAAATATTTTAAGTTTAAGTTTTAGGAATAAAAAATATTTTTTTATAAATTATATATAATGAATAATATTTTAAGAATAAAAGTGTTCACTAACTTTTTTAATTTTTATATCTGCATATAATTAATAACGTTTAACAAATTTTATTTTAATGTATATATTTTTACCTCCACTCCTAAAATTGTTTGGGTCCGTCACTGCTTGGCGCAATTACAAGAAGGTCCCTGCCGAGGACAGAGAAAGATGTTTTTAATATGTGGGTATATAGTAAGTTAATTATTCAACGTTAATTACTTTCAATTATGATTTTATTTACTTTTTTCTAATTTTTAATCATCTATTATTTTATTGTGCAGAAGAAATTCACATGGGATGAGGCTCACGACCAGATAATTAAGAAGATCTTCTATTATCGCATGGCAAAGTGTCTTCAACAGATATTAAAGGACGTATATATAGATGAGGAAGGATCGCTTGACACAGTGGCTTTGACTGACATTAAAAAAGCCATTTATGTATACTGGGAGACGGATGAAGGCTTCAGACGTCGTCAAATCACAAATAGGGCCAACAGGACGTCGGCTAGGGTGTCGAGATACATAAGAGGTTCGACCATGATTATGAAGATAAAGACCAAAATGGTATAACTTCTTTTCATATGCTTATCTTGTTTTATCTTTGTTTTTTTAATTAATTGTCAAATTTTGTAGTATGCTTATCCAATATGTGCAAACAAAATTTCTACAGCATCTTATTTTGATGCTGGAGGTTTTTAAGTAAATCCACACACTCAAGAAGAATAGGAATGAAAAGACGAAATTCATGAGGCAAGAGCTCAAACAGGAGTTAGAGCACATACAACGCATGTGGCGATAGATGAACATCTACTATAAGCAAATGCGCGCAAGGGGTAGTGGTGTAGGAGGCGGCAGCTCCTCATTTGTACTTTAATTTCACCAACTCAGACAGCACTGCCGCATCAAAACTAGCAAAAAGACCATAAAAAAGAAGATGACAACGATGATTACGAATATTTATAGAATTTAGTGTTTTATTTTGTATAGTTATATATCACTAGTCGTCATTTCATTGACGATATTATTTTGTTATAATGTAATTTTTTATTTTAATGAAACATTTAGTTATTGTTAATATTTATTTAGTTTTAATCATGTTATAATTATGATAATTAAAATTAAATATAAATTATCTTTTGATTAAAAAAATATTACCATCGAATTTTGTATAAGATAAATTCGATGACATTTATTTTTTAATTATTTTATTAAATAATATTATTATTGAAATTTCTGACTGTAATTAAGACGAGAAAAAATTAAAAAGTGTGCTAATATTACTGTTAAAAAAAATCTGATAATAACATGCATCACTCTAAATTGATTGTTCTACAAATATTTATCGTCAAAATTTTTTATAGTAATTAGTATTAGAAACTCAAAATTCGCCGATAAATCATACGGCCTACGTTTATACCTTGAATTTTTTTCCCGATAATTTCAAAGATTTTCGACATTTTTTTAGTGGTTTACTACCTGCAATAATGATTAAATCATGCACATAAAAATAAGAGACTTTGAAAAAAAAAAAATATCAACCAGAATACTCTCTTTATAACTTATAAGTTTATATACATCTAGATTTAAACTATTGAGTAAATATTTAAAAAACCCAATATCGAGATGTCAATTTTGCTAGACCGACCTATTAATTATGGGAATTTATTTGATAAAGTGTGATGATTGTAATTTATTTTAAGAGAGTGTATATTATATATGATGTTTTTTTATTATAAAAATAATAATTTTCATTTTTTTATTACAAAACACTCTTTTATCATAACAAGATCTTTAATTTGATGCCTAATTAATAGTTTTATCTATACTTTTATAAAAAAAATACTAATTTATCACAATAACATGCAAAAATACTTTCATTACTTGATAGATGTGAAATTAATAAAGTTAATTTTAAAAAATAAATAAATAAATAATAATTAAATAAAATAAAAGATAATAAATAATCTTAGTTTATAATTTTAGAATTTTAATGGTTGAAAAAGAGAAAAATTATATACTTTTAATTAATATATGGTTTATATTAAAAAGACTCATCTATAAATTGAGTTTTTTTTTTTAATTTATTTTAATTAAGTCATTCAGATAGAATAACATAATATTTTTTTGAGTAGTTTTCTCCTATATATGTAGAGAGAGTATTATTGTAGTCTCCTTGTGATAGAGAAAAGTTGTAATTCTCAAAGAAAGTTATTCAATTGTTTCCACATTTTATACAAATTTCTAATTTTTCATCTCTATATTTTGCTGTGTCATTTTTCTTGTACCTAACAGTGGTATCAAAGCCAAAGGTTGCTGATTAATTTTTTTTCCGCTACGAATTACCGTCCAAAAAAAAGGTAGCAAAGTATGAAATTCTAAAATTTAGTGGGAGTAATTTTTCCGTATGAAAATTGAAGATAAAAGCCATTATAAGAAAAGACAATTGTGTGACAGTAATTGAATGTAGACCCACTGAAATTACAGATGAAAAATAGAAGGAGATGGACAACAATGTTGTTGTAAACTTACACTTGGCACTAGTTGACTCAGTTTTATCAAGTGTAGCAGAGAAAAAGACAGCAAAAAAAATTTGGGATGCTCTCACCAAATTATATGAAGTTAAGTCACTTCACAACAAGATATTCTTGAAAAGAATACTTTATACTCTTCGAATGAGTGAGTCCACATCAGCAACGGATCACATCAACAATCTAAATATGTTATTTTTCCAACTCTCATCGTTGGAATATACCATAGCAGAAAACGAACGTGTAGAGCTCTTACTTCAAAGTCTACCAGATTCATATGATTAGCGTATCATTAACTTAACTAATAATGTTTTGATTGATTATCTTTCTTTTGATGATATGGCTGCTGCGGTTCTTGAAGAAGAATCTAGGCGCAAGAATAAGGAAGATAGATTAGAGAACTCAAAATAAGCAGAGGCTTTATTGATGACAAGAGGAAGATCAATGAGCGTGGTTCTAGTGGGAGTCAAAGTAGACCAAAGTCACAAAGTAAAAAGCAGGTCAAATGCTACAATTGTGGTAAGAGAGGACACTTCAAGAAAGATTGTTGGAATAAAAAGAGTATAGAGAAGGTTTTAGAAGGATCAAGTTCTCAAGGATGTGTTGCGAGCACCTCTGATGATAGAAAAATCCTGTATGGGGAAGCAACAATTGGTTTTAAAGGCAGCAAACAGCTCACTGATGTTTGGATTATTGATTCAGGAGCAACCTGGCACATGACTCCTCATCGTGATTGGTTTTGTACATATGAACCTATCTTGGAAGGATCGATGTCTATGGAAAATGATCATGCCTTAGAAATTGTTGGAATGGGTACTGTCAAAATAAAAATGTTTGATGGTTTTATTCGTTCACTTCAAGGGGTAAGACACGTGAAAGGCTTGAAGAAGAATTTGTTGTCAATTGGGCAATTGGATGAACTTGGTTGCAAGACCCATATTGAATGTGGGATCTTGAAAGTTGTTAAAGGAGCTCTTGTGGTAATAAAAGCAGAAAAGATTGCAGCAAATCTATACATGCTTGTGGGAGATACTTTGTAAGAGGCAGAGACATCAGTTGCTTCAGCAAGCCAAGAAAAAATGACGATGATATGGCATTGTAAACTAGGCCACATGTCAGAACGAGGCTTGAAGATTCTTGTATAACGAAATCTCATTTCCGGGCTCAAATCGATAAACTTACCATTTTGTAAGCACTGCATTACAAGCAAGCAACATAGATTGAAATTCGGTAGATCAACTGTTCGGAGCAAACATATATTGGAGTTGATTCATTCTGATGTGTGGAAATCACCCGAGATGTCCCTAGGAGGAGCAAAATATCTTGTATCATTTATTGATGATTACTCTAGGAGGCTATGGGTGTACCTGATCAAGAAGAAGTCAGACGTATTTGCGATGCTTAAAGAGTTCAAAGCAAAGTTAGAAATTGAATCCGAAAAGAAGATCAAGTGTTTAAGGGCAGATAATGGAGGAGAATATGTCGATGGTGATTTTCTTTCATTTTGCAAACAAGCAAGTATTCAGCGGCAATTCACAGTTGCATATACGCCTCAGCAAAATAGTGTAGCAAAGCGAATGAATAGGACTCTCCTAGAAAGAGCACGAGCTATGTTGCAAACTGCAGGTTTAGCCAAGTTTTTTTAGGCAGAAGCTATTAAAACCGCCTGTTATGTGATAAATCGGTCACCATCAACTGCAATTGGGTTGAAGACACCAATGAAGATGTGGCAAGGTAAACCAGTTAATTATTCTTCTTTACATATATTTGGTTGTCCTGTATACGTGATGTACAATTTTCAGGAAAGAACAAAACTGGACCCAAAGTATAGAAAATGTATATTATTGGGTTATGCTGACGGAATTAAAGGGTATCGCCTGTGGGATCCCACTGCCTGCAAGGTAGTTGTCAGTAGAGATGTGATATTTGTAGAAGATGAATTGCAAAAAGAACAAGAAAATGACAGCACTATTGAAAAAATAACCACTGTTCAAATAGATGAAAAATGCAGAGAAGGTGATCTTTCTGAAGCAGAACCACAACACGAAGAACAAGAAGCAGGGGCCAACGACATAGAAGTTCGTCGATCCACTCGACAAAGAAGAACACCATCATGGCACTCAAATTATGTTTTGACAAACCATGATGTATATTGTCTTCTGACAGAAGATGGAGAGCCAACAACTTTTATGGAGGCTATGCGCAATCCAGACACTTCTATGTGGATGACAGAAATGCAAGAAAAAAATTGAGGCATTACATAGGAACCATACCTGGAAACTTGTTGAACTTCCAGCAGGTCGAAAAGTCATTGGTAACAAATGAGTTTATAAGATCAAACGATATAGTAATGATAAGGTGGAACGATATCGTGCAAGATTGGTTGTCAAGGGATATGCTCAGAAAGAAGGTATTGATTTCAATGAAATATTTTCTCCAGTGGTGGGACTAATTACTATTAGAGTAGTTTTGGCTATGTGTGCTGTATTTGATTTACATCTAGAGCAATTAGATGTAAAGACTGCTTGGAGAACTTGAAGAAGATATATATATGCTCCAACCAGAAGATTTTGAAGAACAAGGAAAAAAAAACTTGGTTTGCAGGTTAACTAAATCTCTGTACAGTCTAAAGCAGGCGCCAAGGTGTTGGTACAAGAGATCTGATTCTTTCATTATTAGCCTTGGATATAACAGACTTAGTTCAAATCATTGTACCTATTACAAGAGGTCTGGTGATAATGATTTCATCATTCTGCTGTTGTATGTGGATGACATGTTGGTGGAGGTCCCAACAAAGAATGAATCCAAGAATTGAAGGCACAGTTGGCTAGAGAGTTTGATATGAAAGAGTTGGGACTAGCAAATAAGATTTTAGGGATGCAAATCCACCGAGACAAAAGGATAGAACGATTTGGCTATCGTAAAAGAATTATTTGAAGAAGATCATGCAACGCTTCAATATGCAAGAATGTAAGTCAATTTCAACCCCACTTCATATGAATTTTAAATTATCCTCAAGTATGTGCTCTAGTAGTGAAGCAAAGAGGATGAAAATGTCTCGAGTACCATATGCATCAGTGGTGGGAAGCCTTATGTATGCCATGATCTGTATAAGGCCAGATATTGCTCAAGCAGTTGCGGTGGTAAGTCGATTTATGGCAGATCCGAGTAAAGAGCATTGAAATGTTGTTAAGAGGATCTTGAGATACATCAAAGGGACCTCAGATGTTGCATTATGTTTTGGAGGATCGGAATTCATTATTAATGGATATGTCGATTCAGACTTTGCAGGTGATCTTGATAAACGAAAATCTACTACAGGCTATGTGTTTACACTTGCAGGAGGAGCTATGAGCTGGCTATCTAAATTACAAACTGTTGTAGCTTTATCTACTACAGAAGCTCAATATATAGCAGCTACACAAGCATGCAAGAAAGCTATTTGGATCCTAAAGTTGATGGAGGAACTCGGGCACAAACAATAGAAGATTCTTGTATATTGTGACAGTCAGAGTTCTTTGCACATTGCAAGGAATCCTGCATTTCATTCAAGAACAAAACACATTAGAGTACAATATCACTTTGATCGGGAAGTAGTAGATGAAGGAAGTGTTCATATGCAGAACATTCACACTAAAGATAATCTAGCAGATGCCATGACAAAACCAATCAACACTGAAAATTTTGAATGGTATAGATTCTCATATGGCCTATCGAATACATGAGCAACATGAATTTTAAAAATTTATCAAAATTAGCTTTAAGTGGGAGATTGTGAAAATTAGTAAAGCTAATTTTAGAAAATAAATAAATAAATAATAATTAAATAAAATGAAAGGTAATAAACAATCCTAGTTTATAACCTTAAAATTTTAGGATTTGGATTCTCTAAATTTTGAATTTCATTTTAAAGGGTAAAATGTAATCTCTTACCATTTATTTTATAGGTGGGACTAAGAGAAAATATGAGAGAGAAACCATTCAAAGGTGAAAGATCACACTTTATCCTCTAAAATAAAAGTTCAAAATTTAGAGGATCCAAATTCAGAATTTTAATGGTTGAAAAAGAAAAGAATTATATACCTCTAATTGACGGATGATTCATATTGAAGAGACTCAACTGTAAATTGAGTTTTTCTTTAATTCATTTCAATCAAGTCATCTAGATAGAATAACATAATATTTCTTTGAGTAGTTTTCTCCTATATATGTAGAGAGAAGTGTGTTTTTCTTTTGTCAAAAGAGAGTGTTATTGTAGTCTCTTTGTAATAGAGAAAAGTTATAATTCTCAAAGAAAGTCATATTTTAATTTTATACAAATTTCTAATTTTTCATCTTTATATTTTGCTGTGTTATTTGTCTTGTACCTTAAAAAAAATTGATGAAGTTGTACATATAAATACTACAGTAGCTTCTGGAAATAGAGAACTGATAACAAACGGAATAACAAACTAGTCTAGATGTGTTAACAAACTTGTTTTAACTATCTACAATACTGTAATAGTTTTTTTTGTTGACTTACTGTAATAGAATTTACTTAACAAAAAGAACTACAAAAATAATGTAAGAAAAATATATCTTAAATAAACATATATAAGCAAAAAATGACTTAATTTATTAAAATTTATAAAAACTATTTTTTAAAGTAAAAACTTTAATTTTTTTTAACTAATGATATCGTTAACAGATATTATGAATATGAAAAATGAATTTTTTTAATTGAATGATTACAAAAGTTTTAAGATGTTTTAAAATGACTTAACAATATATATTTGGGTAAAAGTGAATATCTCAATATTTTCATATTTATTTATTTTGAGTAGATGAAGAAGAACAAATTATGATCGGGTGGGAATAATATTGAAGCCAGACAGCTTAGCATGCAGATGCGTCCAAAGGAACAAATCCAAGTAGTCCTAAATTCGAAGGTAGTACTTGGAGTGCGTGTAAGTTGTAACCTTTGTCTGAATGCAATGGTCATGGACTCATGGGTCAGCAGGGTCTCCGTTGTTTTTGTTTTTAGCATAAAGCATACCACCCTTCTTGATTCCATTTTCGGTGTTCCAAATTCCAATTCACGCATCAAATAAAATTACGTTTGCAACTCGACATCTCTTTCTCTCTCTCGTTTTATTAATTAACGTTGCAAATATCCACTAATTCCCGCCTGCCCTACCAGCTGCTACACGTTATACTCGTTGAGAAAATATCACCAAATTCTGTTTGGGTCACAAAATAATTTGGTTACTTGCAAATTTGGGTCACACAATTATTTGATCATGTAAATTATGAGATAATATAATTTTCATAATTTGAAAACATACTTTATTTATCATTAGTTGAAAAATGGTAATAGATTTATCCTTTCATACAAAATTTATGTACAGGGAGAAAGAATACGTTTCCGAAACTTTAGTAAAATCAATTTGTGAAACAGAGAAATTTGATAGCGTTGATTAGATATTTTATAAAGTTAATTGTCTTCAATATTAAACATATATATATAATGCACCTCAAAATTTTTTTAATTTTACAAAACTATGTTAATAAATTTTAGAATAATTACCCAAATTAGTGCCAAAAGATTTTAAAAACGGATATTTTAGTTCCAAAGAAAATAAATATACAAAAATATCCCCAAAATTTTATTCCAGTAGACAAATCAGTCCTCAGTCTATTTTTCGATAGAATAATTACTCAAATCAGTCTCTAAAGATTTTAAAAGCAAATATTTTAATTTTTAAAAAAATTAATACACAAATTAATATCCAACATTTTTTTTCTGTAAGATATAATAGTCCCATCTATTTTTTGACATAATGTACTAATGGAGAATACAAATTTAACACACTTTTTTTGTTAACATAATTTTTGCACACATTATAAATCAAAGAAAATAATACGTACTTACCACATAAATGTGTATACTAAGTTAGTCTAATTATAAAGTAAAAATTTAGTTAACTTTTTAAATTAATTAATAATTTAAAAATCAAATTGAGATTCAACTGAAAATAAAAAAATAACTTTAATTAAACTTAATTTTTAGTTATTACACAAACTAAATTATATTAAATATAAAAATATCAAATAACTTTAATTTTAAAATTTTTATAAAATAATCTCTAATAATTTTAATTATTATTATTTTTATTATTATTATTGAGTGACTATATATATATATATACTTTTTAATTTTATTTGTATATTAAATTTACTGTTTATTTTATATTTCAATAACTCAATAATTAATTAGTTTATATATATATATATATATTATATTTTTTAAATATTTATTTAAGAATATTAATAAATATGATATAATTATGAACAGAAAAATATATTAGGATTAATAAAAATATTTTTTATTTTTAAATTTATATTATTCAATAAAATTTAATATTTATTTTAATAATTGTGTACAATTAAAAAAATTATTAATTTGAGAAATTATATATAAAATTAAAAATAAAAACAAATATATATAAAAAATAATATTTATTTATGTTAAAAAATAGATAAAAAATTATTATGCCTGTTAGAATAAAATCTTAAAGATATTTTTGTATATTATTTTATTAGAATTAAAATATTTATTTTTAAAATTCTTAAAAATTGATTTCAACAATTACTAATATGATATTACTCTATAAAAATAATTTTGATTAAATAATTTGTTTTAATTCTGCTTTAGAAAAAAAAAAAAAAAAAACAACGCTTTAACGTCACCTAATAATTATGGAGCCTTCTTTCGACATTTCACGCGTAGCTTCTGCTTTTCATATTTTTGTTTTTTTAATTCGGTATTCCCATTTTCTCTTTCGTCTTCGTCCACTGTTTTTCCGAACAGTCTCTGCAGTCCGCACTCTCACCGAAGCTGAACCGCTAAAGAGAGAGAAAGAGAAACACAGCGAACCCTAAGTAAGAGGCTACATTCCCAATATGGAAACGTTGGCGCATTCTCGGCAACCAAACAAGCCTGCCGTTCCTCTCTCCGGCAAGATCAACGCCGGAGGATTCTCCGGGAAGACCTTATACGACGACATCTACGGCGGTCCTCCTCCCAAGCTCGTCGCTTCGGGCCTATCCCCTCGCTTTGAAGACTACAGCGAGATTTTTGGAAGCTTCCACGCACCACGCGCCTCTTCCATCCCCGTGCTGGATCTTCCGGCGGTCGACGAGGCCGACGCCTTCTTTGATCCCCGGAGCTCTGCTTTCAGCTACACCGAAGTTTTCGGAGCCCTTGATTTTGCGGCTTCCTTCGAGGACTTGTTTCACCAACCAAATGGCTTCGACGGCGTTTCTTCTGACGAAGCATGGTATCAATGCTATACCTATCAGTTTCCGTTAAAAGTTAGCTTTCTCTCCGTGTTGAGTGCTCAATGTTCACTGAAATGCGTGATCCGTTTTTCTTCTTTTGTTTGAGGCATAGAGCAGCTTAGTTGCTTTCTGTTACTGACGTTTAACTTGGTTATGGTGACTTTGATTTGAGAACTGGTGTCACTGTTGTGGTTTGATTCAATGAACTGTGGCGCTTGAAAAACTTTGTTGTTGAAATTGGCGCTGCTTTGGTGTTTTGGGGGCACTAAGAGTTTTTCTTCTTTTTATCTTTTTATTGCTTATAATAGTGAACAATAACTGCTTAAATCTTTTAAATTTTGTTTGCATTTTATCTTATATGCACTTCTGGTATCTGCAAATTACGTGTGCTGTAATTTTGAATTATTTTTGTGAATATTGTCAAAAGTGCTTGATTGAGTCATTCTTTCTTCAAATATATAATTTCTTTCAGTATACCTCAATATCTTTAAAGTTGTGAAGACTGTCTTTGTACAAGATCTTTTTTCAATGTTATGATATTCTTTCATCATCTACAGGACTCCTGAAGACACTGACTCATTCTCTGGAGAGTCAGACCATTTCGCAAATAACCAAACCATGCCAAATAGAGATTATTTCCAGTCTGTTGATGGTGATACAGAGTTCAACATTTCGTATCATAACGCCAATGGTGCAAGCACTGAACATAGATCAAAGGGCAAAAGCCACATGACTCAGATGCATGAAATTCCTGGTTCCACTCTAGTATATGATGAAACCATAATGTTTCATAAGAATGATCCATCATTTGGTGCAGACAAGGTGAAGGCTAACCATCCCAGGAAAACGTCACGTCCACGTAATTTTACTTCTAGGGAACGGGCTTTTCTTAGTGATGTAAATCTTCACAATGATTCTCATTCCGCCGAGATGTTCATAACTGTATCCGATATCAGCCTCAGAAGTATGCCATCTCAGGTGCCACCACCCTCTCGTCCACCTCCTATACTAGATGCCAAAAATAGGGACCCTTATGGATTTCATCCAAATAGTAGGCAGGTTGCTTCTGAAGAGACACGGCGTGACACTTCACCACCTTTATTTGATGTGGAGGTTGATACAAATGCATCTGCTGCTGCTACAAAAGAAGCAACGCAAAAAGGTGAAGCAAGACTCCAGAGTGCCAAAGAAATGAAAGAGAGAAAGAAGGGGGCTCATGATAGCCGTGTAGAATCAAGTTATGATGTAAAAGATAGTGAAAGGAAGACTAGATCAAATTGTTTCAATGATGGGACATTGCAGGAGACTTGTGATAGGAGAACTTCCAAATTGAGATTTTCTGCTTCAGATGAAAGACAGAAAGGAGGGAAGGCCGCCCCCGAAACTCCAGATACAATGGAAGGGAAAAGAATTTTAAACATGTTCACTGAAGAGCATCCAAATGAATCCCGGTCATCTCAGGAATCAGATAGAAGTAATGGAGATGTTACATGGAAAGAAGAAACGGAGTTTTTTGAATTGGTCGGAACAGATGAATCTCGAAAGAGAACTCAGCCAACAAAGCCTACTAAAATTTTGGTGCAAGATACCAGAATCCATGGCAATAGCCACAAGGGAATAGTGGCAGCACCTGGTATGCAAGAAGGGTATAAGAAAGTAATAGCAACTGAGGAATATTATCAAGAGGAGGAATACGAGCAGAAATTTAATGCTGCAAAAGAGGTGGATCAAACCAACAAGAACATTCTGGGACCTAAAGCATCTAATGAGGAGTACAACCAAAACAAACAGGTGAAGAAGGGAAAGGTCACCGAGATATTTGAGCAGGAAGAGAATGAGAAGGGTGTAAGAGTGGCACCCCAGAATGGAAAAACTGAGAAGAATGCAACTGAAGCGGACCAATCAGGAAGCTTAAAAGATGTGCCTAAGATGCGAGACAAAGTGCAAAAACAATTGCACATTAAGAAATTGGAAGTGGTTGATAGACAAACATCAAGTGAAGTCCAGTTGGGGGAGAGGCTCGAGGAAAATAAGAAGAAACTGAAAGAGGCTGAAAAGCAAAGTCAGAGTGTGAAAACGCAGAAGCAGCCTGACAAAATCAAAGAAAATGGAAAAAGACAAAGAGAAGCTTTAGTTTTTGGACAAGCAGGGGATAAGGAAAAACTGAAAGATTCTGTGGAGCTAGAAGAGAATGAAGAGCAACTTAAAGAAGAATTTGAAATGGAGGTTAATGAGATAAGACTGCAAGAGGATTTTAAGCAGAGGGAAAAGCAAGCATATGAAAGAGATCTAAACAAAAGGGAACATAATGAGGCTTTTGATGGGTATGGAGACAGGAATACACAAGCTGGTGACAATGAAGGAACCCAGAATGTTCTGCATCAAGCTCCAAGAGAAGAATGGAATGCTGACATGTTGAACGAGGCTCTAAGGAAAAATGAATTTGAAAGCTCATCAACCCAGACATTTGATGGGGAAGGAAGTTCAATTGTATCAAATGAGGAGGGTAATCACACAGATCGTTTTGAGAATATGGGCAACGATGTTAGTGGAATGGGAGAGGATAACAACTCTGGCAGCAAAGATTTGGATCAAATGCAGGGTATTGAAGTAAAGGGCAACATGAAGATTGCTAAAGCAACTGATGAGACATTAGAAGAAGAGATTGGCAAAAACCTTTTAGCTGCTCAGTCAGCTTCCATCCGATTAGAAAATATTGGAAAACTGAAGGTATCTCAAGAACCTGTTGCTGATAAAGAAATTGGAAAAACAAGATCTGAATGCAAAGGTCAAGAGACTAAACTGGAAGATCTAAGGGTGGAAAATCAAGCGGCAAATAAAAAAGTCAGAGTGCCTGAAATAATCCTAGGTGATAAACAGGATTTGCGGCCCACATCAGGAAAGGTGGATGATGGCATGATGAAGGCTGATTATGGAAGGAATACAGCAGCTAAAGGTGGCACAATGCTGGAAGCTGTAAATGTCCAGGGAACTGCTCAATCTACAGAGATAAAAGAAAAAAGTCTCAATGAAACTTCTGCCACTGTACCAAAGGATGCTGAAAGAATGAGAAGAGAAAGAGAGTCAGAAAAAGACCGTCTTAGAAAGATAGAAGAGGAGCAGGACAGGGAAAGGGAAAGGGAAAGGGAAAGAGAAAAAGACAGAATGGCTGTTGACAAAGCAATGCTAGAGGTTGAGAGGGAAAGGGAAAGAGAAAAAGATAGGATGGCTGTTGATAGAGCAACTTTCGAGGCTCGTGACAGGGCATATGCTGAAGCTTGTGAGAGAGCAGAAAGGGCTGCATTTGAGAGAGCAACTGCGGAAGCTCGACAAAGGGCATTGGCTGAGGCCAGGGAAAGACTTGAGAAGGCATGTGCTGAGGCCAGGGATTGGTCATACGCTGATAAGGTAGCTACCGAGGCTAGATTGAAAGCAGAACGGGCTGCTGTTGAACGAGCAACTGCAGAAGCTCAGGAGCGTGCCAAGGAGAAATTAAAAGTTGAGAGGGCTGCATTTGAGTCCAGAGAACGGTTACAAAGATCTGTATCAGACCAATATGCTGCTTCTTCGAGAAATTGTGGAACACAAGTCTGTTCACCCTCTGTAAGTATCCCCAGAATTCTGCTAGAGATAAGTTGCTTAATTTCCATCTAAAGTTCTGATGACTCAAATGGCAGGATACTCAGTTTCAAAACTTCAGCTCATCTGCAGGTTCCAGACATCCATATTCTCTTTATGGTGGTATGTAAAATGCAAAACTCCTCCCATTCTTTAGTATAAATTCTCATTGAACATTCTACCACATGAAGCTCGATAAACTCTTAACGAGAAATTGTTCTTTGCTTAAAGCTTCCTCCTTTTCCGAGAGATCTGAAGTAGAAGGTGAATCAGCCCGGAGATGTAGATCTAGACTGGAGAGACACCGCCGAACAGCTGAGCGTGCAGTAAGATATTCAATCTTTTAACAATTCACATATAAAATGTTCACATTCAATGGTGTGCTCACGAGTTTTATGGAAATTCTAGGCAAAAGCTTTGGCAGAAAAGAACATGCGTGACCATCTGGCTCAGAAGGAGCAAGCTGAAAGACATGTAAGTATGTCGCACTTTATTTCCAGGTTCTCAATTATTGTTTCTATCATTGTGTTTCATTGATTACTTAAGTCTGATGCTGTTTTCAGAGACTAGCTGAGACTCTGGATGCTGAAGTAAAGAGGTGGTCAAGTGGAAAAGAAGGGAACTTGCGTGCATTACTTTCTACCTTGCAATATGTAGGTTGAAAATTCCAAATGCACATGCAAATATTTGTAGGTTCTGGCTGAGTCATTTGGTTTGCTTGGTCATGATGCTCTTAAGTCCTTTTTATTTAGGACCTTTTGAGTTTCAATGGGCAGCATCCCATGAGATATCCTAGTTCTGAATAATCTAGACTTTGATTGTTTTAAGCTGTAGACACTTGACACTACTGTCTTGTTCCCTTTCCTAACTTGTATTCTTTATCAGATCCTTGGACCTGACTCTGGGTGGCAGCCAATCCCATTGACGGAGGTCATTACTTCCGCAGCTGTAAAAAAAGCTTATAGGAAGGCTACCCTTTGTGTTCATCCTGACAAATTACAGCAACGTGGAGCAAGTGTTCAACACAAATACATATGTGAAAAGGTCTTTGATCTTTTGAAGGTATGTCCATGCCATCTATACCTGTTTATTATTATTATTATTATTATTATTATTATTATTATTTGAAGCATATACATAATACATGATAGTTTGGCTTTATCATATTCTCTACGATGTGTAGCTGCACATCGGAATAATTGGACAAGAATTTTTTAATGTGCATTACCTATTCCTCTTATTTTGGATTTTCTTTTCTTCCTTTCCAGGATGCTTGGAACAAATTCAACTCAGAAGAGCGGTAGCTTGCTCGGCAGTCAGAGCTCTTTTCTTGGTACTCCTTTCATGCATGTATACTTCCCCTCCCCTTCCCTCGGTGGGCAGTATTCCTTCAGGGAATGCATAGTTCCTCTTTTTTAAACCTAAGTAATCATTTTTTGTGAATACCTATCCTCTTTAAGAATGCTCCCCGAGGATTGAGTTAAAATTTTAGAGAGGGAAAAAAAAAGGGTTTGAAGAGTAAAATTTTTACCCTCTAAACCCTTTCTCTCCCTCCTCTCTAAAATCGTAACTCAAACACACACCCGTAGTTTTCAGTATTTATATGTATGAAGGAAATTCTAGCCCGTGTGCTATTGCATGGAAATTTAAGAAATTCACAAGTAAATAGATATAGATCATGAGCCTATACTGGCTTCTCTATGACCAAATTACGGAATCCCTTTAATGTTCTAACCATTATTATGAATGGAAACACCATGAAAACCAGTTGGCAGCATGCCGCTGAAGCCACATTTTAGCAAACAATTCATGATCCATTTGAAGACCATGCCATAGTGTTCTCAAGGTTGCATGCTCTGAAGGGAGGGGCCGAGTGGTGTCAGTTTGTTTGGGTTTATGTGATGTGTATGAGTGAATCCTAAGTGAGGGACTTTTAAGAGATGCAATTGAGTGGACAGGTGGTGTGCAAAGGCAACAACAGATTTTTTTCATTTGTTGAGGGGGAAATATATTCTTGAAGGTGACCCCGCAATAAACTAAACTATGGTCCACAATGTGAGGGAGCAGGTCCCAGTTACTAGACTACTAGGCCAATGGACAACATTGTTGAATGTTAAGTGATAAAAAGTTAAAAACCCTGGTGGCCACGCTTGAATCTTTAGTTGGAAGCCACTTAACTATTTTACGTGGCAGACATTAGAAGGTGGTCTGTGTGGTGAACTGAAAAGAATGACGATGGTAAAAGGATCATTCGAGTAATGTGAGATTAGTTGTATGGGGATCACTTTTTGTGGCTGCAATCTAGGTTTCCAGCTTGCTCTCTGTTTGATTATTAAAATATGGCGCATGTAATGCACACGAAGCTTTAGTGTTGCTTCATTCCTTCAACGTGATTTGCTTGTCAAATTCAGAAAAATGGATAATCAAGTCGTCCTTTGAATTGTCTGCGCTCCATATAATAAGTCAGCAATTGAATGCGCTGTTTAATATTTTGATCTTTTTCACACAACTATTCTGGTGTCTCTACCAATAATTCATTTAATAAACAAATAACAAATAACCATATGTGAAACTTTTGAATGTCAGCCATTTTCAGTATCTTTTGTTATTATTTGACTAGTACAAACACTAAATTATTTTTAACAAATAAATTTTATTAATCTATGTATACAAACTCTGAAAAATGTGAATGTAAACTGTATTGATTTGTGTGTAAAATCTGGTAAATATAGATGTAAATTATGTTTTTTGTGTACAAAATTTTGGTAAATATGTATACAAATTATTGTTGGTTAAGTGTTAGCTAAAAATGATAATATTTGTTAGTCATGTAGCATTCCTCTAAAATAATATATGCTGAAATATAATTAAAAGCTTTGCTTATTCAAATGCTTAATCCAACAAAGTCGTTCATGGATAGGGATGAAACCTCAAATTGAAGTCAATTATGGGCATCTAAAGTCTAAGCACGAAGCAGGATCAATGTGATGCCTTCTTATGGATGAATTTATATTTTACTTGTTTCACTCTTCCAAGATCATGATTTTTATGATAGACGACAATTGCTAAACTAAACAGTACATTTAAAAATAAGCTAGTTTTAGTTTGGAATTCACACAATGCTGAGCTTCTGTAATGCCATGCTTGTCAACTCCCTCGGGCTAATTTCTTAAGCATCCGGCAACTTATTTGAATGCTTCAATGTTTTTATTGTGTAAACAATAAAAGTTTGCGAATCCAATGTGATAGTTAACACAAATATTGACGAATGATGTGGATAGAGTCATAGAGGCACTTTGACTGAGCAAATCAAGATTGGTGTAGCAAAGAAAATTTAAATGATCACATTCACAATTTAATATTTTGAATTTCGTTGATCCTGAATTGTTGACAGTAAGTTTCATTTAATTAAGGATGGAATTGTTGAGACGGCACAAAAAGTCAACAGATATTGCATCACTCATAATTGTATTCAAAGTTTCAAACCAGAATTTTGATAATATCAGAGCAACCATTAAATCAATAATCAAAACATGACAACCTCTTCGAACAATATATAGTCCCATTTATTATTATTGTTAGTGCTACATTCCCATCAAAATTCCCACCCACCCCTTTTTTTACTTTCACATCTATACATATCTAATTAATCAATCAAATTCTTGGTATTCACAGAGGAGGAAATCAGCAGCCATGTTTAGATCCTTTAGCACTCGGAGAGGCCCTTCAAAGTATGAGAAATTAGAGAAAGATGGTGCTGCCAATGGAATTTCCAATGAGGAGTTGAAGAGGAGCACAAGTTTGCCTTCTAGCAGGGGATTCAACTCCTCCATGACTGGTTCAACAACCATTGGTGACATCAATCTTCAGAGAAACCCCACTAAGAAGGCCAGCAGTAATCAGAAGAGTACTCACCCTCATCCACTCTTCGGCTTCTTCGATCTTCGCCGGAAGAAGAAAACGACAGCTAGGCCTGAATTCATCAGGTATCTCGAGTATATGAAGGAAGGAGGTGTGTGGGATTCCAATTCCAATAAGCCTGTTATCTACTACAAATGATCCATGAACTTGCTAGGCTTTTGAATTCAAATGTATGTTAAATTGTTAATGTTTCTTCCTTGCTAGCTCTGTATAAATATTGAAAAATCACATTAAGAAGATGTAAAGCAAATCATAAGGGATTATTGTTGTTGTTGGTCCTCAAGTTAGTTAATATGAATCAGTTGCAGACATGCATGCTCATAATTGCTTTTGATCATGTAAGTTTACATATGTTCTATGTGATAGAATTAACAACAATTTTAATCAAGTTGGTCACTGATGTCATCTTTATGAAGCTACTTATTTTATAATCCTAAAACTGTTAACCAAAGGTATATAGATAGGTTATATATTTAACACAGTAGATAATCCATGTTATACCTTTCAAATCAAGATTTAAGAATGAATAATTTCAAGCTTAAGGGGGTAACTTGAGGTGATGGAGTTGTTAATATGATGATACTAGATGAGAAAAACATATTTAATTATCAGCATCATGCTTGAGTAAAATATGGCTGTTCAATCTGGGTGATGCAAAAATCTGTGTAGACAGGGTAGCCGCCATCGCTGACCAATGCTATCAAGAGACATATCGTTATCATTTGCGTAGTTGCTCTGCTATTCTTGAATTATACAATTCTGAATTCTCACGATAAATCTTCATGAGAGTTTATTAATATAACTAAGAAGTAATAAATGAGTATGAGCAACCACGAGACTTTGATATGAGTATTAGTTTGGTAGCTGATTTTTGTATATATCTAACGTGGTTGTTAAATATTATGATTCGTATTTGATAACTAGAAATACTATTTAAGCCGACGAATGTCATTGGCTTAGAACCGGCCGGCGGTGGATACCGGAAATTAACTACTAACGACCATAAAAAATGTTTATCCACTCCCTTAGCTTCTGATTTTTCACTGTTTCATATAAACCCGGAATTTCGTCCCTTTGGGCCTTTTGGATTTTGTTGGACTGAGCTTTTCCAGATGCGGTGACAGAGGTAAACAAAATGTAAGTGGTACATATTATTCCATCCACCACCACCACCACCACCACCGTGAGAGAGGGACAAACGGTTGATTCTGATGCACTTTCTCCAATACCAATATGGTATTCCGTATTCATTAGTTGAATCTTACTTTACTATTCTCCAAAGTCAACACTTGTGTGATGATAATACATGATGCAACAGTTAGTGCCAGGTTATGCTAATGACATGTAATAATCCTAAGAATAGATAGTCAACATTAGTTAGTTAACAAACAGCTAAGAAATACGTTAGATTTACATCATCCTTTAGAAAACGACGTCGTTTTCCTTTTAGGGTTGGGGAAAAGTAAAATCAAAACCCTAGCCTAGCCTCAACGTCTACATCCTCTCGTCACTCTCTCCCTGAACTACCGAGGGTGTGTTTGACAAACGCGTTACAAGAGAAAAAATACGTTTAGCCTTTTTAAAAGTTTCAATTTTTGGTTTGGCAAACTTTTGATTCATGTATACAGAAGTGATTTTACTTTTAAAACCACGTTTACAATAAGCTACAATTTTGAGTTTCTGCATTTCACCAACGGACTTTTAGCCATCAATACTCCATCTTTATTTATCTTTTACCAACTTTATCTTTTATGCATGTTATTATATTATTTATAGAATTCTTATTATTTTTGTTTACATAAACTCTTTTTTTATTATTTATTATTTTTATTTTTTATTAATTATTTATTTGATATTATACAATTTTATAATTACAATTTTTTGTATTATTTTTATTATCTTTTTATAATATAATTTATTATTCTATTAAGTAAAGTAAATTAAACAAAAAATTAATTGTAAATAATAATAATAATAATAAATTATAACATATTAAAAAAGAGTATTAAGAGTATTAAAAATATACTATATAAAAAATATCATAAATTTTTTTTTATTTATTTCAATTACTACCAAGATAAACATTTAATTTTTTTTATTATTCTTAGTACTCTCTAAAATTTATATTTTGTTAGTTTTAATTAAAAATATATTTTACCAATTTTTATATATTATTTTTATTTTAGTGTATAAATATTAATTTTATTATAGAATTAATTAATAAAATCTATTTAAATATCTAAATTAAAATGATAAGATAATATACAAAAATTATTTAAGTTGGTGTCTATTTTAGTAATTTTTTATCTAAAAGTGATTTTGAGTAGTATAATTCAAACAACATTTATTTTACTATAATTCATTTTGATGCAAAGATTGCCAAACATAAATCACCTTAACACAAACTTACTTTTCATCAAAATCAAGTTTGAGGCTTCGAGCTCTCCCATCTCTCTAAATGTGGCTTTCGGCCTCTCGCACTCAAGTTCTCTGGTCTCCAGTCTCTCTCACTGTCTTGCACCCAGTCGCGCGCCTTTCCCGCGATCCTCGTCGCCGGAGGCAGGTCCAGGTATATAGTGAAGGAAATGAGAGTTGAACCCACAACTTCCCTTATCAAATGACTTACAATAAGTGAACAACTACTAAACTAGTTAGTTAATTTAGTAATTTAGAGCATTAGTTTTTTATTTTTTATGTTATTAATATCTATAAAATTTGAAATGATTGAATTTTATATTTATTTTGAAAAAATTTGATATTTCTGCGGGTAGGGTAGGGTAGGGTAGGGTTTAGAATTTTAGGGTGCGGGTAGGGTTAGAGTTGAGATTCTCAACCCGCGGGTAGGGTAGAGTAGAGTTTTAATAAAATTTTCAACCCGCGGATAGGGTTACCCTACCCTACCCTACCCATTGCCAGCCCTAGTCCCAGGACTAGTCGTCGTCGCTCCCTATCTCTTCAGGTCTCGCACTTAGACTCGTGTCTTTCCTGCGCTTGTCGTCGCCGGCAGCAGGTCCCATAGGCTGTCTTGGTTGTCATTTTCTTGCTTCAAGCCTTGCTGTCAGCTTCCTCCTCGTCGTCAGCTTCCTTTACGCAACCACAAGCTGGGACCCATTTGGTGAGTTCCAACAAATTTTTCTTTTCTTTCTATTTCAATTTTGTTGCGGTAATTAATGATTGTAATTTGATTTTGTTGTTAAAAATTGAATTTATTGATGAAAGTTGAGTATGTTGCTCAAGTTTATTACTAAATCTTGAATTTGTTACTGTTTGGTTGAAATAATTACTTAGTTTAAATTTATTTGTCAGCTCATCTCTAAATTGAATTTGTTATTAATTGTACTTGAATTTATTTTTGTTTTTTTGATTAATCACTTAGTTAAAATTTTTTATTGTTGAAAATCTATCACAGTTAAATTTATTATTGATTATCCTCGTGTAACTTTGAATTTGATTTTATTGTTAAAAATTATTATAGTTAAATTTAGGGTAAAAAACGTAAACAAGTTAAAGGGAATACAATTTGACTCAAATAAGCCAAAGCAAAATCTGATTCATCAATCAACCAAAGCACATTTTTATGTAGTTCGAACCAATATGGTTTGAACTCACTTTGCAAGTAATTCGAACCAAATAGGTTCGAATTACACATATACCACATAGCCACATAATTCGAACCAATTTGGTTCGAACTCTAACTTCATAATTCGAACCAAATAGGTTCGAATTACACTCCTCAAGTAATTCGAACCAGCTTGGTTCGAATTAGTGAGGACCAGAGCTCTATATATATGGTGTGAACGTGAGTTGCTATCATTAGAGGGGGGTAACATGGCTAGTGAGGAGAGTTTCGCAGTGTTGGTTCACCATAGAGGATCCATTAAGAGGAAAACTCATTCCGGTGTGAAGTTCACTGATAAGGATCCTCTCTGTATTATCATCAGGCCTACGACGACGTAGGGATGTGCATGGGTTGGGTGAAACCGGGTTTGATGTGACCCAGACCCGACCCGAAATATATACCGGGCCTATTTATTAGACCCGAACCCAGCCCTAGACCCGATGAAACCTATACACTTTCGGGCCACGATTATACCGGGTAAAAACCGGGTGAAAACCGGGCCGTTAACATTACATTACCTTCATACCTTCTTATAAGCTAACATGTGAAAATATCCAAATTTCCAAGACTCCAACCATTATTTGACATGGTAAAATTCACTTAGAAAAATATAACAAGAACCAACTCTTCTCTAAAATTAAAGCATAACCATAATCAATACTAATATTGTCTAATAATACCAAATATTTAAATCAATATAAATAACACAATATTATGCATTAGTCTAAAATCTTATGCATTTTAAACATAAAATATTAATTTATAGTCTTATAATAACTAATAACACAGAATATTAAGGTTTACAATACTTAAATTCCACATAAGAATAGCCATCATCCATCACTAATAACACAAAATATTAATTGTGTATGATGACCGGGCCACCGGGCCGACTTCGGGTGACCCGAGCCATGGCTCGGGCCCGACCCGAAACAATGACCGGGTCTATTTTTGAGACCCTTACCCGGCCCTAGACCCGATGAAATCACACCAAAACAGCCCCTAAAGTATTCGGGGCCGGGCCGGACCATGCACATCCCTACGACGACATATGAGGACCTTGTTAGCTCTATACTGCTGAAACTAGGTCTGGAAGGTGTGAAACGGGTTAAGAAGTTCTTTATCGATTTTCAATCACGGTGCTCCAGGAAACCGTAAAGTACGATTGTTTCACGATCGGGAGTGATGAGGACTTGCAGGTCATGTTTCATTGTCGCCGGTAGTTTCCAGAGGTGAGGACACCAGAACTGTTAGCAAAGTTGGTTGACGTGGTGTCCAGCTCGGGGGGTTCGAACCAGAATACCACCACTTTAGCCACGGTAGCTGGTTCTAGCTCCAGACCTGCCGTTGCATCTTCCTCCGTCCCTGCGTACGAGCCACCCGTCCAACCTGTCGCCTCCCTTTCGTTCCCTGTTGATCTCAACGGCAGTGTAGGCGACGAGGTCGGCGAAGGGGAATATCTGCGGACCTCTTTACAGTGTGCTGCACCGACTGGGGTTGGAGATGGATTCTTGGATGATCCAGAGGACGATGATGTCGAGCCGGATATGATTGCTGATGACAGTGGCGATGATGTTGGAGTAAGTGAGCCTGCTGGGGCGGGCGGCGGTTCTAGCTCTGGCACGCAGCAGTACCCTCCACATTTTTCCTCTTTAGACTTGGATGCCATGAGGCAGGAGGGGGTTCCTGGGCAGCCGGCTGGATTTGGCGCTAGAGATGCTGAAGGGTCTGCAGGTCTGACAGAGTTTCAGGTTGGTCAGCAATTTCCGGATAAAGAAGATGCACTGTTAAGTGTCAAGACTTACAGCATCCGACGAGGGGTAAAATACAAGGTCGTGGAGTCTGACTATCGCCGGTATGTGGGCAAGTGTTCTGAATTCGGCAATGGGTGCACATGGTTGATTCGGCTTAGTCTCCGACAGCGCAAGGGGATTTGGGAGGTCAAACGTTACAACGGACCGCATACTTGTCTCGCCACCTCCATTTCCAGTGACCACAGGAGTTTGGATTACCATGTGATATCGGCATTCATTATGCCAATGGTTAGGGCTGATGCATCCGTCAGCATCAAGGTGCTCCTAAATGCCACCGCCGCATACTTTGGGTTTAGGCCGACTTACAGGAGGGTATGGTTGGCGAAGCAGAAGGCTGTTGCCCTCATCTATGGTGACTGGGATGAGTCGTACAACGAGCTCCCAAGGTGGGTGTTAGGAGTCCAGTTGACGATGCCTGGTATTGTTGCAGTACTAAGGACGAGCCCTGTTCGTGTCGGTGGACAGTTGGACGAGTCTCGAGCTTATTTTCACAGACTATTCTGGACGTTTCCACCATGTATCGAGGCATTCCGTCATTGCAAGCTCTTAGTTAGTATTGACGGCACCCATCTGTATGGCAAGTATGAGAGAACGTTGCTTGTCGCGATTGCACAGGACGGGAACTCCAACATACTCCCTGTTGCATTCGCATTAGTCGAAGGTGAGAATGCTGAGTCGTGGTCCTTCTTTCTCTCCCACCTGCGTGAGCATGTGACACCGCAGCCGGGTCTGCTGGTTATCTCGGACAGGCATAACGGCATCAAGGCCGCGCTTGAGGCTCCTGAGGGAGGCTGGTTACCTCCGTCTGCATACCGGGCATTCTGCATTTGACATGTTGCGGCAAATTTTGCCCTCACCTTCAAGGGAAAAGACGCAAGGAGGCTACTTGTGAATGCGGCGTACGCTAAGACCGAGGTCGAGTTTCATTACTGGTTTGATATTCTTAGGTCCGAAGACCCGGCGATGTGTGACTGGGCGAACCGGATTGAGTATTCGTTGTGGACACAACATTGTGATGAGGGACGTAGATTCGGACACATGACGACGAATATATCTGAGTGTGTGAACTCGATCCTCAAGGGTGTCTGAAACCTTCTTGTGTGCTCGCTAGTGAAGGCAACATACGGAAGGTTGGCCGAATTATTTGTTCACAAAGGGAGAGAGGCTCAGGCGCAGATGGGAACCGGACAACAATTTAGTCAGCACTTAGTGAAGTGTATAGAGGCCAACTTGAAGACGGGTAGGTGCTTCACGGTTACTGTGTATGACAGGGATAACTCCGAGTTCACCGTCGCAGAGACAACTCCGACTGGTTCTTTCTCACTGGGTAGCTACAGAGTCTCGCTTGCATCTCACACATGTGACTGCGGATACTTCCAGGCACTTCATTTCCCGTGTCCCCATGCACTAGCATGTGTGCCTACTCACGGCTTACATGGGAGCCTTACGTCCACCAGGTGTATCGTCTTAGTTCGGTATTTAGTGTGTATCAGATGGGTTTTACACCTCCCATTCCGGAGGGTTTCTGGCCACCATATGACGGGCCGACTGTCATCCCTGACCCAATAAGAGGCGTGCGAAAGAGGGTCGTCCCAGGTCCACTCGGATACGGACCAATATGGACGAGGCAGATCCGAACCGGCCAAAGAGATGTGGGCTTTATCGGCAGCTCGGCCACACACGTCGGAGTTGCCCATAGCTCGGAGGAGCAGAGCACACACGGAGACATGATTAGGTGTATTGGTGGCTTTGGTACTTTTGTTATTTCAATTTCGCGTTTAGATTTCACTATTATCGGTTTTCTTACTTGTAGTTAGTGACTGATAGAATTTGTTAACGTTAGTGCGATGTACTTTGAATGGGATTTTAGTTAATGAATATGTTCTGTCTCCACAGTTTTAAACGAAATGTATGTCTAATGCACACCGGAATAAATAACTGTACGAGTTTTATTAAGACATGATGCGAAAACTATGTTCGTAAATTAAATTATTACTGTGTGGACCGAATTCTGAGTAATTCGAACCATGTTAGTTCGAATTACTTGGTGACTATTTCTTCAGTGTAATTCGAACCTATTTGGTTCGAATTATGAAGTTAGAGTTCGAACCAAATTGGTTCGAATTATGTGGCTATGTGGTATATGTGTAATTCGAACCTATTTGGTTCGAATTACTTGCAAAGTGAGTTCGAACCATATTGGTTCGAACTACATAGAAATGTGCTTTGGTTGATTGATGAATCAGATTTTGCTTTGCCTTATTTGTGTCAAATTGTTCTCCCTTTGACTTGTTTACGTTTTTTACCCTTAAATTTATTAAAAAAAAATTATTAATAAAAAGAATTTACTGGTGTAAAAATAAATTTGAATTTAGTTTTTAATTAATTTATTAATTATTAGTTTATTAATTTTTTTATTTAAAATAAAAAATATTTTATATTAATAATTAATTTATTATTTATTTATAAATTATTAATTATATTTAAAATTAATATTTAATTATTATTAATATATTTATAAAAATATATATTTTAATTTTTAATTTTAATTTTATTTTTATAATTTTATATTTTTATTTAATTATGAGCGAACGGAATTGACTCAGTTGTACGATCATTGATCGTGTTAATTACCGGTTCTGATATCCTTCAACATTTTTTATATTATAAATAAGGGTAAGGTTATATATTTACGGCCATCTAAAGATTTTGCTTCTAAATTACCTCTCATGTGCAAAGAGGGTTAGAGGAGAGTCAGGAGACCATGTTTTGTGCCAGTAGCACAGCTGGTATGGTCCGTACATTTGGCATTTTCCACCCATAACGAACTCCCCCTCCCACTCACTGTCACGCACCACACACCTCCTATTCCCATCTCTCCACTTTAAAATATTTATATATTATATATTGCCAAAAGAAATTCATGTAGTAATAATTAATAAATCATTAAACCTAAAAGTCGATAGTATAAACTCTTATGTACGTAAAAATTTAAAAATTTCATATTAGTATTTCACCTTTTAAAGTATTTACAAAGCAGCAAAAAAATTAATTACTACGTTCCATAGTAAATATTCTAACTGTGCAAAAAATATCATAAAGAAAGAAATATAAATTCATGAGCTATAATTAGTTGAGAAATTTCCCGGTTTTATGTTCAAATGCAACAAACAAATCGTATGCATTGACCTTATCTGACGTTCAAAATTCGAAATGCCACACGAAAACGACTTGTCTCCGCGGCTTAAAAAGGGATCCGCACTCGTCTCTTCTTTTGTCCTCCTCCAAAAAGCCCTGGATCCGCTTCAATATCTTGCCGCGACCCTTAAGATATTTATATTCAAATTTAAAAGCTAAGTGCTAATAAATATCGAATAAACTTTTGAATGTATAAAAATATAAAAATAAATAAATAAATATGAAATTAGAGTTATTATGCTAAAATTTAATACAAATAATAAAATAAAATTTAATACAAATAAATAAATAAATGGACTTGTTTGGGTGAACTTCTAAAAAAATATCTTTTTTCAAATTATCTTTTTTTAAAAGATCTTATGGAGTAATTTTATGTTTGGATATCTCATACAAAAAGATTTTTTTATCTGTCAATTATCTTTGGGTATAATAATATAAAAATATTTTTTTGTTTATTTATTATATGATAAACATCTTTTTTTTAAAGAAAAAAGATATTTTAGAAAAAGATGTAAATTACAGCTTCTCAAAAAAAATATTTTTTTATTTTTCTAATGCTTTTATTTTTATTATTAGAAATTTGTCAAACACGCTAAAAAATAAAAAAATATTTTTTATTAAAAAATTTTTTTTTAACAGAATAATAGCGTCCAAACAAATACTTAGTATATAATTACATAGATGTTATAAAAGCATTCTCCAATATAATAGGAGGATGTGGTACATTACGGAGGTTGAACACAAGGAAATGTCAATAATAGCCCTTACGCAACCCCTTCGATGTTGAGCGCTTGGACCCACCGAAGATGAAACCCTAATTTGTTTTTAGAATAAAAAAAAAAGGAGAAAAAAGAGAAGGCTAAGAATAGAGGGAAAAGAAGAGAGTGGGAGAGAAATAGAGAATGAGGTGCCCGTAGCTGCGAAAGAGTTGCGGAGGAAAAGGAATCCCAAAATTTCATTCATCTCAGAAAGAGAGAGAAAATACCGAAACGAGGGAGAGGCGGTCATTGCTATTCTAATTTTCTTTTAATAATTAAAAAAATAAAAGAAGAGGCACACGCACAACACGAAGAAATAGTCGATTTCGTTCTGTCTTGGAGAAGAGGTTATACGTTGTCGTCTTAACTTAAATACGCTTTTCCCTCTTTTCCCTTCGCATTTTCCTCTTTCTTCTTCTTCCAACTCCGCTCCCCAGGTAATCCCTCTCCCCTCTTCTCCCTACCGCCTTATTGATTTGAATTTTGAACCGTGTTTTCTGGTGCAATTCCTTTGAATACTCGCGATACTCTTTCTGTTTTATTATCCTTGTTTACTAGCGTTATCTCTTAGATAAAAAGGAATATTTTGTTTTTGGTTTGTTTCCTTTTTTCTTTTTTGGATTTAGCTGTGCTAGTTTTCCTTCATGCTCCCTCTGTGGAATAATTATTATGTTTTGTTGAATGCCACATAAAATTGCTTATGGAATCTCTCTCCTGATTTGAAAATAAAAAATATAAAAAGACCCGCAAGGAAGCATAATTTTCCCATGCTTGGAGACTACGCATCGAGTCAGCTTATTTGAGGATTTCGCCGTTTGCTGTTTTCATAACTTGAATCCCAATATCTGTACATATTGTGGTGTTTGGGGGAGCGAAACGATCCCCTTTTTAAAAAAAAAAAGGAAATAAGCAAAAGGTTTCATTAATTTAGGTTATATTCAATCATCTGTGTAATTTTAGCTGTTGTAGTAGGGATATTATGGAAAGATAACTATTTGAAATTGATACTTAATTGAAATCTTAAATAATATTTGCGTTTATGTTGTTTCTATGACATTTTTGCAGCCATGCCGACCTTTAGTGCCATAGCATTGGATAGGTTGTTAGAGCCTGGAGGTTCCAGACCTGTTGACAGATCTGCTTCGAATTCGATGCCTCTGCCAAACTCACAGAAGGGGAGGAATGCTAGTGCGCCCCCTAAGAAAAAAAAGGCTACTCGTCCTCCATTAAAACCAGCTCTTTATGCCACTCCTGAGGTGACGCCACTTCCGGATGCACCCTCTTCCTTTCCTCCATCACCATACATCATTAACCATAAGCGACGTGGGCCGCGCCTCCTCAAGAGCACTTCAGAGGCCAGCATACTGGCTGAGCAGAATGTTCTCCATGATTGTGAAAAGCCTAATGGTAAGAGCTCAGATACGGTGGTTGTAAGTTCAGCAGGTGACCTACAAGTTCCTTATAAAAATCCTGAAGCTGTTAAAGAGGAGCTCGGTGACACTGTTTATCACTTTGAATTCGATAGCAGCAATAATGGTGACTTTGGGACTGGACACAGGGAAAGTGGGAGTAGTAGCATTACAAATGATTTACAGGTACCAACAATGAATTCACAAAGAGGTTTAGAGATTGAAGATTTCTTCGATCCAAATGAATCAATGAGTTTTGCAAGTATTACAGATGTTGAAGATAATGCTGGGGCAGAACTGTCTATGAAGTACAGCAGTCCTGGGGAGTTTTTTGATGCTTGGGAAGGTAATTTGGGTTTAGTTTTCTGTCAATTTCTGTTGCAATGAAACATACACAAGCAATAAGAGCCTTGTTTGTTTTTCGCACTTGTCCCCCAATTTTCAACTTATGCCACTTACTACAGTGGGCGGAATATCCTAATTATATCACGGAATTATCCATAGTATGGTATATTTCATACACCTTGAAAATAGTTGACAAATAGTGGTTTAGTATTGCTTGTAGTGAAGGTCTTGGAAATTCTTCATTCATGTTGGAGAAGCGCTTACTTGTCTCTTTTCTTTCTGCAGAACTATCTTCTGAAGGTGGAACTCAAAATTCTACAATTGATTTTGAAGCTGAATTACGTGAAATGAGGTTGAGTCTATTGATGGAGATAGAGAAGCGGAAGCAAACTGAAGAGTCCCTTAACAGCATGAAAAGCCAATATGAGAGAATTAGGCAAGGCTTATATAGTGCAGGAATTGTTTTGCCTGCAAATCTTACTGCTGTTGCTGGGGCTGACCAGCTGAATTCTGATCCCATGGAAGATCTATGTCAACAAGTTCATGTTGCAAGATTCATATCAAACTCCATTGGGAGAGGAATGGCCAGGGCTGAAGTTGAAGCACAGATGGAAGCTCAACTAGATTTAAAGAACTTCGAGATTGCTCGGCTGTTGGAACGCCTCCGATGTTATGAGACCATGAATAGGGAGATGGTTCAGAGGAACCAGGAAGCGATAGGTGAGACTTACGTCTTATATTTGGTCTTTGATAGTTTTGATGAAGTGAACATACTCATTTTTTTCTTCCTGCAAGAATATCTGTTGCTGGTGCTAGTGTGGCTAGTCATTTTACATTTCATCAAAGCACAATTATCATGCTTTACTTTGAGTTTGACAATTATGCATGTTCAAGAAAGATTTCGATGGACATAGCACCTGTATTGAGTGAGAATTGTCTATTGGTTGTTGAGCGGGATTGTCTGTCGAATGTTGGTTTTATTAACAGTCTGAGAATCATGCATCCATGGTGTGCTTCAACTGTCGATGTGTTTATTTTGCAGACAACAAATAGTGATTAGCGGTTTAGGATCAGTTTTAGGATAACTCCCCCCCTTTTCCCGTTTACCACCAAACAAAAGTGGAATTATTAGAATACGAAGGGGAATAAAGCTGCATTATTTGGGAATGTGATCAATTTAATGCTGAGATAAATGAAACTTTGAGCTCATAGCTTTAGGTCTGTATTGAGCGATATCACAGTTGTTTTAGTTCTTGTTCTTTTTGGGTGGATTTCTACTTGTTAATACTATATACAACCCTTGATGTGCATGAATATTGCAAGGCTTGCACTGAAAGCCCTTTATACTATTGTAGTTAGGTGATATCTCAAACTTGTATATATTTTCCTCGGGCTTTCTGTATAGGTATTGTGATTCCTTCTGAATATTAGGTGCAAGGAATAATAGACTTGTTTCAGTAATGTTTGCTTAATCACTAAGCTGGGTAAAGTTAATATTTAGAGATGTGATGTGATGTGATGCCTTTTTGGCGTTTGTTACATCAAGGATTAAGAGTTTAAAATCTTAGCTGCTATAGTTAAGAAAACTATCATTGATTGAAACACTTTAACTTCTAACGAATCAATTTTCTAAAGATTGTAATGGATGTGAAATGGGCTGTTGCCCTAGTGGCAGCTCCACTGATAAAAGGATATCTGGTTTCCACAACATATGAAAATACTGTCCTGTTTACATGCATTCATGGAAATAACTGCTGTTTTGCATGAATACTTTATTTCCTGCTAATTTGCATGGTTCCGTTTGTTTAGATTGCATTATAATCGTGTCGTGTTATTTGTGTCTTGTCCAGAGTTGGGACGGCGTGATAGGCAACGGAGGAGGAGAAGGATGAAGAGATGGGTATGGAGCTCTATTACTAGTGCGATTGTGCTTGGTTCTGCAGCAATAGCATGGTCTTATCTCCCAACAAGTAAAGGGTCATCCTCCTCTGCAGACCTTGATGTGGTTGCTGAACATGAGGATGCAGCCGCCAAGT
Organism: Arachis ipaensis; assembly: GCF_059453495.1. NCBI lineage: Eukaryota > Viridiplantae > Streptophyta > Magnoliopsida > Fabales > Fabaceae > Arachis > Arachis ipaensis. Next base: position 11,889,991 of record NC_142440.1, read on the forward strand.
AAATACACATCATCATCATCATCACTAACTACACTTGTGTGTCATGTTAGAAGAGGAAAAATAAAAAGTTACATGCCACTGTGTGGCAACTTATATTTTGATCAATTCAAATTTTCCGGCAAGCACAGAGTGATGTGCATGGTACAAAATAATACAAAGAATTAGTTCTTTCCGATGCAGAGTTCTTGGTAGGAAATTTAGTGCAGTGTTTCCGTAGCTCAGTCATGCGTTCATGGAAATTCTGTGGACGTGCAAATACTTGGTTATCTTATACATCTGTCACAAACCGGTTATAAGATTCTTTATGATAGCTCCTCCCACTGGGGTTGTTGTCTACTTTAGCGTTTAAGTTGATATAGTAAGAACCTTCAGCGTCACAAATACAACACTTTTTGGGTTCTCATGTCCACATGCAGGATGAGAATCTTGATTAAGAAGTTGCCACGTAAATCGATGTGGAAGATAGTAAATAAAACGCAGGTAGCATGGATGCATGATGTTTTCATATGCCTGTAACAGGGTTCATAAGTAATATTCCTTGTTATTTTTTTTTATTTTTTTTAAAGAACCAGGAAAGGTTTCTTACGGCTGCATCCATCCAAGTTGGTATTGTCTGGACGTAGTCGTGACTAAAGGGCAAATCACGCAATCCAACGTGAATCTATCATTTCTCATCACGGCGCACGCACAACACAACGCCATCTGTTTATAATATAGTGAAAATTTATGGCTGATTAATTACTTCACAATGAGAGTCATTAAAATTAAATGATAATTTAGTAGTTGAGAGTCGTTAAAATTCATTTAAAATAGTCTTCTAATACATTTTTTTATTTTTAATATTTTATCACATCAATTTAAATAATTAATTGACATAGCTTATTTACTATTTATTTAATTAATTTTTAAATTATTTTAATTTTAATTGAATTATTTTTTAATTATTTTATTTTTACTTCTTATATAACTCGTTATTATAACTTAAGATTTTTTTTATTTTTATAATATTTATTATTTGTTAGATTACTTTATAATTTTTATATTCTCTTATTTTTTATTTTTATACAAGATATTATATGTCTTTAATATTAGCATTTTTTTAATAAATAAAAATATAATTCATTATCTTCTTCTATAATCACTTATTCTTATGCTTATCATACAGGATTATAACTTAAGATTTTTTTTTTTATTTTTATGACATTTATTTTTTTAGGTACTCTCTATTTTTCATATTTTTTATTTTTATATAGAATATTATATAATTTTAATGTAAATGTTATTTTTTTTCAATAGATATAAATTGAATAATAAAATATAATTTATTATTTTTTTCATTCTCACTCCTTATGTTTACTATATAAATTAATATTCAGTTTACATCTCTTTTATCTCTTTTTTTTTAATATAATCTCATTTTTCTTGTTCTTTTTTCCTTCATTCTTACTAATATTTTGCACAATTATTTGAAGAATTTGATTGATGACTAGAATTTTTTTTACTTTATTAAACATATATATTAAGTGATAAATTCTTAAAATACTATACTTTTACAATTTTTTTTAGGTTTTTTTTATTTTTTATCTAGTTATATTCATTAATTATATCATTCATATATCAATTTTTTTCAACAATTTATATTTTTTAAATATTATTTAGTTGTAATATTGTTAAAAATACATGATATTATTGTAAATCATGAAAAACAAAATTAAAAAATTGAAATGTTAATTTCAACCATATATCATCTTTTTTACAATTCTTTTTTTGGTCTAATTATATTGATTAGTTGTAATATTGTTAAAAATATAGTATTATCATAAGTCATGAAAAGTAAAACTAGAAAATTGAATGTTCATTTCTTATATTCAAATTTGCATTTCATCTAATAATTTTATATTTGTGCTATAGTATTTAATGTAATCTAAAAAAATTACTACTTAAAAGACAAAATAAAAATAATAATATAAAATTAAATAAATAAATTTAAATTAAATATTTTTACAATTTTATTTAAAATTTAATTTATCTATAAATTTTTTAATTTTATAATTATTAAATTTTAAATTACTTTATATATTTTATAAATTGTATGTCCATTATATTTTTTCGCACAACGCGCGCTTTAAATCTAGATATTATTTTATTCACAAGGCCAGAGCCAATTACAAGTTAATAATTATTACAGTATATATTTAGATAAATTTTTTAAAAATTTTGCATTGAACATTTGTCGTTAAGAAAATTTTATTAAAAAGTTAACATATAAGTCTTTATTTTAGTTAGATTTATTGTTTCTATTTAAACAAAGAGAAAAGTATCGTTTTTATTTCTAAAGTTTGGGATAAGTTCTATTTGTGTCCCTAACGTTTAAATCATCCTATTTGTATCCTTAACGTTTATAAAAGTGATTCAATATTATCATACTATCAATTATACTAACAAATCAGATTATATTTTTCAATTATTCTTACTTGAATGTATTCATTCTCAATTAGGTCTCACTTGGATGTGCTCGATTTTAATATTATACCCACTATTTGTGTTTAGATTCAATTATGTCCCTAGAAAAGTGAATTATGTAAATGTTGTAGGAATTAGTTTCAACATTTGATGAACTATTTTTTGGAGTAAATCACGATTCTATCCCAGAGATTTGTAGTCTAACTTCAAGAAGAGATTTTTAAAACTCAAACTAAAGCGTTTATGATGTGTAATTAATGGCAGGATAATATTAAATCACTTTTACAAACGTTAGAGATACAAATAGAACGATTTAAACGTTAGAGACAAAAATAAGATTTACCCAAACGTTGGAGACAAAAACGATACTTTACTCTAAGTCCTTAAAAGTGTGACGCAAGAACTTATACATTTTATTTTTGAAAAGTTCAAAGACCTCAACTTAATAAATTTTGTTTGAAGACAAAAATGTTGGATGCAAAATTTCAAAGACCTATTTAAATATATACTCTAATTATTATTATATTATCCATGCTTAGAATGATGGCGGTGGGAAATGGGTGGGACAGGTAGAGACTCTCAATCAATAGTGGACCTGCAAGCAAAGCAGGACCAGTTATTAGTACGTACATGGTGATGCAGATGCTTTAATTTGCTCCAATTTCGTAATGTTAACGAAGCTATGCCGCGTGGTGGATTCTTAATATACTTATTACACACAAAATACTTCTTTTGGAATTTTTTTCTGAATTCTTAATTCCCACTCTTGTGGATAAGTTTAAGTTGTGTAGTGAGTAGGCGCATGCCATGTGATTGCAGCAGACTATGCTCTTGTGGTGATTTGTTCGATCATTCTTCTTGGAGCGTGTTAAATAAATATTCCAGTAATAATAAGACAGTTAACGTGAATATTTTTCTTGCGAGAACTTAATGCAATGCGCTCCATAAGAAATTGCGCTTCCACTCGTTTTGTTTTGTTACTTTTGATGGCAAAAGTTGTTCGTCGGTGTTCTCTTTCATGAACTCTGGTTTAATAAAAAAGCGCGGGGGATAGGTTACCTGCTTCTCATAAATCATACCATACCGTTTATTTATTTATTTGTCGGTGGTGATTATGAGATGAATACTGTATGTACATTTTCCCTATAGTTACTTAGTGATACGGATTTAAAAGGATAAATAAGAAAATAAGGATTCAAACTGAATAAAAAGATACATTGAAATTAAAATAAGAACAAAAAAGATAAGTTGAAATTGAGTACAAAGAGAATCACTCTACTTCTACCCAATTTCTTGACGCAACAAGAAAGGGACTCCTCAACCTAACTTGTCAACGCCATGGTTTGGAAATTGATTCGAAGGGACTCCTCAACCTTCTAACCAATTCCCCGATGCAACAAGAGAGGGACTCCTCAACCTCAATTGTCCACACCATGGTTTCATCACGAAACCAAAAAAGGTTTAAAACCTCTAAATCATTCTATTCTCCGACTACAATAGCTAATGAGGTATTTATAACCTCTTATTAGGTTAAAACAAAGAAAACCCTAAAGCCCATAAACATAAGGCCCAATCTAGTAATTAAATAAACAAAAATAAAAATACATTAAATAACATATTCTAAAAATATAAACTAAAATATCTTCTAAATAACTCTTGAACTCTTCATATCACGAACATTTGAAGCACGTATCATTCTCCTCCTCTTCAAAAAAGATTCGTCCTCGAATCTTGTAGGTGGAAAAAAAAATAATATATGAAAAGGACAGTAATTATAAGGAAGATAATTTCTTTTTTTTTTTTGGTTTTTTCTTCTTTTTTTTGTTTTTTTTTCACTTTATGTTTTTTTTTAAATAATGAAACGCAAACGAAAACAAGAACACAAGAACAAAAAGAAAGATGCGACAAACACTGAACTTTTTTTTTATGATAAAAGAAGAACAAATATAGATTAATAAGAATTAATCTAATACCTGAGCTCTGATACCAAATGATACGGATTTAAAAGGATAAATAAGAAAATAAGGATTCAAACTGAATAAAAAGATACATTGAAATTAAAATAAGAACAAAAAAGATAAGTTGAAATTGAGTACAAAGAGAATCACTCTACTTCTACCCAATTTCTTGACGCAACAAGAAAGGGACTCCTCAACCTAACTTGTCAACGCCATGGTTTGGAAATTGATTCGAAGGGACTCCTCAACCTTCTAACCAATTCCCCGATGCAACAAGAGAGGGACTCCTCAACCTCAATTGTCCACACCATGGTTTCATCACGAAACCAAAAAAGGTTTAAAACCTCTAAATCATTCTATTCTCCGACTACAATAGCTAATGAGGTATTTATAACCTCTTATTAGGTTAAAACAAAGAAAACCCTAAAGCCCATAAACATAAGGCCCAATCTAGTAATTAAATAAACAAAAATAAAAATACATTAAATAACATATTCTAAAAATATAAACTAAAATATCTTCTAAATAACTCTTGAACTCTTCATATCACGAACATTTGAAGCACGTATCATTCTCCTCCTCTTCAAAAAAGATTCGTCCTCGAATCTTGTAGGTGGAAAAAAAAATAATATATGAAAAGGACAGTAATTATAAGGAAGATAATTTCTTTTTTTTTTTTGGTTTTTTCTTCTTTTTTTTGTTTTTTTTTCACTTTATGTTTTTTTTTAAATAATGAAACGCAAACGAAAACAAGAACACAAGAACAAAAAGAAAGATGCGACAAACACTGGACTTTTTTTTTTATGATAAAAGAAGAACAAATATAGATTAATAAGAATTAATCTAATACCTGAGCTCTGATACCAAATGATACGGATTTAAAAGGATAAATAAGAAAATAAGGATTCAAACTGAATAAAAAGATACATTGAAATTAAAATAAGAACAAAAAAGATAAGTTGAAATTGAGTACAAAGAGAATCACTCTACTTCTACCCAATTTCTTGACGCAACAAGAAAGGGACTCCTCAACCTAACTTGTCAACGCCATGGTTTGGAAATTGATTCGAAGGGACTCCTCAACCTTCTAACCAATTCCCCGATGCAACAAGAGAGGGACTCCTCAACCTCAATTGTCCACACCATGGTTTCATCACGAAACCAAAAAAGGTTTAAAACCTCTAAATCATTCTATTCTCCGACTACAATAGCTAATGAGGTATTTATAACCTCTTATTAGGTTAAAACAAAGAAAACCCTAAAGCCCATAAACATAAGGCCCAATCTAGTAATTAAATAAACAAAAATAAAAATACATTAAATAACATATTCTAAAAATATAAACTAAAATATCTTCTAAATAACTCTTGAACTCTTCATATCACGAACATTTGAAGCACGTATCACTTAGTTTACCTTTAATCTGCATACTGTCAAATTTTCAGTGTTCCCTAGTCTTTCTAGTAACAATGTTTTTACCTATCATGCATTGTTTTTTCCTTTCATTTCCTTTGTTCACACTAAAAGAGTAAAGACTCTTCACAAGGGATCATTTCAGCTTGCATAGCAAAACCATATCAACTCATAATAGGCAGGCATAATTATAAATTTCAAATAGTTTCTCATATCCCGAATTAACTTAATCGGAGTAATAATAATAATGCAAAAATAGACAAACGTCGTTTCCCCATATTGATGGGTCCAGCAACTAGCACTAAAGTGTAAAGAGCTGAACTTTCGCTTTTTTTTTTTTTTTTCTCTCTTAGCTCATCTTTTTCTATATTAAGAAAGCATACAAACAGCAAGAAGAGAAGCCTCTATACACTTTTCAAAGAGTGTCAGAGATTGAGATTGAGATTGAGCCAAGAAGATGATGAAGCATTTAGTGTTAGTTATTCTTTTGGCCGTTTTGGTTCATGACCATGTTCATGATGGCACTACTACTGTGGAAGCTGCAGGGGATGGTTTTGTAAGAACAAGAGGCATCCACTTTGTGCTGAATGGGAAGCCTTTTTATGCAAATGGCTTCAATGCTTATTGGCTTATGTATGCAGCTTCAGATCCATCTCAGAGGTACAAGGTCTCTTCAGCATTCCATGAAGCAACAAGCCATGGCCTCACAGTTGCTAGAACTTGGGCTTTCAGCGATGGTGGTTATAGACCCTTACAATATGCTCCCGGATTCTACAATGAACAAATGTTTAAGGTAAAGTAGTGACCAGAAACCAAACAAGTTGAAAATTTTCCTTCTAATTGGTTCAGTACATTACATCTTGTGTTTGGCTTTGAAGGGGTTAGATTTTGTTATATATGAGGCTAGGAAGTATGGTATGAAGCTGATACTGAGTTTGGTGAACAACTATGAGAGCTTTGGAGGGAAGAAGCAGTATGTGAACTGGGCCAGAAGTAAAGGGCTGTACCTTACATCAGACGATGATTTCTTCAGGAGCCCTCTTGTTAAGGGTTACTATGCAAACCATGTCAAGGTGGTTGTTATGTCTTTGTGTTGGTTAAACTTGTATGTGCATGCTATCATGCTGAATTCCTCATTGTACTTATTTTTTGTTTATTCTAATTTTACATTGGATTTGTGTGAATTATCTTGCACAGACTGTTCTTAACAGATACAACAGTTTTACCGGTATTCATTACAAGGATGATCCAACAATCATGGCCTGGGAACTCATGAATGAACCCAGGTGCACTTCAGATCCTTCAGGCAGGACTATTCAGGTCAAATACTTTTTTTCTTTTTCTCTTTTGACTTTGGCCTCATTGATAGGGCTTCTTCAAAAGTGAAATAACAAATCACGGGCCAATTTCATGGGAACTTGATGAGCTAACTACTTTGACTTTAATTCCGCTATTACAGGCTTGGATCACGGAAATGGCTTCCTTAGTGAAGTCCATAGACAGGAACCACTTATTGGAGGCTGGTCTTGAAGGCTTCTATGGTCAATCAACACCCCAAAGGAAGAGAATGAACCCTGCTGGCTTCAATATTGGCACAGATTTCATTGCAAATAACCGCATCCCTGGCATTGACTTTGCAACCGTTCACTGTTACCCCGACCAATGGTAACTAACTAAACAAAAACATACAAGTTCATGAATCACATTACACTATCCACATAACTGTTTCATCTTTTTGTGCATGGAAAGGGTATCCAATTCGAATGAGCAGTATCAACTCTCATTCTTGAACAACTGGCTCAATGCTCACTTCATAGACGCGCAGTATGCTCTGAGGAAGCCAATACTTGTGGCAGAATTTGGAAAATCGTTCAAGGACTCAGGTTACAACACCTACCAAAGGGACCAGCTTTTCAGTACCGTGTTCTACAAGATATTGGCTTCCGCCAAGAGAGGAGGACCGGCAGCAGGAGCACTCTTCTGGCAGCTTCTCACGGAAGGAATGGAGTCATTCCAAGATGGTTATGGCATAATGCTGGGGCAGCGTTCTTCTACTGCAAACATGATTGCTCGGCAGAATCACAGGCTGTACCTTATTCGCAGGATTCTTGGGAGGCTTGCGAATATGCGGCGGTGGAAGAGGGCCAGGGGAAACAGAAGGTCTGGTGGAAATGGGGGTGGAAGTTCAAGAATGGAATTGCCTCAGTTATTGAATTAGTGGAAACGCATATTCAACGGTTTAATGTGGATTTCAGTGTTTTCTATGGGACATGTTTTAAGGATTTGGTTTGTTGAATTGGTTTCTCTCTTAGAGATGAATCAGAATCGGAATGCTGTCCATCCAGGAGGGTTAAACTAGTTAGGTATATGTTATACAACTCTGGTTTTGGTCGTTTCTGCTTCTCCTGTATAATACTTAAGTGGTTCTTGATGTTTTAAATGGCTTGTACTTGCTTCTTAAGCAAAACCATGAGATATAAATGTAACACTGATGTTAGTTTTGCAGTTTATTGTTGCTTCTTAGTCTTAGGCATTGCCATATTTGAAAGGATAAAAATACAAACATGGAGAAGTGAAAGTAGTGGTAAAATGGAGATGCATATTTTTATGGTTTTAGGATTTCAACAAAACTAAACAAAAAGAAGCCATTTTTTTCGATTGACTAGGTTACAACTTACAACAGAACTTAATATTACAGCAGAAGTAGCATCACCTTGTCCTGACTGCACCTTGTCCTGACTGCACACAACCAGTGACGCACCTAAAGTGATGAGAAAGCTTTTATGTGACTTTGATTGGATACCAACTTTGAATAAATGTTGTTGAATTTTGGACTCTCTTTTAAATGTTTTTTGGACTTGGTCTCATCATTCTGAAGCTGAGCAACTAAATCCTTGCACATGTACCACAAAGGTCATGACTCATGTGTTTCACACCTTAATTACGCACTTCAGTCAATGTTAGTATGTACTAATCAAGAAGTGTATTTTTGGTATCTAAACAACACTGATATTTGAACAATAACCTTATCTAAATTATTCAGGTCCCTCCCCATTAATCAAGCCAATAAGTTTAAGAAAATAAATCACATAATAACAACATTCACACATTTCGAAACGATTTAAGTATACTGCTAGTCCCCTACTTGTCAATAAACTCATCATAATGTAGTGGCAATAATTCAGTAGCTTTTGGATTAATACTCATTGCTTCTAACTAGTATTGTCCTATCTGAAGAGGTTCAATCTTGATAAACAACTAAGTATTGCCCTCATTGCTTCTGCTGGTATATAACAAATACTTCAATCTTGATATACAAAATGATATTTCATTAACCAACACAATTTAGTGCAATGCTACAACAGGTTTAGTGTGGTTTTAGTCATCTTTAAGCCAATGACGGATCACAAATACAACAAAACAAATGCAAATTCCTATAGAACCCGATAAACCAATGATCCTAACAAACAAAGAGGATTGATATGCATCCTGAATAAAAGCATTCCATAGCCAATACCACACAAGAGACATAATGGAACCAATTGTAGCCCCAACAACCACCTGGTTCATTGTATGAAGTTGTTGTGATACCCTTAGGTACGACTGGAAACACACAAGAACATGCATCAGAAACTCAAGATACCAAAAATATTAGTTGCCATCATTACAGTAAAACTCGGATATTTCAATGCTAATTCATATGAATAGCTTATATTAGATAAATTCATATTTTAAAAAGTTCTTTACAAGTGTCAATGGATAAATATGTTTGTGCATTCTGAATATAAATGCAAATAATACAATGTTTGAATACATATACTGAAGGTTTCCAAGCTTATATGCTTTCCTTCGTTGAGATCATTGCAATATGGAAACAATAACATGACATAAGTCATCAACTAGACAAAAGGCAGACCTCAGTGTCATGAGTAAGTCTAGAATATTATTCAGTAATTATGGAACGGATTGGATCAATAACATGAACAATTATATCAAGTCATCTACTTGATGCACCTAATGGAAAGAGTTAATGAATATGGTAATAAGTGTAATCATTATGAACAGAAAAAAGGCGCACCAATAATCAGAGTATGAACTATATTGCCAAACGGAAATACAATATACTTACAAAATAAGAACCACATGTCAAGTACAGTCCACTGAGGACAATGCTGTAAACATTTAGCCCAAGCAATTCTACAGCTGCAGCATGATAAGAGAAACAAACACATGTTTATAGTGAATCAGTACATAGTTTATGCTTTGAAAAGTAGATAGAATGGCATATATATATATTGAAAAAAATTCTTCAATTTTGAATCTTCCATAAAGATAATGGAACTATTCATTTCATGAAGTCAATACAAAAACCACAAAGGCATAGAATTAGCCACTTCAAATGTTAACAATATACAAAATTTAAAGACAATATACGCTAGAGATGCACTTACTAAGCATACTACAAGCCTATGTAAATTCTTTGATCTATTATCAATATCAAAATTAACAAGCGATACAAAATGCATAAACCAGGCATACAAGTGTGACAGGAAAGAAAAATATCAGTAAGAGGAATCACTTGAGAAAATAAAGAAAAAGACAACAAAGAATATGGATTGTGCGTGCGTAGATGGCATCCCAGGGTCAGATTTCAGGGCTGAAGGACGTTCCTGGTTCAGTATATTTTTTAGCAAAACAGAGAGGAACGAATTCAGAATAGACCCTGCAAAAATCCACAAGGCTTCTTCGATATCATGGCTCCAAAGAATGAAACCACCAAAAGAAACAGCTACTATCCACTTGCTCTGCAAACAAGAAACAACATTACAATATCCATTATCTTATAGAACTATAACTTATAATGTTAAATCATCCTCAATAACCAAACCTCGAGACAGGATAAAACAAGTTTCTTGTCCTTTACAATTGGTTGAATCACCCAAAACCATACGAATTACCAAGAAAATTATTGGAGGAGGTTAGGAAGAATAACAAACCAATCGATTGAGCCTGGGTTCTATGTCACGGAACAAAATGTTGGGCTGAACCTCAGTTGAGCCATCGATGAATGATTCTTGTTCGAACACTTGCTTGATATCATCCCTCTCTCTATCTCTGAAAGCAGAAGGTTGTGTGAATTCATTCATGGTGTTGGACGATACCCAGATTTTATTTCCTCCAAGAAAGTGTGTCCTGGTAACAGCCCCGCCAAAAAGAACTGATCTTGAAGCTGAAAACGTGAGGGCAAATGAAGTGTTTTTCTTGAATGGGTGTGTGTGTCTAAGCAAAGTGGTTCTCGGGAGATGGGAAGAAAGATTGTGGGAAAGGGCGGTGGTTGTGGGTAGTAGCGCCATGTGAGAGGGTATTGCGGAGCTGCAATGTTGGGAAGAGAAGACGAGCCATCACAAGAAGCTGCTATTAAACGAAGGAAGGTAATCTAGGAACACACAATGGCCTTGTTCATTGATAGGTTCAGAAAAGTCCAAATAGGGTGTGAATACCCCAAAATCCAAACAGGTACCTGTCTTTTAATTAATTAAATTAATCCCCTAAACTAAATTAAAATTTAGCTAACATGTAGGGGTGGCAAAACGGGTCGAACTCGTCGGGTCGATCTGTAAAACCCATTTTAGTTGGCGGGTTTAGGCAGGGCGGGGCGGGTTGGGGCGGGCCGGCCCGCTTTGCCATCCTGCTAAAATGTATGTTTAATGAAAAATGTTAGGTTATTAATTTTTTATTAGAGTAATTATCCAAATCAGTTCCCACGAATTTTAAAAATAGACATTTTAGTTTCTAAGAAAAATTAATACACGAATCAATCTCAAGGTTTTACTCTAATAGATAAATCAGTCCCCAGTTTATTTTCTGGCAGAGTAATTACCCAGATCAGTCCCCAAGAATTTTAAAAATAGACATTTTAATCCCAAAAAAAATTAATACACAGACCAATCTCCAATGTTTTTCTCTTTTAGACATAACAGTCCTCTGTCAAAAAAATAAAATAAAATTATTATTATTATTATTATTATTATTAATAATTACATAATAATATTGTACCATAATTTTTTATATTTTTTGAACAAAAGTAATAATAAATTTATTCATTAGATTTTTATGTATGTATTTATAATATTAATATATAATCACTAAATAATAATAATAATAATAATAATAATAATAATAATAATAATCAATAAAATTATTAGAGATTATTCTACAAAAAATTTAAAGTTAAAATTGTTTGATATTTTTGTATTTAATATAATAAAAAAATGTCCTATTTTAAAAATCATGTTTATATTAAAAGAAAATATTTTAATTTAGATTCCAAAGTATTATTATTCACTTTACTTATTTCTAAGAAAAAAGAGTACATTATTATTATTATTATTATTATTATTATTATTATTATTATTATTATTATTATTATTATTATTATTATTATTATTATTATTATTATTAATTACATAATATTATTTTTTTGAAATAAAAAACTCAACACAACAAAGTGGAGCATCAACGTCTCAACAGAAAAGTACTAAACAGATAAAATAAACCAATTCCTAATCATCTTCGACAAAAGCCATCAACAACCCAAAAGATCAAATATCACTCTACTCTTTATAACTCTTAATCGACCTGTTAACTACTCTTGCAACACTTGATTCTTGATTCCTGAAAATTCTGTCATTCCTTTTCAACCAAATGCTCCAAATGATAACAATGAAACCAAACTCACCAATATTATATTAATTTGACTGCACGATTGACCCCTTGAACCACGTAAACTTACGATCATTCAGCTCTATATCCACCAGTTCGATAAAGCTGTTAACACACTAACACCTTTTCTTTCTTCCAACTGCACAACCTCATTGAAGATACCCATGTAGCAAAGAAGAACCTGACATATTTCAGATAAAAAACTCAACTATTCCCACACAGCAAGCTTCTCTTCCCTTGTATGCACACCATACACCAAGTAAACAGCACAAATAAAATTATTGTTTGTCAATTCCCCTTCTATACACAATCATCTCTCCCCTTTATAACAATTACTCAACTAAACATCATAACATCCTATATTATTAATAAACCTCCAGAAGCACCTTTCGATCCCACAAATTCCAAACTCACCGCATCATTACCCCAAAATTGCACTACATCAAACTTAGAAATCACCTCCTTCTTTATCTCTATCAATCATAATATATTCACATTATTTTTACTCTTAAATTTTTTTACCATTTTTCACTTTCCAACACCCCATAAACCCCTCATATTCCACAAACTAAAATCATTTAAAAATTTTATTACACACCTTATTTCGGTTTTTAGGGCGGCACCTTCTTGCTTTCTCTTTTTGTTTTACTTGCCTTCTTTTTTGTGCCAATACTTCATTCTGAGTTTGGAGAATAGCCATAATATTCTCATCCTCGTCATATAAAATAGCTCCTGATTCGACAGCCAGATTCTAAGCAGCCCTATTTTCAACCATATCTTTATCCCAACTTCCTCCGTGTTCATCTTGATTAGTTTCACCGTTTGCATCCTGCTCCGAGTCCTCCGAATCTTCCAAGTTCCTTACAACCCTTTCATCATCCAACCCAATTTTCTGCACCACTGTATTCTCATCCTCTAAATCTGAATCTTGCACTGCATCACCCCTCATCAAACATATGCTAACATGCTGCTTACCACTCTCATCCAAACTAGCATGGATCTCATTAACTACACTTGGTGGAATATTTTTTTCCAATGTGCTGCTCGAACAATTTTCCGCACCTCCGCCAATCTCTTTTCTGGCTTGATTCTGCTCGTTGGGTGTATAAGGGGCTTCATGCTCCTCCCTGCCCTCCACCCCCATCAAGTTCAGCGCGGACATTATCACCTCTGCCACTAGCCGCTGACTTCCACACTACTCCCAGATTTGCCTCATCGGCGCTGTTCACCGTGTCATCAACCCCGCGAACTCCATGACTAGCCACGCTCCTCTCGTAACCGTTGACTGTAGCAGCCAGCAAGGAGGCCCTTTTAAAACGCACAATAACGTACTCTCTGTCGCACCACACAGCCAGTTCGCCGCCACACGCCACTAACATATTAAGCCTTATATGCTTCAACTCATCCCCAACTAAACTTTTGTTCAACACCAGATCAACCCCTTCTTTCCGTTTATCCCCGTATTTCCAAGTCTCAGTTCTTTCAGAGATTGCTTCGTTGCTAATTGTTTGAGATCCCATAGATTCTGCACTCACCATAACTGCCGGATATATCAAAGGATTATCCGTTCGCGTTTTCAAAAAACCCTCATGCCACTCATCCAAATTCTCAACAGCAAATACCTTTCTATCCTTATCATGCTCTGCCTCCCGTAGCTCATGTGGCATCATTACCACCGCATCCCATCCCACCTCCAACGGTTCCCTTTGAATTCCTAGTTCTTCACTTCTATGGTGTTCCAAGACAACTCTCTCTTTCTCGTTCAACTCAATATTATTTTCTTTGATTTTTTCTTGTTTTCCATCAGAAGACTCACTGACATCTTCATCGTGTGTAGTGATTTTTCCCCGGACATCAATGCTCCTCCTGTACTTAGCCTCACCCACAAAGATCTCTTTGTTCCTTAATTGCATTCCATTCATCTCCTTGATGGCCTTTAATGCACCTCCTTTTGTAGTATACCTGATAAAAGTAAACAGATGGATCCGGCCATATTTCTCCTTATGTGCCAAATAGATGTCATTTATCCTTTCTGTCCACTTGAACATATGAAACAATTCATTCTTCGAAACATTGCCAGGTAAATTATCCACAAAAATTGTGAATGATTCACTCTCCAATCGGAGATACGCCTCCCTATTCCAAATCTGTGGATCTTTTCCAACATGAGATTGCCTAACTTTACCCCGCCTTACATTAGACATAGATAGATTATAGAGTACCAGGAGTACTTACTCTCATACTTTTATTGAAGCACCATTTTGTCAGTCTTTTTTTCTGATTGTGTCCCGGACGAGGTTGTACGGCGCGGATGTAGTGGCTCTCCGTGGCTAGGACGGCTTTAGGGTTTTCAAATTCAAAAAACCAAATTTTTGAAATAATTGCATAATATTATTATTAATATTTTTTATATTTTTTGGACAAAAATAATAATAAATTTATTCGTTATATATATATATATAGTCACTAGATAATAATAATAATAATAATAATAATAATAATAATAATAATAATAATAATTGTAAGACCCAGAATTTTCGAATAAATCTTATTATAAATTAATTTTAATTCATTAGAAATTTTATCTTTAGGAATTATTTTATTAAAGCTAATTAAATCAAAAATTAAATCAGGTTTTGATAATTAATTAGAATTTTACCTAATTTTATAATTATTGAATTATTTGCTATATTTAAATTTCAAAATTAGTAGTTATTGGATGACAAGAATATTTATGTGATTTAATTCAAATAATTGATATTTCTATGATTTAATACTTCAAGTTTTAGAAATAAAGAAAATTAATCTTATTATCTTATAAATTCAATTAGAGAATTTGATTTTAAACCAATTAGTATTTTAATACAACAAATAATATTTTAAAATAATTTTGAAGATTAAAATTAGATTTCAAATTAACATTATATACTCTAATTTGATTAAAAATAACTAAAATCTAAATTAAATCCTAAATTGCTAAAACAAAACCATAAGCCTAATTTTTATAAACACTCACACTCACATCTCTCAGTTCACACGCACACACAGCTGCACCCCTTTCCCTACCCTCACTTACCCACAAAAATCCCATCAGAAGGAAAGAAAGAAAAAAAAAAGAAAGGGGAAGAAGGATGGGAACCGAGGAAGGAAGGAGAGGGGGGAGAAGAGTGAGGCGGCGCGGTGGGTGTCACTGCCATCGTCGCCGCCGCTGCTGGCAGAGGAGAGAGGAGATCTGAGAGAGAAGGAGAGTGTTGCGTGGGAGCCGCTGCGTCGCGTCACCGCTGTCGGATCTGTCATCGCGCCACCGAGGAAGAGAAGAGGAAGACCCGTGAGAGAGGGAGGGGAGGAGGAGCTGTTCGCACCGCCTCCGTCGTGTCACCTGCACCGTCGCCACCATTCGTCGCGCCGCCACCACGCTGCGCCACCATCGTCATCATCGCAGGCTGCTGCTGCTGAGCGAATGGTCGTCGCCGCCTCTGGGTCCGTCACCGTCAAGGCTGGTCGCGGGTAGAAAAAGGAGAAGAGATCTCCGTTGCCGCTGAGCCAAACGCAAGAGAGAGAAGGAGCCCGTGGGAGAGGAGCTTGTTGCCGCCGCTGCCATGGCTTCCTTGCCGTCGCCGTGGTTAGGTAGTCACCGGAGGGAGCCGTCGTTGTCAGCGCCGCCATCGGGGTTACCGCCGCTTCTGCCGCCGGAGAACACCTCTGCCGGCACCGAGATCTACCGCTGGTAAGGTTTTAAGTTGGTTTTTGTTTCCTTTGAATTTCCGGGAGCTCAATCATCGCTGTATGTTTGTTTCAGTCGCCGTTGCCGGAGTTCTGATCGCCGCTTCCGTTCGAGGTGGCTGCCGGAGCTGCCGCCAAACCGGTTCAGCGACCGCCGCTGTTTCATTTTCTTAGTTCGGTAAGTATTTATGTTCCGGAAAATCGTGTTAATATTCTGTTATGTTTGGTTATAAACTCTGAGGTTCTGGTAACGTAGGGTCGTGTTTTGAGCGGTGCATGTCGCTTTTAAGTTGCTGTGAGTGCTGCGAAAATGATCAGAGACTGAGTTTGCGGTTGCTGTTGATTTCGGGTTAAGAGAAACGGTTTCGTTGGCGCGTTTTGAGTTATGGTTTCGACGAGTCGAGGTAGGGGTTTTTCTTAAATTCTATTTTATATTACAGAGTTGTTATAAATAGATATTGACGCAGGAAGATATACTTTTGTGATTATATTTGTCTTGTGAATGTGATGGTTTGTTAGACTGATTTATTGGTTGCTTGATTGCTTGAGTGAAGTACGGTTGTTGATAAAAAATAGGTTTGAAAAGTTATTTACTTAATTATTATGAAAATTGGTTTTTCTTGGTTTGGAGTTAAAGCGGTTTGATTTTGAGTTGGTCTGATTTGAGAATAATTTGATATGGGAGCTGGTTCAACTCTGGAAAGTGATTGAAATTTAGAAATGGTTTGAGAAATGTTTGGATGGGACCCAAAAAGGGTGGCAGTATCCGAGTTTTAGAGGAGATGCTGCCGAAATTTTATAAAATTAGAAACTTCATTGAAAGTAGTTATTTTAAAAAAAAAAGGTTTAAGTATTATATGATTTAAAACTACCTCATTTATCAAAGGAAGAGTTATGTTTTGGATTGAGAATTGTTAGTGAACGAAATGGAAAGAAGGATGATTGAGAATTTTCTCTGAAATATGGTTTTTGAATGAAGTTGGAAATGAGGTTTGGAATGATGAATGATTATGATGTTAAGAATGTTGAGATATGATCTTTGAATTATTTATATGGCTTATGAATTTGAAATATCTGAGATACGAGGTTCCCTGGATTAAGTGTCGTGGCTTGCCACCACGTGTACCAGGTTGAAAACTCGATACTCTGTTGACCCTACGATGTAAGTGTGTGACCGGGCACTATATAAATTCCCGGGAATGTTACCCCCATTGAGTAATATTGATTATTTGAGAAAAAGCTATGCATAGACTCTTGGGGATGCACGTCGGGGGACAGTCTAAGTACAATTCAGACTTGTCGGGTTGGCTGGATAACCAACAGATGAGCCTCATCAGCCATAGGACAGGCATGCATCATATGCATTTGTATGCTTTGCTTGGGTTTTGAACTTGTTTTGGTTTGCCTAATTGCTAAACTGTTCTTAATTGCTACTTGAACTATTTGCTGTAACTGTTACCTACTTGTGTTTTCCTTGTCTGTTTTGCCTGTGATTGTCCTGGCGTGCTACATTTGAGAATGGACTTTGGTGCTGAATTAATGATTGTGTTGTTTGATTGCGAGGTTGGTTTCTGATTGAGATTTTTCATATAAGAAAGCAAAGGTTTCGGATTTTTGATAGATTAAACGTTTCTTTGAAAAGGTTTTGAACGATTACCTACTGGTTTTTAAAAGATTCATAAGGCAATGATAATCACTGAGTTTGAAAACAGTTTTTTTTATTAAATATCTTCTTATGACAACTTTGAAACTCAGTGGTGAGACCGTGTGGTTAGGTTCTCACCCCCCTACAGCTTTACCTTTTCAGGAACCGGAAGAAGCGTTATGAAGAGTTACACTGCGTTTGGCTTATATGTTGTTGTATTCATTAGATTATTTTTCTTCCCTCGTCTTTGTTATTACAAGTTTGTAAGAGGGATAGGAATTCTATGTTTTATATGTATAATATAAAGTTATTATGTAAGGAGTCTTGTATATGAATCTATGCCTGCTTGTTTATTTTAGATGAAGTATGTATTTCCGATTTATAAAGTGATCAGCGATACAATGTCGAGTCACAGGCTCCTATTTTATTATTTAGTATGTAAAGTAGTCGTAATACTTCTTGCTATCAGAGTGGCGTAGCCGGAAGCGTGACTACTGATAGTGAGGGTGTTACATTATGGTATCAGAGCGGTCTTTCCTGTAGAGCCTGAGAAATGGACCGATTATGCTTCAATTGCATACTCTGAGTGTCTGTCATGTTATAGGTCTTGTCCGAATGACGAGAATCAGAGTTTTATGCACATGACTGTCTTTTGATTAACGCTGTTAGCTTACTATTGCATATCTGTTGATATTAAGTCTGGCCAGCTTAATGTTGATGGCTTATGTGTACGGTAAAGTTAATGGGTTATCATGGACAAAGTGGAATTAATAAGCGATGCGGTTCACGGGTTCTGGGAACGTTAGAAATTAATTTTTGAAGTTAGTTCCATTTTGACGTATAATTTTGTTCGTGTCGCGTAGCTTAATACACCGTTTTCTCTTTTATTGGTTACGTTGGAATTCCTTGTTCTAGATTTTTCCTTTTAGAATATGATTCGACTCTGTTCCTAGCGATACTTATTCATTCTTATATATATATATATATATATATATATATTTCTGTTTGATTATAATCCTGATTATTCACTTGAAATCATTTGGAACCTCTACCCTGATGTTGCTCATATTTCTCTCTTCGAATCATGAGTTTTTTTTCTTTGAGTTGGTTTTGAACTTGTTTCGCATGACAACGGTCTTTAATTCTTTGACAAACGTCAAATGTTATTTCTTGATTAGTTTACACTGAAGTTAGGTGCTTTAATCATGCCACATGATGCGTGTGTTGCTTATTCTTCGATTTATTATCTTTTTCGCTCCCTGTTTCAATTCTTTTTGGAACCAGATTTGATTATCCATCATTGTTATTATTTATACATTTCTTCATAAATTTTGTATCCTTTTATTCGATCTTAAATCTGTTCTAGCGTAACACATAATTTTTAATACTTGTGTGATTTGAAACCGTGAAAGTTACGATTCATAGTAAGCTAATTGTGTGATTTGGTTCTTCTACTTCACCTTCTACAACTTATGCGTATTTTGCCCAGGTTACAATTTTTTATCCTGTTTTCCTTTAAATGAATAAAGTACTCTCCTTGGTAAAAATTTCGAGTTTGTTTTGGTATGAGATAATAATTCTAGTAATATTCTTTCGAAGTTTTTGTTTCGAAATCTACATTGAGAAAAGTTTTGATCTTTTTATTCTATTTAATCTTGTCTATAACCATTCTTTGAATTCTGGATATAACTATCTCTGATCTTACATGTACTTTCCTACAAGAAATAAATAAATCCTTTATGTAGCTAAAGACATACTTGTTTTTAAGGGTACTATCTATACTTTTATTAACTATATAGGAACACTTTACATTAGATTTCTTTCTTTGAACATAATTTGATTCTCCTCTAATATTTACTCAAATTTTTATATATGTCTTTACTTGATTATGTACTCTAAGATTCTTGATAAGCGGTTCTTGCTTCTGTTCTAGTTAATTGACTAACTTCATATAATTTATTTTAAATTGGATTATTTTGACGCAATACCTTATTAAAACTTCTTGTAATTATTTTGGGAAAGTGAATTCATTCCTTCATAGGGTTATAACTTGATTTTTCCTTTCAGTACATCTTCCTGTTTTTATACATCCTTGCTTATCTATAATTTCAAACATTTCTCCAAGTTTTTGTGAAATACCATTTTGGTTGCTTATTCTTCTTTATCAAAATTTGTATTCCTTTGAGTAAACTTCAAACTTATTTTGGTGTAACATACCACTTTTTATAATCTCGTTCTAAGATTTTTGTTTTGGATTTCATTGGAAAAAAAAATTTCAATTCAGTTCTTTTGCTGGATTCTATTTGTAGCCTTACTTTAAATTTCAATAAAATCGTTTTGGAACTTCGCATATATTCACTATATGAAGCTTTAAAACTTTCTTATGCAAACGAAACTTACTTGTTTGTAATATACCAAGTATTCTTTTATTGACTAATTTACCTCGGACCTCCTCTTCTGAATAAAATTTAAATTTTTATGCATATTCTTGTTTGATTATGATCTTTTAAGATTTTTCAACATTTTTAGTTCAATTAATTTTTATTATTTCAAGTTTTACACAAATAATCTAATTTAACTTGAATTCGATTTAACATAACTCAATATTTACGCTTCTATTACCTCACTTGAAGGATATTTATTTCATATCTTTTCTTTTTAAAATGAGAAATCATACTTTCTTAAATATTTCCATGCTTTTGAGTTTTGCAAATGATGTCGTTAGTTCAGTCATTCCTTTCTTGTGAACTTAGTGTTCCTTTGTTCTGGCTTGAAC
Source organism: Arachis ipaensis (assembly GCF_059453495.1). Taxonomy (NCBI): domain Eukaryota; kingdom Viridiplantae; phylum Streptophyta; class Magnoliopsida; order Fabales; family Fabaceae; genus Arachis; species Arachis ipaensis. The sequence continues at coordinate 11,910,692 of NC_142440.1, forward strand.
TTATTTCAATTTAAATCATCACTACTTTTCTTATTTCTTATGGAGTTCCTGGATTCAAATTTCCTATTTAGATGCAAAAAGATTTTCTTTCCAGAACATTCTCTCGTGCCTGTAAATCGTTATTTAGTTGCAATCTTATGCATCCTCTTGAATTTATACGAATTTTATCCTCGTCAGCATAATCTTTAATCATTTCTTTTCTATGAAATCTCATATTTTTTCGACTCAGCTTGGATATGTTAAAAACTAATACGCAGATTTTCTTCTTATTGGTCCTATTGAATTTTTTTTTTATCCAAGGGTTATCCTTGAAATTATCAATTGATTCCTTTCTAGCAAACTTCATTGCTTGAGCATCCTTGTTTACCTGCAATTGCATTTATTCTTTCAAATTCTCGCGAACGCGGCCCTTGTCGCTTTTCTTTCTTTTTCATGGTTTATTATCGTTCTGAATATACTCGAGATTAGTTTTGGTATCTTGTGTAACCGTTAGACTTAGTAAACGACACATTAGTCCTTTAGGACAGGTTTGGTGAACGCAAAAGGTGAAATTCGTAAGTGTACGACGTTGCAGGGAGTTGTGGAACCTTATTTCATGTGAAAGAATTTTGTTGATGTTGGGTTTGTGACCATTAAGATTTGCGAAGTGTTGACGAGGTTGAAAACCTTCGGATGAGTTACTCAATGAAGTACGGTTGAGAATAGTGGAGATAAGTTATGTTGAAGTTTGAATAGTTGAATCTCTGAAGTTGGTATGAGATCAGTAAACGGACATTAAGCACATCGTTTTAACCCCGGCTTATTTTATAAACTTTTTCCACCTTACTTTACCATTACATGTCGAAACATATCATCTTGTACATCAAGCCTATCTTGTAATTTCTATTTCACATCATACTTATACCCTTTAAGTTTTTATGCTATATGAAAATTCTGGTATTTGAAGTGATATAAAAATCTCTTTTATTTTGTATCAATTTTCGAGGACGAAAATTTTTATAAGGTGGGTAGGATGTAAGACCCAGAATTTTCGAATAAATCTTATTATAAATTAATTTCAATTCATTAGAAATTTTATCTTTAGGAATTCTTTTATTAAAGCTAATTAAATCAAAAATTAAATCAGGTTTTGATAATTAATTAGAATTTTACCTAATTTTATAATTATTGAATTATTTGCTATATTTAAATTTCAAAATTAGTAGTTATTGGATGACAAGAATATTTATGTGATTTAATTCAAATAATTGATATTTCTATGATTTAATACTTCAAGTTTTAGAAATAAAGAAAATTAATCTTATTATCTTATAAATTCAATTAGAGAATTTGATTTTAAACCAATTAGTATTTTAATACAACAAATAATATTTTAAAATAATTTTGAAGATTAAAATTAGATTTCAAATTAACATTATATACTCTAATTTGATTAAAAATAACTAAAATCTAAATTAAATCCTAAATTGCTAAAACAAAACCATAAGCCTAATTTTTATAAACACTCACACTCACATCTCTCAGTTCACACGCACACACAGCTGCACTCCTTTCCCTACCCTCACTTACCCACAAAAATCCCATCAGAAGGAAAGAAAGAAAAAAAAAAGAAAGGGGAAGAAGGATGGGAACCGAGGAAGGAAGGAGAGGGGGGAGAAGAGTGAGGCGGCGCGGTGGGTGTCACTGCCACCGTCGCCGCCGCTGCTGGCAGAGGAGAGAGGAGATCTGAGAGAGAAGGAGAGTGTCGCGTGGGAGCCGCTGCGTCGCGTCACCGCTGTCGGATCTGTCATCGCGCCGCCGAGGAAGAGAAGAGGAAGACCCGTGAGAGAGGGAGGGGAGGAGGAGCTGTTCGCACCGCCTCCGTCGTGTCACCTGCGCCGTCGCCACCATTCGTCGCGCCGCCACCACGCTGCGCCACCATCGTCATCATCGCGGGCTGCTGCTGCTGCGCGAATGGTCGTCGCCGCCTCTGGGTCCGTCACCGTCAAGGCTGGTCGCGGGTAGAAAAAGGAGAAGAGATCTCCGTTGCCGCCGAGCCAAACGCAGGAGAGAGAAGGAGCCCGCGGGAGAGGAGCTTGTTGCCGCCGCTGCCATGGCTTCCTTGCCGTCGCCGTGGTTAGGTAGTCACCGGAGGGAGCCGTCGTTGTCAGCGCCGCCATCGGGGTTACCGCCGCTTCTGCCGCCGGAGAACACCTCTGCTGCCACCGAGATCTACCGCTGGTAAGGTTTTAAGTTGGTTTTTGTTTCCTTTGAATTTCCGAGAGCTCAATCATCGATGTATGTTTGTTTCAGTCGTCGTTGCCAGAGTTTTGGTCACCGCTGCCGTTCGAGGTGGCTGCCGGAGCTGCCGCCAAACCGGTTCAGCGACCGCCGCTGTTTTATTTTCTTAGTTCGGTAAGTATTTATGTTCCAGAAACCCGTGTTAATATTCTGTTATGTTTGGTTATAAACTCTGAGGTTCTGGTAACGTAGGGTCGTGTTTTGAGCGGTGCATGTCGCTTTTAAGTTGCTGTGAGTGCTGCGAAAATGATCAGAGACTGAGTTTGCGGTTGCTGTTGATTTCGGGTTAAGAGAAACGGTTTTGTTGGCGCGTTTTGAGTTATGGTTTCGACGAGTCAAGGTAGGGGTTTTTCTTAAATTCTATTTTATATTACAGAGTTTTTATAAATAGATATTGACGCAGGAAGATATACTTTTGTGATTATATTTGTCTTGTGAATGTGATGGTTTGTTAGACTGATTTATTGGTTGCTTGATTGCTTGAGTGAAGTACGGTTGTTGATAAAAAAAATAGGTTTGAAAAGTTATTTACTTAATTATTATGAAAAGTGGTTTTTCTTGGTTTGGAGTTAAAGCGGTTTGATTTTGAGTTGGTCTGATTTGAGAATAATTTGATATGGGAGCTGGTTCAACTCTGGAAAGTGATTGAAATTTAGAAATGGTTTGAGAAATGTTTGGATGGGACCCAAAAAGGGCGGCAGTATCCGAGTTTTAGAGGAGATGCTGCCGAAATTTTATAAAATTAGAAACTTCATTGAAAGTAGTTATTTTAAAAAAAAGGTTTAAGTATTATATGATTTAAAACTACCTCATTTATCAAAGGAAGAGTTATGTTTTGGATTGAGAATTGTTAGTGAACGAAATAGAAAGAAGGATGATTGAGAATTTTCTCTGAAATATGGTTTTTGAATGAAGTTGGAAATGAGGTTTGGAATGATGAATGATTATGATGTTAAGAATGTTGAGATATGATCTTTGAATTATTTATATGGCTTATGAATTTGAAATATCTGAGATACGAGGTTCCCTGGATTAAGTTCCGTGGCTTGCCACCACGTGTACCAGGTTGAAAACTCGATACTCTGTTGACCCTACGATGTAAGTGTGTGACCGGGCACTATATAAATTCCCGGGAATGTTACCCCCATTGAGTAATATTGATTATTTGAGAAAAAGTTATGCATAGACTCTTGGGGATGCACGTCGGGGGACAGTCTAAGTACAATTCAGACTTGTCGGGTTGGCTGGATAACCAACAGATGAGCCTCATCAGCCATAGGACAGGCATGCATCATATGCATTTGTATGCTTTGCTTGGGTTTTGAACTTGTTTTGGTTTGCCTAATTGCTAAACTGTTCTTAATTGCTACTTGAACTATTTGCTGTAACTGCTACCTACTTGTGTTTTCCTTGTCTGTTTTGCCTGTGATTGTCCTGGCGTGCTACATTTGAGAATGGACTTTGGTGCTGAATTAATGATTGTGTTGTTTGATTGCGAGGTTGGTTTCTGATTGAGATTTTTCATATAAGAAAGCAAAGGTTTCGGATTTTTGATAGATTAAACGTTTCTTTGAAAAGGTTTTGAACGATTACCTACTGGTTTTTAAAAGATTCATAAGGCAATGATAATCACTGAGTTTGAAAACAGTTTTTTTTATTAAATATCTTCTTATGACAACTTTGAAACTCAGTGGTGAGACCGTGTGGTTAGGTTCTCACCCCCCTACAGCTTTACCTTTTCAGGAACCGGAAGAAGCGTTATGAAGAGTTACACTGCGTTTGGCTTATATGTTGTTGTATTCATTAGATTATTTTTCTTCTCTCGTCTTTGTTATTACAAGTTTGTAAGAGGGATAGGAATTGTATGTTTTATATGTATAATATAAAGTTATTATGTAAGGAGTCTTGTATATGAATCTATGCCTGCTTGTTTATTTTAGATGAAGTATGTATTTCCGATTTATAAAGTGATCAGCAATACAATGTCGAGTCACAGGCTCCTATTTTATTATTTAGTATGTAAAGTAATAATAATAATAATAATAATAATAATAATAATAATAATAATAATAATAATAATACACATTATTATTATTATTATTATTATTATTATTATTATTATTATTATTATTATTATTATTTAGGGATTATATATGAATAAATGACCATTTGTATCCATAAAAGATGAAAACACTGACATATGTACCCACACTAGATCGAAACTAAACTTGTACCCATGTAAGATGCCCTCCGTGTGACAAAAGTACCCTACGTGGCACTCCAACCCTCCAAAGACAGGGTACTTTTGTCACACATAGTGCATCTTCCGTGGGTACAAGTTTAGTTTCGATTTAGTACGGGTACATATGTCAGCGTTTTCATCTTTCATGGGTACAAATGGTCATTTATTCAGAATATTATATAAATACATGCATAAAAATCTAATGAATAAATTTGTTATTATTTTTGTCTAAAAAATACAAAAAATTATGGTACAATATAATAATAATAATAACAATAATTTTATTTATTTTTTTTAGACGGAGGACTGTTATGTCTAATGGAGAAAAACATTGGGGATTGATTTGTGTATTAATTTTTTTGGGGACTAAAATATCCGTTTTTAAAATTCTTGGGGACTAATTTGGATAATTATTCTGCCGGAAAATGAACTGGAAACTGATTTGTCTGCCGGAATAAAATCTTAGGGATTGATTTGTGAATTAATTTTTTTTGTAGACTAAAATGTCCGCTTTTAAAATTATTGGAGACTGATTTGGGTAATTACTCTTTTTATTAATATTAATCAGTATTTTAAATTAATACATGAATGTTTAGAATTTAAAATTTAATCGTTAGTAGTTAGAGTTAATATTAATCCGTATTCTTTGTAGAGGACGAGAAAGAGTTGGATGACGCATAAGAGAGATTTTGATAAGCTCGTCCATTTCTTGAGAATCCGATTCCACTATTAAAAATTTGGTTTCTTTACTCCAAACAATTTCTAGCCCCACTTTTATAGCGTTAATTTCAGCTTCTATGACCTTTGCATTATCTAATCTTCTAGCAAATTCCCACACCCAACCACCATTTTCATTCCTTAAAAATCCAGTACAACTCGTTGGCCCAAGATTTTCTCTGAAAACCCTATCAATGTTTAGTTTGTACTAATTCTCCGGAAGAATTTTTCAAGAGATCATTCTATTTCTTTTATGGTCTTCCCTATGAGTCCCATTAACGATGATCTTGTTCTCCTCCATTATCCTCCTGATTCTTAATAATTTGACTTTCTCTTGATGTTCCTTATTATAGTGTAATTATTCATTTCTGAACTTTCATATCATCCAAATTGTCGTCATAAAAACGTCCTTCCATTTCAAATTCTGGTCCCTCTCAACCCTTATGGACATATTAAATAGGATCCAGTATCTCAAATTTAATGAGAAGAAACTTTAGGTATATTGCAATTTAATGCACGCCATCCAAATGATAGAAGCCTTCGGACAATCCCTCACCGCATGGAGAGGGGACTCAGCTTCCACATTACAATTCATATAATTGGGATTATTCTCCTGTTTCCATCTAGCAGTTCTAGATAAGGTTAATAAACCATTATGGACCAACTGCCAGGCAAATATCTTAATTTTCTGTACCCCTTTTCATTCCCAAATTTTCTTCCAAATCAGGACTTCCTCTTATTGCTGTTGAGCCAGATTACTATATGTATGTTTGATAGTGAATTCTCCTTTAGGATTTAGTCTCCACATCAGCAAATCTTCCCCTTCCTCTGTTCGTGGTGGAGAGCATTTGAGAATTTTGGTAACCATGTCATTTGGTAGGAGGATGTTAAGTCTATTCACATCCTACTTCCCATTAGAATCTATATATTTATTAAAAGACCAGTTGATTTCCTCCTGAGTCCTCATAGGAGAAGCCCAATCCTGTAACTTGATTCCCTGTTCCATCCAATCATCACTCCAAAAATTAATCTTCTCCCCATCGCCAATTATGTGCCCAACATTCTGGATCAGAATTGGCCAAAGTTTACACATACTTTTTCATAAGGGAGAGTCCCCGTTTTTTGAAGTACAACACTGCAGTAGATTATCTCCATGACCATATATACCAATCATAACCTTTTCCCATAAAGAGTTCGAATCATTAATCAAATTCTATCCTCGTTTGAGAATAAAAGCCTCATTAATAATACTCAGATCTCGAAAGCCAAGGCCCCCTCTATATTTATGATTTTGAATCTTTTTCCACCTCACTATATGAGCTCCCCTTCTATTACTGTGATGGCCCCAAATAAACCCATGTTGAGCTTTTTCAATCTCATGACAAATACTTTTTGGGATTTGAAGATGTTGCATAGGATAAAATTTCATGAAGCCCAATATCGATTGCGCCAAAGTTATCCTTCCCGCCATTGAAAGGCACATGGATTTTCACCCCTGCAGTTTGATATTCACTCGATCAAGAATGTGACTAAAATTGGCCTTCTTTGCTCTGGAATTTTGGATCATGGCCCTTAAGTATCTTCCAACTTCATTTATGGCTGAAAAACCACTCACAGAGATTATGCTATGTGACATTCTTGGAGAAATAAATGTTTGTCTTTAAATTATTCACAAGGTGTCCCGACGCCTCGCAGAAATCCTTAAGAATGGCCATCACATTTCTCAATTGATCATCGCTTGCCTCGGCAAATAGAATAAGATCGTCTGCAAACATCAAATGCGATATTAGCGGACCCTCTCTTCTGGCCTGCATAGGATTCCACCTGTTTCCCTCAACCGCTTCCAAGATAATATGCGACAACATATCCATACATATAACAAATATATATGGCGAGAGCGGGTCGCCTTGTCTAATTCCACGCGAAGGAGTGAAGGAACTCGTCTGTTGACCATTCCAAAGGATAGAGAATTGGTTTAAAGTAATACATTGGATGATAATACTCTGAGGTGTTGCGATATACCAAACTCAATCAAGGAATCCCTAATGAAGAACCAGCTTAATCTATCATATGCTTTCATCAAATCTATCTTGATCGACATGAATCCTCTTCTTCCCCCCACTCTCCTAATGGAATGGACCATTTCTTGAACTATTACAATATTGTCATGAATGCTTCGCCCTGGAACAAAACTAGACTGGAAAGGCGAGATGCGGTCTTTCAAATAAGGCTTCAGCTTATCAACTATGATCTTCGAGAAACTCTTATACATCACGTTGCACAAGGAAATGGGACGAAACTGGTTCAGGAATTCAGGTTTATCAATTTTTGGAATGAGCACAATCATGGCTTTGTTTAAACATTTCACCTCCTCAAGAAACCTCAAAAGCTGATGAATAACTTGTTCCATCTCCTTGTACACTATCTCCCAGTTATGTTGATAGAAGATGCATAGCATCCTATCCTCTTCTGGAGCCTTTAAAGCACCTATGTTAAAGAAAACTCTCTTAATATCTTCGCTACTAGGGTCCCTAATCGACTCAGCAACAATGCCTTTCCCAACTGGGGGAAAGGTCTTCAAGCAATTAATTCTATCTCTTATGTTTTGCTCATCAATAAATAAACTCTCAAAATAACATAATACCATGTCCTTCAAATTTTGATCATCTTCTTCCCAACTCCCATCTTCCCTCCTGAGACACATAATTTTGTTTCTACGTCTTCGAACCACTATTTTTAGGTGGTAATATTTTATATTCCGATCCCCATCTTTAATACATATTGCCCTAGATTTTTGGATCCAAAGTCTCTCCTCCTGCTCAAGAGTTTCTGCTAATTGACTTTGCAGATCGCTCTCCAAATCTTCAAGACTACGATTCCTTCCATACGACTGACACTTTTGAATACCATATGATGAGATGTCATCATGTCATATTTTTCTATGTTTTTTCATACAAGAAATTGATGATTAGTGCTTAAATATTGCATTCTTTTGTGCTTAAATGGTATATTTTCTTGATCTTTTGATTTTATAAATTTTGTAAGAAATAAGAAGAAAAAGAAGCAAAAGAGCACAAAATAAGCTAAAAAAAAAAGATTTTTGGAGCACACTTTGAAGTGGAGCACGCTTTAGAACCTTAGGCCACGCTTTTAAAAGCGTGGCCCATGACCATGATAAGGCCAAGGAATGAACGCTAATGGCATTACTAATTAATGCTTATGCATGCATTGAAAATTTATGCCATGCATTATCATAAAGGCATGCATTTATTTAAGAATGCATTAAATGAATGCATGCTACGTTGGCTTAATTCATTAAATGAATGCCACGGCCATGCATGCATAAAGCATTTAATCATTAGTGCTACTTGGAAATGAATGCATTATTTAATCAATGCCAAGGCGTTAAAGTAAAGCATGCATCTAATTTAATTATATCATCATCAACCATGTATTGGCATCATTATTTGAAAATGGATGGAACAAAAGCTTAAAGCAATAAACACTAGCGCTACCTTCATAATCAAAACGGAGCGCCCAAGAAGGGAGCAAGGCAAAGCGCTACTTCAAGGCAAGCATTCATCAAAGGAGCGCTCCGTTCATTGTTTTCACTTTATCGGGTTCCTCATGAAAAAAAAAGTAAGGCGCAATGTCAAGGAAAGGTAGAGCCAAGGATCGAACCAGGCACATACAAGGGAGCGCCACTTTGCTTAACTTCAACTAAGCGCTATTGCAACAAGGAAATTGCCAACAATTGAAGTCACAAGGGTCGAAATGGGGACCTTGTCCAAGGCAAGAGAGAGCGCTACGTGAACTTAGTTCACTGAGCGCTATGTTTCATGAGGAAATGGATCAAAAGGAGGCCACCATGGTTCGAAGGGGGAGTCCCACCCAAAGCTAGTAGCGCTACGTTATCTAAGTAAACTGAGCGCTATGAAGAATGCTTCTCACGCATCAAATGAGCCAAGGCACAAAGCAAAGGGAGCGCTGCGTTATTGCACTTAACCGAGCGCTCCCTTGGAAGTGTCCCATGAACCCATTTTCAACCAAAAGCCAATTCGGATCCACTCTTCTTCAAATCAAAAGCAAGCAAAGCCCGTGGACATCACTCAAAGGCACAAGACACAGAGAAGCTAGATTAGGAATTTCATTTTGTAATTTGTTTTTAATTTCATTTTCATTTTCATTTTGTATAAAGCCTATAAAAGGCATCAGTTTCATTTTCAAGAGGAGGCTGGCTCTACTAGAGAGCAGTAGGAGTAGAATAGAGAGCTCTCTTTTAATTTTCCTTTTTGAATTCTAGAGATTTGAGATCGGATCTGAGATTGTTTCCTATTTTCATTTTCTTTCTTCTGCAACCTTTGCTTTCTGATTCTGGGTTTGTGAACTTTGATTGAAGAATTCTTTGGAGTTCTTCCTCTTGGAGTTCCATTATTTTTCTGAATTTAAGAATTAAAGATCTGATCTCAATTATTTCTTTAAGTTTCAATCTGAAGCAAATTTTCACTTCTGATTTTCAATTCTTCTGCAATTTTCATTTCTGCTTTAGAATTTCTGCAAATCTACTTCATCTCTTACTTCTCTGCACTTTACAATTCCAGTTTTATTTTGAATCCTAGTTCCCAAATCCTTTATTCTTCAAGCAATTTAAGTTTCTCAGCAATTTAGATTCAAGCAATTTACATTTCTTGCACTTTAAGTTTCATGCAATTTACTTTTCTTGCAATTTAAGTTTCAGCTCTTTTACTTTCTTGCACTTTAAGTTTCTGTCCAATTTACTTTCTGCACTCTACTTTCACTGTAATTTACATTTTGTTGCTCAATTTCACCCAATTCACCAATGTTAGCTTGACTAAACTAATTACCCACTAAAGTTGCTTGATCCATCAATCCCTGTGGGATCGACCTCACTCTTGTGAGTTACTACTACTTGATGCGACCCGGTACACTTGCTGGTGAGTTTAGGTGTCGGAAATCCGATTCCAACCTATCAAGTTTTTGGCGCCGTTGCCGGGGATTGATTTAGATCAACAATGATTAAGTGGGTGAGAAGCCTAGATCAAGCATTTTCTTTGTTTTCGTTCTCTGATTTAAGTTGATAGCAAGGTGTTTGAGTTATTGCCTCACTAAGAAAATTTTCTCTGTGAGATAAATTTCAAATTTCATTGGTGTTGTGTTTTACAAAATTCAAATGGAGTTCAACTCATCTTATGATCAAACAAAGTTTATGGGATATTACCCACCATCACCAATCTCTAATGGTGGCTGGGAATATCACCAAGAAAATATAAATTCTGAGCACTCCAATCCATGGAGATTTGCTTCAGAGACACAAGATGAGCAAGAGAGTCATATGGGATATTTTCCTCTACCACAAAATAATGCAAGTCGTTATTCTAATGGTGGCTGGGAAGGGAATTCTAATGCTCCATATGATATTCATCCAAAGATATCATCACTTGACCATGCTTAAACAGAAAGCCCCTTTCAAAACTTGCCACCCACACAAACTTTCATGAACCAAAGGCTCTCAAAACTTGAGACCATGTTTGAAAAATATCAGGAGGAGGCACAGAGATTATGGAATGAAAAAGAGAACTCCCTCAAAAATATGGAAGTGCTGGTAGACCAATTGTTGAATGCAAGGAATGAGGAAATGGAAAAAAAGAACACAAGGTACCTGTGTCAAGTGAAATTGCAAAGAAGGAAGACGTGGTGGAAATATTTGAACCTGAAACTACACTTGAGATGACAAGAGAACATGAAAACTCACAACCTCCTCAAACTCCCCTAGACCAAAAATTCTCAACAATTGAATCTGTGATTAAAAGATATGAAGAGGAGATGAAGAAATATTGGGAAGATCAATAAACCTCCTCCATGAAAGTGCTATTAACTCAAATGTTGAGTGTAAAAGAGGAAGTGGAAGAACAAGAAAGTGAGGAAGTCAGTCAAGAAAGTTCACACTCAAGTGAGGCAAAGAAGTACATGAAGGAAGAGCTCATTGAGCCACTAATTCAAAAGGCTCTTGATGAAGAAATCACTCCAACAATCACACAACCACCAAGTCTTGATATCCAAGAAGTGAAGGCAACTAACAAGAGCCCCAATCATGTCCCTGATCTAGCAAGCAAGCTCAATAAAGCCATTTACAAAAGAAAGCTTGCTGAGGAGAGGCCAAGACAAGGGACACTAGCTGAATCTTCTCCCTCTTTGAGGTCATTCCTCTTAACAAACTGGAAGAAGAGGAAGAAAGTGAAGAACATGTCAACCATAGGTAACATTTCTTTGCCTTGTTTACTTTCTATCTTTGCTTCGTTTAAATTTCAATAAATTGGCATATGGTTACATTATAAGTTTGGTGTTTCCCTGCAACAATTTGTTTTCAATCCCTTTGAATGATTGCATCGATTCTACATGGAAGTGTCACACTAAGATTCTAAGTTTAGTGTGCCACTTATTTTTTTATGCAATTCATTCAGCAACACCACTTGTTTGCATAGTCATAAGTCCCTTTGCAGTGTTATCTTTCTTTTAGTTAGACAATTTTAGTTTTCTCGTTGTTTTAGTCATTTCCTTGTTTTTAATGCTTTCTTCTATTAACTGTTTTTGTTAATACATCACCAAGAGATCCTTATTCATGACATATTCTTGGCTTGGTGATTGTACTTAATATATAACAGTTTCATTTGCTTAGTTTTAATTCAAATAAATTGACATATGATTGCATTCTAAGTTTGGTGTTGCTATACAACAAAATTTGGTTCCAATCCTTACTAGATACTTACATCAATTCCAAGTGAAAGTGTCACACTAAGTTTGGTGTGCTACTTATCTTTTATGCCATGTATCATGCACACCCTCTTATCTTTACAATCACAATATCTCTGTCTCTTGTGCCTTGATTGTTATCTTTAATCTTGCTTGTTTAAAACACATGTACTGCTAACATTTCATTGTAAGACACTCATAATCCATCTTAGCCCCATAGCCATTATTCTAATTGTTGCTTGAGGATGAGCAAGCATTCTGAGTTTGACAAAGTAAGAGGAAGAATGGGAGGAAAGTGACAACAATAGAGAAGATGAATTACAAGGTTGTAAAGTTCTTTTTTCTCTCATTTGTTTCCAGCACTTTAAAATTGCATGATTGTCTTTATCTTCTCTGTATGCATGTGTGGTATGAATAACTGAATAAGCATAGCCTGCATCTTGATTTGTAACATATTGCTGTGCCACTATAACTGCCAACTTGAGTTTTGTAAAGTTCAAAGCAGTAAAGTATCATGATCATAAACAAACAAGGTCATTAAAGAAGAATTTAGCATGTGCATATAAGTATTGGAAGGCTAGTATGATTAATTGTTGCTCAATTGCATTAGATTTGATTTAATTGAAGTTTTCATCTGGGACATTTTGTGAAATCTTTTGAAATCATGAAAATCTTGAAGAATCAATTACAAATCAAAGCAAGAAAAGAAAAAGGGAAAGAATGAGAAAGGTGAAGGCTCTGAGTACCAATGACAATTCATTTGTTAAGTACTTGTGGTGTTTATGTATCAAGCAAAAAGATTGAAAACAAAACACTTAGAAGTCAAGGTTAGGCTCAAGTGCAAATGTACTCCTTCAAAGCTCAAGGCTCTGAGCATCAATGATTAGAGAGTAAAGAAAAGAAACAAATGAGCTTAAAGAAGTCCTCTAATTAAATGCTTGTGGTGCTTATGTATCAAGTGGTAATACTTGAAAACAGAGCATTTAGAGTCGTAGCTTTGTTATCAACTCATGGGGCAAAGCACCCAAAAGGAGAAGCTAATAAGAAAATCAAAAGCTTGTTTCAAGGAAGAAATATAAAAAAAAGATTTCATAAATTGAGCTAGATAGAAGTATCAATCATTTACATTTCTTTTGTGATTAAAGCATGCATAGGAAACTAGCTAACCATGAACATTGAGTTGCTATTTTTCATACCTTGGATTGTCAATCTTTATTGCATGATTCCTTTCTTGCTTGGGGACAAGCAAGGTTTAAGTTTGGTGTTGTGATGACATGTCATCATGTCATGTTTTCTATACTTTTTCATACAAGAAATTGATTATTAGTGCTTAAATATTGCATTCTTTTGTGCTTAAATGGTATATTTCTTTGATCTTTTGATTTTATAAATTTTGTAGAAAATAAGAAGAAAAAGAAGCAAAAGAGCACAAAATAAGCTAAAAAAGAAAAAAAAAATTTGAGGCACATTTTGAAGTGGAGCACGCTTTGGAATCTTAAGTCACGCTTTTAAAAGAGTAGCCCATGACCATGATAAGGCCAAGGAATGAACGCTAATGGCATTACTAATTAATGCTTATGCATTCATTGAAAATTTATGCCATGCATTATCATAAAGGCATGCATTTATTTAAGAATGCATTAAATGAATGCATGCTACGTTGGCTTAATTCATTAAATGAATGCCACGGCCATGCATGCATAAAGCATTTAATCATTATTGCTAATTGGAAATGAATGCATTATTTAATCAATGCCAAAGCGTTAAAGTAAAGCATGCATCTAATTTAATTATATCATCATGAACCATGCATTGGCATCATTATTTAAAAATGGATGGAACGAAATCTTAAAGCAATAAACACTAGCGCTACTACGTTCATAATCAAAACGGAGCGCCCAAGAAGGGAGCAAGGCAAAGTGCTACTTCAAGGCAAGCGTTCATCAAAGGAGCGCTCCGTTCATTGTTTTCACTTTATCGGGCTCCTCATGAAAAAAAAGTGAGGCGCAATGTCAAGGAAAGGTAGAGCCAAGGATCGAACCAGGCACATACAAGGAAGCGCCACTTTGCTTAACTTCAACTAAGCGCTATTGCAACAAAGAAATTGCCAACAATTGAAGTCACCAAGGGTCGAAATGGGGACCTTGTCCAAGGCAAGAGAGAGCACTACGTGAACTTAGTTCACTGAGCGCTATGTTTCATGAGGAAATGGATCAAAAGGAGGCCACCATGGTTCGAAGGGGGAGTCCCATCCAAAGCTAGTAGTGCTACGTTATCTAAGTAAACTGAGCGCTATGAAGAATGCTTCTCACGCATCAAATGAGCCAAGGCACAAAGCAAAGGGAGCGCTGCGTTATTACACTTAACCGAGCGCTCCCCTGGAAGTGTCTCATGAACCCATTTTCAACCAAAAGCCAATTCGGATCCACTCTTCTTCAAATCAAAAGCAAGCAAAGCCCGTGGACATCACTCAAAGGCACAAGACACAGAGAAGCTAGATTAGGAATTTCATTTTGTAATTTGTTTTTAATTTCATTTTCATTTTCATTTTGTAGAAAGCCTATAAAAGGCATCAGTTTCATTTTCAAGAGGAGGCTGGCTCTACTAGAGAGCAGTAGGAGTAGAATAGAGAGCTCTCTTTTAATTTTCCTTTTTGAATTCTAGAGAATTGAGATCGGATCTGAGATTGTTTCCTGTTTTCATTTTCTTTCTTCTGCAACCTTTGCTTTCTGATTCTGGGTTTGTGAACTTTGATTGAAGAATTCTTTGGAGTTCTTCCTCTTGGAGTTCCATTATTTTTCTGAATTTAAGAATTAAAGATCTGATCTCAATTATTTCTTTAAGTTTCAATCTGAAGCAAATTTTCACTTCTGATTTTCAATTCTTCTGCAATTTTCATTTCTGCTTTAGAATTTCTGCAAATCTACTTCATCTCTTACTTCTCTGCACTTTACAATTCCAGTTTTATTTTGAATCCTAGTTCCCAAATCCTTTATTCTTCAAGCAATTTAAGTTTCTCAGCAATTTAGATTCAAGTAATTTACATTTCTTGCACTTTAAGTTTCATGCAATTTACTTTTCTTACAATTTAAGTTTCATCTCTTTTACTTTCTTGCACTTTAAGTTTCTGTCCAATTTACTTTCTACACTCTACTTTCACTGTAATTTACATTTTGTTGCTCAATTTCACCCAATTCACCAATGTTAGCTTGACTAAACTAATCACCCACTAAAGTTGCTTGATCCATCAATCCCTGTGGGATCGACCTCACTCTTGTGAGTTATTACTACTTGATGCGACCCGGTACACTTGCCGGTGAGTTTAGGTGTTGGAAATCTAATTCCAACCCATCACCATCGATCCTCGCTATTAGCCTCCTCTTCCTTTTGAAGATGTCTCCAAAAACATCTTTCCTTTAATTTCCAATGTTGTCTTTGAGGTGTAGCATCTTTTGAAAATAATTGCCCCTTACTTTCCAGCTGTTTCTCAATACTCTTCCAAAATCGTGATGTTGCATCCAGAATGTTTCGAAACGATAAGGTCTATTGTCGCGACTGTTTGGGCTACCATCAATTTCAATTAAGAGCGGATGATGATCTGAGTGAGTGCGAGTTAAACAAGACACAACGGCTTCTGAGTATCTTAGCCTCCAATCAGCATTAGACAGCCCCCTGTCTAACCTCTTGAACACTATTTCCCTCCCGTTCCTTATTGCTCCTTTCCAAGTGAACTTGGATCCTTTTGCACCCAAATCAATAAGCTTGCACTGTGAGATCCAGTTAGAAAACTCTTGGCATTTACTTAACTCTGCAGGCCACCCCCCCTTTTTCTCTGATGGTGCTGATTGAACTTGAGAAGGGGGTTGAATCAAGTTTGCACTAAGTTAAAATTTCATACTTTGTTTTCGCAGAAGCTTAAGTTGCATGAGATTATTTCATTTTATCTCATGTGCAGAACAGAAAAAGAGTATGGAAGAGGAGAAAGAGACCAACATTTATCCTGGTTTGGATTCTTTGTGCAATGAATCCTACATCCAGTCTCCACCACATACCATGGTAAAATTTTCACTATAATTCACTGATTACATTCACCAATACTATTGAATTACTTCCTAATTCAACTAATATCTACCCCTAAGCTTTCTTCACCAAAGCTTAGCAACCCAAAGTGCTTTTCCAAATTGGAAGGGGAATCCTAACAGATTCAAAACTCACCAAGTGCTAATCCAACTTGGCAAGGGGAACTAATCCTAGTTCAATCAATTCAATTACATCAGAAATCAGTGGCTCTTATGCATCACTCTTGCCTTTTCTCTGTTGGCTTTTCAACCTCACAAGATCAGCCTTTTCTTAAAATAGAAAATGACACAAGACAGCCATAACAAAAAAATCAGAAATTAAGCTTGAGTAGAAGAAAAAGATTTCAGCTCCATGTTAGAGATGATGCTCTGAGTGTGTGCTCTCTTTTTCTTGCTTTGAAATGATGGAATGGTGCTCCTTATATGTCTTCAACTTGCCTTCATTTTTGCTTCTTCATTTTGTTTGTCCTTACTGCCCATTGGAGCTGTCACAGCTGGCTGTAGTCTTTCTTCATCATGCTCCGCTACCTCTGCTGGTTAAGGAGCCCGTCCACCACCTCTGTGGTCCTTTGCTTTGCTTTCTTCCTTGGCATGCACTCCTTTTTCATTCTTCTCCATAACCCCTGCTGTTATTGCTCTTTGCCCATTTGTGTTTTGCTCAACCGTGATCCAAAGTGGTGCTCTGCTGATGTCCTTGAGTTAGTGGAGTGTCCTTGTGTCCTTCTTACTTTATTAGAGCAACAATTGTCCTTTTCTTTTTTCTAACTGTCCTTATTTGCCTTTTTGTGAATGCATAAGCTTTTTATTGCTAATCGGTGAAACAAGGAGGAGCTTTGGACTTGTGCATTAACTTGAAGCACCAAGGGAATTGGAATAAACCAACTACATTGTTTGACTGTGAAAATAGGTATTGGGCCTGTAACAATAAAACACACATTAAACAATATTGGGCTTTCAACCCAAGAAATGTTTATCATCATTTATCAAACTCAAAATCAACTTAGACTTAACATTCTCCGTAGGGCTCGCAATTGCGTTGAAGTCGCTGACAACAAGCCACAGCTCATTAATGTTCAACGATATCTCTTTCAGAATTCTCCACCCTTCCTTCTTCTTCGTCTCTCTAGGGCTATAATACACAACCATAATCAACCACGGTCGTTTATGTCCCTCTTCCACAACAGCATGGATGAACTTGTCATTTAAACAGATAGACCTGATATTCAAATCCCCTCTATTCCACAATAACCACCCCCTTTCCTCCCTAAGCCTCTGGGCTCTATCAGAATGAAATTTTTTTTTTTTGTCTGAGCCTAAAGCCTCTAAAGGAAACCGGTTTGAAAAGGCCCGCCCCGGTTTGGAATTATTAAAATCCAAAGTTCTAATAACTCTTTGGGCCTGATCTCCATAGCACCTAGTTTTCTGGATAGCAATAATATGTGGTTTATATCTTTTCTTTTGTTTGGTATTGCTTTGAGTAAGATTTTGTCATTCCTGATGGACCTGGCCAGCCTGGCCTTGTGTTTGGTTTTGGTCCGCAAAGAGTAGTCTGGAAAAAGGGCAAAGCTCAATCCAACAAAACCTGGTCTGAAGCCTATACGAATTAAACAAACGCACTAGCCCACCTAAGCCTTTCTATTGAACTCCTTTTATATGCTATATATATGTATGAATGATTGAACTACCATATAGAATAAATATCTTATAAATTTGAGCACAATGAGTAGAAAGCACTTTTCTACTTTAGTCGTTCCATTACGCATTATTAAAAATGCTTGATTTGAGTTCATACGAGTTCTGAAGTTATTGAACGTAATTTATTGACTTATCCTGCAATTTATTTTACTTTGTGGTAATGAAAACTGAAAAGAGAAGAATATATGCCCTGAAACTCTTAGATCTCTAAACGGATTGAACGGAGCACTCAACAGTAGTCAATCTCTTCGATGGGAGAATAATGCCGACAGTGAAATGTGTGGTGCTGTGTGGTTAGTTAAACATTAGCAGATTATTTAATTAAGTCAATAAAGTACACACAAAATGAGTGCCGTGCTTCTGTCTCTGCTTCTAGTGGTCCTGAAATATATAGTTTTATTAAAGATTAACAAATGCATGTTCCAGCATCATATATAAATATTCCCTTTAATTTACCCATACTCACTTTCAATTAGGGGAAATAAAGTATTACTTACGTATCAATTTCGCTTCTCCATTTTTGGCATACACAAAATCCCTTTTCAAATATATATTATATATAGCTAGCTAGCTAACTATCATGGTTGATATATGTAACATTCTCTTAATGAAAACATCTCCTGGCTATGTAATACTAACTAGTACATAATAAAGGTTGACGTAGTACCTAGCTAGTGAGATGGTAATTCAAATGACTAGAGATTGGCAAGTGAAAAAAACAGTGAGCTGTGGAAGAAAGAGGTTGTAGATCAGGTGCTGTATGCGTCTATCTGCATTCTGCAATGAAGAGAGAGGAAGATGGATGCGTGTGATGGCCATTTCCGTAGCACGTGCTGTGTTGTATGGTATGGTATTTAATATTAATACATATACATTATGATTATCAGGATTCAGGATCAGGAAAACAGAAACTTAGACTGGGACTGCATGCAATTTGAACAATCTGCACCTTTATCTGTATCAGCTTATAGTCATGTATATATTGCAGTGGCTAGGGTCTAGGGACCAAGCAAGTAGCAAGACCAAGAGTGACAAGCTAGGTCATGAATGACATGACCCCATCTAGCTACTACAAATAACTACGTCTGGACTCTGGAGTCACATTCCTAAGAGTTGAAAACTACAGAGAAGACATCAATACTAGCTTATTACATGAAACTCTGTGCACAAGATTGAAAGAACTAACATATATTATTGCTTACATACACAATTTGATAAAATAATTAATAAATCACAAGTATACAAAATGTGAACTTTTATTTTTGTATATTGGATTATGAGTGGTGAAGTCTTTAAAAGTGATCTAAATTAGGTGTTAAACGTTATTGTGGGTGTTTACAAAACGTCAGTGACGTTTTCACTTTATATAATTAAAATAATATTTTTTTTACAAAACGTCAATGACGTTTTCTCATTTTATAATTAAAAAATATTTTTTTACAAAACGTTGGTGACGTTTTGTTTTTTTATATTTAAAAAAATATTTGTTTTACAAAATGTTAGTGACGTTTTGTACTACCATCATAGCATTGTAAAATACCAAAATGAACAAATATTGTCGTATTTCACATTAAAATTATCCATATCTAAAAATTTTGGCCACAAAATGTAGGGTGTCATGGAATGGTCATTTTTTATATTGGGCTTCGGACTGCACTTGGAAAGGGATGGATAAGGAAATAAAGAGCTATCAAGCGGGGTGGAACTTAATTACCCACTATCATGCGTGCTGTCACAGGCCCTGGAAATATAAATATATGTGCATAAAGTAAATTCGTCTAATTACACATTTTCATTATTTATCAGAGTAGTAGTTGTTGTTTATGGTAGAGGCCTAGATCAAATAAGCCGGTACATAAAAGATCAAGACTTATTACCAACTACCAATCAAAGAATGTTTTCAGCTGGTGTGCCCATAATGTTACCATATCATACACTTGAATTGGTACACAGCTTAGTCCTTTGCATTAATATATGATAGGAAATGATATTACTGTTACAGAAAAGAAAGTAATATATTGCTTTCGATAAAAACTGAAAAAGAAGACTACCAGAACGCACGAGCCATGGTACTTGCCACTTGCCACTGGTACATAACTACATATCGCCTCACGTGAAATGCCGCACCTCTTATCTCACGCTTGTTCTCATTACCCTTCAAATCGCGCTTTGTCCCAACTTTTTTTTCCCTCCCCTGCCTTAAATTATCAGCTGATTAAGATTTAGACCATCTCAAAAGTATAAAAAATTAAATGAAAAAATATTATTAAACCACGAAACGAATATAAAACACACAAATTGGATGCACAGGAACAAGATCACTTTTAGGAACTTAAAAATAAGAAAATACTAAATGAGAAAGTGTAGGGTAGATAGCGGTAGAGTAGGTCTGATAATTTAATATTTGTACGTATCCCTCCAGTTAGAGAGGTTTTGGAGCAGTTTTGAATTTTGATTCTTTCCTTGCAGTATATGGTGCGAACAAGTCAAATATTTGACCGTAGCTTTCAATAATTACTTGTCCTCAATCAATTATATCCGTACGGGAAATAAAAACAAAAAAACTTTAATAACAAATGATTATTCACGTCAAGACACTGTAAAGCTGATAATTCAACATTATCAGATAATTTAATATATTTATCTAAATTAAATTATTATTTTATACAAAATTATTTTTTAAATGCAAGAAGAGACCAGAGAAGAGTGTGGGTATAAAAGAGTGATGTGGCAATGCAAGAGAAAAAAGGTTGAGCTCTCTCACTCACACATACACTTAAAACTTTTATTTTCTCTTGAGAAATTGTTCTGCATGCATGGAGGCTTTTGATTTCAGCAATTCGAAAGAAGAGAAAGGCAGCGCCATGTCTGGCCATATCTTCTCCGGCATTGCCAAGACGCTTCGCATTCTGGAACTCTGCATCGCTCTCTTCCTACTCTCCTGGATCCTCACGCGCCTCCCTCTCGCCATCCGCCTCTCCGCCAACTGCCTCCGCAGCCCTCTCTTTGTCTTCGCTCTCTTCAACGCTATCATTGCCGCCCTCCTCGCCCAGTCCGCCCGACTCTCCGCCTCCGATCACCGCACCTCCCACTCCGAACCTCAAGCAGAGCACCGGCACAATCAACTAATAACGGATCGAGCTGTAACGGACACGTGTACGGACAATGGTTCATGTGCCGCGGCGGATTCAGGTTCCAATTTCAGTTCCCAGAGAGTTTTCCGGCGGATTCGATCGGAGAAGTTGGAGGAGGATGAGGGAAGGACGACGGAGAGGAAGAAACTGCGGCGATCGGAGACGGAAACGGAGACGGCGAAGGCGGTTGAAAGTTCGTATCCGCAGCATGATAAGCTGAGCAACGAGGAGTTCCGGCAAACCATAGAGGCGTTCATTGCGAGGCAAATGAGCCTTCTCCGGGAAGAGTCGTTGGCCATTGTTGTTAAAACCTCAGAGTAAATCAACAATATTAGTAACTACTAAGTATTTCATTATGATTAATTAGTGACATTAAGCATGAAAATAAAATTAAAATTACACTTTAATCAACAATCTTTCAGGTTTATGGTATCACTTAGAAATGTTACAGCCTTAACTTACCGCTATATTAAAATTACACTGAATATCAATAAGACGGATTAGCCTTTACCAAATTATTTTCTTCACCTAATTTCAGTTTGTACGTAATTTGATGTGTTGAGGTGTTCATTACTCTCTGGAAAAAGTTTTAAAAAAGGCGCAATGAGTTTCAATGTTTTGATTCGCTAATTCACCATAAGGAGGAGGTTTGGGTTTCTATGGTTGCAAATCACGCTTATACGGAATCACGGAACAGAACCAACCATTGTGGCTGGCTGAATGAATATATTCCGATTTAGAGTATTATGTGATTTACTTGGAGCAGTTTATTACGGACTTGGAAAGAATTGGAATCAATGTATTGGGGACATGTCCCACTTTACTCTGCAACTTAATTAATAATTATCATACTACGAATAGGAGGGAAAAGAATATTTGATTAGGGCGGAATTTGATTGCCTATTATCATGATAACTTAAGGAGGAATTGTATTCCGGATCCAACGAATGACTGATGCTCGGATCTGGTCTAAGTTGTATCTGGATAACATGTTTGGCAACAGAAACTCTTGGGGTCAGATTTTAGCAATTTTAGCCAACACCAGTGTTAAATTTTATTAAAAATATTAACCTTTTAAACTGTCTCTTTAGCTAATAATTACTCAACACAAATATCAAATTATCTTCGACATATAAATTTTATTAATTTATGTATATAAATTCTAATAAATATGAGTACAAATTATATTAATTTATATGTGTAAATTTTGATAAATATAAACATTATTATTTTTATTTCTTGGATAAATTAAAATTTCTCTCTTTTATCTTTTATGATTTGCAAAAGATTTTTTTCCTTTCATTTTTATCTTTTTATAACATAGATTACTCAAAATTTTTTATGTGGATTTTGATGCCCTACAGCACTGTTCTCTTCCATTAAAATTCACAAATTTCATGAAAGTTTAATTACTCTATTGGTTCCTGTAATTTCGCGAAATTTTCAATTAGGTTACTATACTTTTTTTTTCCTTTTAATTGAGTCCTTACACCAATTTTTTTTTAATTGGGTTTCTACATTTTTTTTTTATTTAGGTCCTTATACTAATTTTTTTTTAGTTGGATCTATATAAAATTAAGCCAATTACTATTAAGAGAAACTTAATTAAAAAAAAAATTAATGCAAGAATTCAATTAAAAAAATATATAAAAACCTAATTAAAAATTTCACGAAATTATAGTTTTCATGAAAATGGTCTATGATATGTTTTTTTTCGGGTGTGTCGTGGATGATATGGTTAAAGTCCAGGCCTGAAGCATATAGGCGACGATATTGTAGGCCTTTACATTTTTTGGTCTTGAAGGCCTTCAAGCTATGAAAACCTTTTTTTTTTTTGGTAAGTGTAGTACTATAGAAACTAAATGGTAATTTGTGTGTAGCAACAAGTTGGGCTCACTGTCCAAAAGAAAAAGCAAGTTGGGCGATAAGTATCCAAAAAATATCTAAGAGTAAAAAACATGCAGCTAAAAAAAAAAGTGAAAAAGTATCATTTTTCTTTTTAAAATATCTTTTCCCATGTCTAAATTTTTAACTATTTGATACAAATATAAATAGTAGAATCTACTCTTTCACCTTTCACTTTTTAGTAAAGTTACGCACAAATTTTATAGGCATAATAGAATTTTCTAAAAAAATAAATGAAAGATACATATAGATAGCGAGCACAACACTTTTAGTAACAGAAGTGTGGTTCAAGAATCCTAATTCTAGCCTAAGCACCTTAGGAGTGGAACCCCCCTATAAGACCTCAAGGGGGTCTCCACGGGATACCTCCCCCAACATTTCGAATTCATATTTATAGTTCTTATATTACATATTGTGTTTCTTCAGTAAATATATAATCAAATACTTAATAACCTCGTTAACCCTAAGTTGCATGCTGGCTAATTAGCTACTGATTGACTTTGTAGAAACTAGCAAGAGCGTATTATGTGTATCCCGAAAACACACACAAACACGAGGGAAAGTGAGAGCGATCTAAGTTACTTGATAAGTTGCAATAGGCTAGCCTTTCATAGCCAGATGTTTACGGTAAAATAATAAGATTTTTACACTCAAAAAGGAAAAATAAATTATAACAATAAGAGTAAATTTTTCTAGTACGCGCAGAGTATAAGTTTTCTTTTAGTAGCTTTTAATGCATTTTTTCTACATATATGATGCAAACCTAGGTTAATCAATGATCATGTGCGTTATGTTGCTTGAACCATGCACATGGTCTTCATATTCTTCATAGTGTTCCCATATAATTGTCGTTACCCTTGTTATCAGATGCTTATGGGTACAGTGCTGTTTCTTAGATAGTTGCATGGCTATGGTTTTTTCTTCTATTTTTGTTTGTTTTAAGTAAGAGTTTAATTTTGACAAAGTATTTTATATACAATTATATTTGTTTTTTTATAATTATTCACACAATTAATATAAAAAAATATTTATTTTTATTGATGTATCATTACTACCATTACTTAATTAAATATATGTGTAAAATACATTAAAATTAAATTCTTTTAAGTAAATGTATTCCTATAGTTTTGTATTAATCTTGGATGGACTTTTCATGTGTAGTTAGTACTTATACCATATTCCTCTCTATTGCTATGAAACGAGGGCCTAGAAGGGCCGCAATCATCATGAAGCCACACATCCGATACACGCTCGTGCTCTGCTGATATGGTCCCAAGTCATTTGATTAATCCCACCGCTTAAATTAGAATAAGATAAAAGTTCAGGTGTAGTGAACTTTATGTGAAGTTAATAATTAAAAATTATTAAATAATTTAATTATTTTGATTAAATTTTTATTTAACAACTTTAAATTATTAACTTTATATGAAACTGACTGCATCTGAGTTTTTACTTTAAAAAAATTAAATGTTATGAACTATGAAAATGTATTATTTTATTTATTATTAAATTATTAATTTATTTTTTTAGTTTAATTTATTTATTTAATTCAATAATATATTTTATCTCATATTTTTAAATATTAATAATTAATTGATAATTAAAAATAATAAATTTTAATAGTTATTTAATATTTTCTTTAAATTATGCTACCACATATAAATTATTTATATGTTTCAATTTTATTTATGAGACACATGCTCTACTGGCCCTTATTTCCTGAAACATTCACGTTGCCAATATGTAGGAATTTATTTTGATGGATCGTCTCAATCCATATAAGTAGTTCGGAATTTATAACGTGTAAACTGTGAATCATACACACTTACGTGCGTGGCTCCCGTTCCCAAGTATCGATGTGGATCAGGTTATCCAATTGAGTTTGTGGCTCAGCTCGTTCGACTCAGACACTCAGTTCAATTGTTTTTTTTTTTTAAATAGATGAAATTTGATTTTTTGTAGAACCTATTAATTAAATAGCTTAGGTCATATATAAGCCTTAAGAAATGTTTATGGAGTTCGTTGAATCGACCTATTTAATATAATATTTTTTTATCAATAAAAATACATTTCATTTTTTATCGAGTGATTATTATTGTTTGTGGCAGCAACTATTTTATTATCTTTTATTCTTTTGGAACTTGAAAAGGATTTGTGGTGAATTGACGATATAGAATTGTATAAGTTATCAATGTAGTATTGGCTTTTTTTGTTGGAAGAAAAAGTTCAAAGGCCCGAATTTGATATCATATATGTGATTTATATATTATTATTTTTAATTATTTAATTTTGATATATCTATTTTATACAGTTATTCAATTAAGTTTACGTGTTTAAATATTTTTTAAATAATAAATTTAAAATTTATTTATTTTTGTTATTTTTAAATCTAATATCAAAAGTTTTCATTGGCCAAAAAATCAAATTCTCATGTAAAAAAATCAAATAATAAAATTTTTAATTATTATTTTTTATATAAAAATTTTGTTCACTTATTTAATTTATTATCATATAAAAAAGTTTAATATCATAATATGTATATTTTTATATTTAATTAGCTACAAGATTTATTGCACAGATAAAATTAAATTAGTTTTTATATTTATTATTTAAAAATAATGTTTATATATATATTATAAAAATATAGTTAAATATTAGTATAAAAAGATTTGTATAGATGGTTATAAAATTAATTTAAAATTAATTTTTTTTAACATATAATAGATATGCATTGTGTGTGGACACTAGCAGTTTTAAACAAATTAAATTCGGACTTTGTATGGCAAATAATTATTTTTGTAAATAATGTGAACAATGAGCTCTAAATTAGTCTAATAAAATAAAAAAACACACTACACCCTTAAATTATTTATCTAAATCTTAATATTAGAATAATCATTCGCAAGTCTAATCTAATATATTTATTATTCACGTTATTTAGTTATAGATAGTTAAAGTTTGAAAGATCATGCATGCTGAGACGTGCGTTGACACGACAAAGTCGAAAATGCACTATAAATGGGAAGGCATGAACTCCATTTTGTAAGCCAAAAACAAATTTTACTTTGTATTTGCACAATTTGAGTGGAAGCTAAGCAATGAAGATTGATCAAGTGCTCCATATGAATGAAGGAATGGGGGAAGCCAGTTATGCCAGGAACAGCTTGCTTCAGGTTATCATTAATCTTATCCATCAAGAAGAGCATGCGCTTTTAATAAACATATTGCATATATATGTGTACTTAATTAATTATTAATTAACTAATTGCAGCAAAAGGCAATTTCAATAGCGAAGCCCATGATAGAGGAAGCAATAACAACCCTATATTGCAACACACTCCCAAGAAACCTTGCCATTGCTGACTTAGGATGTTCTTCAGGCCCAAACACTTTCTTTGTAGTCACCCAAATTATCAAATTCGTAGAAACACTTTCCCAACAACTGAACCGTCCCTCACCCGAATACCAGGTCTTGTTGAACGATCTTCCGGCCAACGACTTTAACTCCATCTTCAAGTCTATTCCCACCTTTAAACATGAGCTCTATAATGAAATCCAAGCTAATAAGATTGGTCATTGTTTCATTTCTGGAGTTCCTGGTTCTTTCTATGGCAGACTCTTTCCTACCCGATCTCTGCATTTTGTCCACTCCTCTTATAGCCTGCATTGGTTGTCTCAGGTATTTTCTTAATTTATATCTTTTTATCGATACACTCTTTTCTATTCAAAATTTTATTAATTCAATTTTTTTAGTGAGACAATTATATCTATACTCACATATAGTTTATTTTATATTTTTGCTTAGTCGTCATATTTTTTTTTCTTCTAAAAAAACAATTATAAAGTAGTAGTAAAAGTATTATGAATGATTATACATATAATACGTTTTTTATGCATTTTTTTTTTGAGTTTGATGAATAAATTTTGTATAATTTTTCTTTTTTTTTTATTTTGATACTGTATCATAAAATTTTATATTATTCTATAAAGATATATTAGTAGGTAATACTAACAGATTATATTTTACATGATGTTTAAGAAAAATAAATAAATAAATAAAATATGTGAAATATGGTGCTATATCTATGGTGGCCCCTATGACTATTAGTTGATTATAAAATACATTTTTCACATGAAAAAGTCTAGGGGCAGCAATTTTTGTGTTTTTTGGCCAGCACTTAACTATTAAAATAAAAGTAAGTGATTTTTCACCATTAGATATTAGCTCATACCATTAAAAATATTATTAATGGCCAATTAATGGTTACAAAACATCAAAATTGATGGCCCTAACATTCCTCTTTTCACATAGAATAGAACATACATATCTATCTGTCAACTAATTAATTTGGTTGAGTTTGTTAATATTCATTTTAATAACTTAATGCCATGCTGGCCAGTAAAAGTTAGAATTTTCATCACGAGTAATTGTTGTAATTTCACAACTTTTTAATGAAATATGCAACATCGATTAACCAACTACCAAGTGAGATAGAGAAGAATAGAGTTTCTAAACGATATCGTTTTAAAGAAGTCTCTAGGTTGGGTGACCAAGGAGCTGATGATGACAACCGATAACGACCACCACCACCGCTGACGGGGTGTGTTCTAGTAGTGAAAATAAATCATGTCATCTTTACATTTTAGATTTGCTCATAGTTGTGTTTTGTTGAACATTCATGGAAGATAATTAGGTTAATATTGGGGAATGGAGAAGATCACTAAATGTTGTAATTTGATTAAAAGTGACGAATGAGTTAATTTATCTAATTTTTAAGAACCTTTAAAAATTAAATATATATTAAAAATGAACTAAAATTTTTAAAAAATTAATTTAGATATTTATGCTGTTGCTCTTCATGTCAATTCGCACTGATTCTAACACACGAGTTACCAAAATACATTCACATCGTAATTGCGGCTAATTTTTTGAATATTAAAATAATTCCGTTAGGTAATTAACAGGTTAAGAATTTACCAATAACAAATATTTTTGAATTGCATTTTATGCTAATCGATTAGTAATTATTTAAAATTTAGTTTTTTTAAATATAAAATTAATAATTATTAATTACAATTATTTAAAATTGACTGATTAAAAATTATTTATCTATATTTTTTTATTGAAAATTTTTTTTATGTAATATTTAGTTATTAAATTTTATGATATTTTTCAAAATTTTAAAAGCAAAACAATAATTAAATGTTACACCAAAGTTTTACCAATATCTGCTTAAAGGCACCTTAGTAATTATGACAAAGAATATGGGTTATTTTGTGTGTAGGTTCCTGAGGGTATAGAGAAGAACAACAAAGGGAACATTTATATAACGAGGACAAGCCCAAAAAAGGTGTTGAAGGCATACTACGAGCAATTTGAGAGAGACATTTCATGGTTTCTAAGGAGCCGTGCAGAGGAGTTGGTAGAAGGAGGGTGTATGGTTCTCACAATCTTGGGAAGAAGAAGCGAAGACCCAAGCAGCAAGGAGTCCGCAGTTCACATTTATGAGCTCTTTGCAAACGCTCTCAATCACTTGGTCTTCAAGGGACTCATTCAAGCTGATCAACTTCACAGCTTTAACATTCCAAACTACATTCCATCCTCATCGGAACTCAAACTCCAGATCTTAAAACAAGGCTCCTTCAAAATCAACCGCACCGAGGTGTCATCCGTGCACTGGACCCATTGCGGCAGTGATAATGAACACAAAAGCGGTGCATATAACGTAGCCAAGTGCATGAGGGCCGTGCTAGAACCTTTGGTTCTCCAACACTTTGGTGAAGCCATCATTGATGAGGCTTTTCGGGTGTTCCAGGAGCTCTTAGCCGATACTATGTCTAAGGAGAAAACGGAGTTCTTCAATATCACTTTATATTTGACCAAACAATCGCGCTCGTATGTTTGTTTTAATTAACTAGCATATGTAGGGAAAGATATATGGATCGGAATAATAAAACAGTAAAATAGTCTATGCTGCTATCCTAGCCGTTCTAGTTTATACTAAGTAAGAAGAAATGTTGCACGCTATAAATTAAAACGAGCGATCTGGTGGCCAATATTTATATATGTAACAATATTATTAGATCAGAGTATCAGTAAAATGTATTATTATTTTTATTAATAATTAGCTAACAATATTTAAATGGATAAAGTAAAAGTAAATATATATTGTTATATTATTAAATTAAAAAAATTAAATTAATAACTAAAAATAATAATCATAAATAATAAATTTTTGTTGGCCTTTGAATATACTTTTCTCATATTCATATTCATATCTACACTATATATATGTTAGAGAGGTATCTCCAAATAATGATGTAGATATATAACTAGATATACACTCAGCGCTCTTCTTCTATTTTGGTGGCACAGTATAATAACAACACATACAATTGGCAAATATTAGTCCTTAAAAATACATTTATATATTATTTAAAAGATCTCATTTGTTATATCAAAATAATATTTTTTTACAAATTATTATTGATGTCGATGAAATATAACATTATATCAAAGCATAAATGTATTTGGTGAAAATAAACTTTTCAATAAGTTAGTTTTCGACGAATAAAAAAGAAGGTACGGATTTCAACAGATCAATTACCCGATAGATGAGGTCTTTTTTTTTTTAATGTTTTCATGTTGTGTTTTAATTGATTTATGAATAATTTACTCGGTATTCTTCATCACATATTATTAAATTTCTCAAAAGATTTTCTTTTCAAAAATAATAAAAAATATTTAATTGAGACTAAAATAAAAAAAATAATAAATTAACTATTAATTTTTTTAAAAAATTATTTACATAAAAAAATATCACATTCATCAAAATATATATATATATATATATATATATATATATATATATATATATATATATAAATAAAAGCTCTTAAAATTTTTATAAATAAAAAAATAATTAATTTATATTCGTACAATATATAAAATAATTACTATATTATTATTATATTATATATTAAGATTCACTAATTTAAATTTTCTTTTTATTTTTAATATAAGCATTAGAAATAAATAATTTTTTTATAACTAAATGTAGTGTAACAAAATATATATAATATTAATTAGTTCTTAAAAAATTCTAAAAAAATAGTTTCTTTCATTTTAGTAAAATAACTATTTATTAAAGTAGATAAATTAATTATTTTTTTCTCATATACAGTTTTTTTAAGACATAAAAGTAATTAATTAGGACATTAGTTAAGATAATTAAAGTCACTATTTTATTAAATTTTTAATTTAAAGAAAAATCTTAGTTAATTTTGGTATAAAAATTTTGAATTTGTAAACATTGATAAAAACTATGTTGAATTTTGATTTATTTGATTCTCATTTAAATTAATCACTACATAAGTTAAAGTTTTGTTTTGAAGTTATATTCGAGCTTTAATCTGATTTTTAAAGTTTCAATTTACTTAGTTTGATTTTTTAACTTAGGTATCCGTGACTCATATTAGGGTTTTAAGTGTTTAGTTGAAAAATAATAAGGTAAAAAAATTTTCAATTGTCACATCAAACAGTCGCTAGAATGTATAATGTAATAGTCGTTAGTCCATCTCAGCATGTCGTTAACGATTTTGTGAGACAGTGACAAAAATAAGATTAGGAACCAATGTGAGTCATAACTATTAAGTTGGGAGACTAAATTGAGTAAATCGAAATTTTTGAAATTAGATTGAAACATAGTTGTTAGAACTGAACCAGTGATCGAACCGGTCAAGCTACTGGTTCACTGGTTTATTGGTTCAACCGATAAATCACTGGTTGAACCGATAAAACCGGTCTCACGTAAATATAAAATATAAAATAGTTAAAAACTTAAAATTAAAATTTGAAATACATATCTTCACTAACATTTTATGAAGAATCAAGTCTCAACTTCTAAAAATAACTAATATAAAAAAATCATAAAATTTTAATACTACAATAGTATCTTATTTTGATACAATAAAAAAATAATTAATTCACAAAGCCTATCATCTAACTATAATATCAGTAGATTTTAACACTAACATCAAAATAAATAACCTTAATCACAATACTAGCAATAAAATAGATCAAGTAAATTAATAAATTTTTAGTGAAATTTATATTTATATTAATAATGGTATATAATTAAAATATAATTAATTTTAAAAATAGAAAAAACAAAAATTAAATTAAATTAGATATTTATGTATACTATATAATTAGTATTTGTCAAATATAATACTTAGAAGTGTAATGGCTAAGTGGCAAGTAGAGGTTGCTTTTTCTCCAAGGTTCTTGGTTCGAGACCTTATGGAGACATTTTAAAAAATTTTTCAAGCAGACCAGTTCGGTTAGACCGGTTTGCACCAGTTCTTACCGATTCACACCGATTTTATTCTTTAAACGGTCCAAGGAGTAAACCGAACTAGTTCGGTTCTAGTCCGGTTCACTAGTTTTTTGGTCGAACCAGTTCGGTTTTTACCAAGATTGCAAGAACCGGACCGGTCAATAAACCGGTGAGGTCACTGGTTCAATGGTTCACTGGTTTGACCGGGATTCAACCGGTATTGAACCAGTTTAATAAAATATTAAATAAAATTATTTAAAAACCTAAAAATAATTTTAAATATATAAATTCAATAATTTCTAACTTAATAAAATTTAAAATTTCACATAATAAATTATCCATAACTTAATATTAGAGGTTCACAAACAACTTCATAATTTTCTGCCTTATTTTTTTTATTTTCCTCCAAAAGCCTTTTGAATTGAAGTTCAACATCTTCAGTTACTTTGTTACAAACTTTAATTTATCCAGGAATTTTCGCAAGATGATATTTCATTCTATATATCCCCCCTCCATTGTAAGTATAACTTCAGAAAACCATGTAATCCAGATAAACATGAAGCAGCAACCAAAATCATGTAATCCAGCATGAACAAATAAATAATTCAGCAAATAAAATCATGAAGCAGCAACTCATTTCATCATGAACAAATCATGAACAGATACCAAATCATGAACAGATACTAAATCATGAATCCAGATAACAAAACATGAACACAGATAACAAAACATGAACACATATAACAAATCATGAACAGAAAAATTATAAAATCAAGCACAGATAACAAATCATGAACAAATCGCAAGCTAATAAATCATAAAATCAAGCACAGAAAATCAGAAGGCAGCGAGGTGGAAGGAGGAGGTGACGATTAAATAGGAGGCGAGGTGGAAGGCACAAACGAATAAGAACAGAGTATTACCAGCGGCGAATAACGGCGACGAAGGAGGAGGCGAGCTCGGCGACGACGATGGAGGAGGTGAGCTCGGCGACGACCAACGAGGAGGGGAGCTCGGCGACGACGAAGAGGGGCTGTGCGACGGCGAAGAGGGGCTGTGGGATGTGGGATGCGGTGGCGATGGCGGTGGGATGCGGTGACGATGGTGGTGGCTATGCGACGGCGAAGAGGGGCTGCTCGATTGTGGCCCGTGGGTGCTTTCTCTTCTGCCCGTGGTGGCTATGCTGTGCTTTCTCTTGTGAGAGTATGAGACTGAGATTAGGATTATGGTTCGTTGCGTTTAGCTTCTCTCTTTTTTTTTTTACCTTCAAAA